>NC_051157.2:35674741-35974741 GCF_013339745.2 Dermacentor silvarum
CGAGTGCCGAGATAAAGGTCTGGCGAGAAAGCAATAAGACATTCTTACACGAAAACGAATGTAAGCGCTAGATAAAGAAAGGACGCACGACAATCTCGGCAGACAAGCCGTGCACTCTAATGGCTCCTCTTCTTTATTTTGCACGAAGGCTGGTCAGCTCTTCGACAAACGAGAGCGGAACAGTGACTCTGTAATGAAAGCGAGCGAGCTCGAACCAACGCCTCCTATAGATAGCACAAGGCCGGTGCACCTCGGTCCATGACGTCATGCTACTTTGGCCGAGTGCCATAGAATGTAATGGGGATGACTTCATTTTTTTTTATTCCTTCTATCCCCTTTTATTCTCTTTACCCCTTTAACCCAGCGCAGGATAACCAGCCGGTACTTACACTGGTTAACCTCCCTGTCTTTCCCCCCTCTTTTTGGCTCCTCTCGCGAGTAATCCGCGGTGATTTTGACGTCACAGCTTTGGCCACGCCGGGCTTCGAAATTTAGGTCCAAGTAGCGTGAAGTCATACAGCAAAGTGCACAGACCTGCTATCTAGGAGGCATTGGCTCGGCCCGGTCGCGCGTCTTGGATGCAGTTCCGGAAGGCAAGAGCGAAAGACGAAGCGACACACTCGCAAAACGTAACTGCATTGCGTGCACGAACATGCTCACGGGAAGCTGAAAACGCCTTCATTTCGTTCCGCATGAAGCGCAGGCGACCCCCCCCACCATGGTTCGAGTCTCGCTTCCCTTCAGCGCGAGTGATGGCACAAATTGATAAGGTGCACTCTATCAGCCGTTCCCGGGCTCCTTCAAAGATTGAACATGTTTCTATGAGCATCATGTGATTCTAAATTAGCGTTCGGTTCGTTCACGGAAAAGTTATAATATAGTCCTGGAGTTATATTATGGCACTTGCCCCTTTATGTAGGACCCTGCCAGCTGCACATTTTCTCATCTCAATTAAGCGAGGAAACAAATTTATCTTGGTTGCGTATAGTTGGCGCAGGCAAGTCAAGGCATTGGGTGAAGTTCTTGTGTGAGGGGACATGGCAAGATCGGCCAGTGAAACAATTTACTTAGCCAACACATAGCACGTATGCAAGTAATTATACTTATGTAAGTAATTATATCTAAAGTCGGAGATGATTATCTGGTAAGTTTGAGTTTATACAAGTGTGAGTGATCTTCGCATTAGTATGAGATATAGGAGTCTTGTACAGAAAGTGCATGTAGACCATGATCATGCTTACGTGGCCTGTGAAGGGAAAATTCATCTAAGGCCTTTTGTCCACAGCTTGTCCTTTGATCGACAATCTGCGGAATTTTCACCTGACATTTATTTTTAATATTATCGTAACCACGTCTGCATATGGCATTAGGTAAACGTAGAAGTCTATAAGAAGGGAATGCAATCTATAATTTTCTGCGTAGTCAAGAAACTTAAATGAATGACTGAAAACTTTAAAAGGCTGTCTGCAAGTTCCTGAAAGTCAGATAATGTGCGTGTATATATTTAAAACAATTCTAGAAGTCTCTGTACAGTATAATAAACTAGACCATCTTTCCAAATATTTCTCATTTCGCGTAAGCAGTGACCATTAAAGTATCTTAGACAATCATTGCTTTAAAGTGTCTCAACCAAAATCTGGGCCGACTACCTAAAGACAGGCACTGATTACTGCTGGCCAAACTTCGCGTTACTGACTAGAATTCCTGAGGCCGGCCACGGAGAGAGGCCGGCAGCGCGCATTTGACACTGACACGTGAACTATACCTTCTCCGTCATTTCTTCACAAACACCGAGCCCCTGCTGGACCCGACACCCATTTCCTTTCAACTATCGCCTTTTGCGTTTCGGACCCTGCAAGCCTGAATAAAACTGTGCACTAACGTGGGAGCTACCGACCCGGGGACGAATACGCAAAGCTTTTCGTTAGTAAGTGCTCTCTGCCGTTGGCCGGCAGTTTTCACTAATGATATGTCCAGCATCATGATTGGCTGACATTCGCTCTTATGAACAGTTCTAGTGTAAGAGCTTTTTGTGAACACGGGGCCTGCTTACAAACGCGCTTGCCCGTGTGACAAATGCTCCTGGCTGTCGGACGCGCCGGCCAGTTACGCAGCAAGCAGTGGCAAACTAAGCAAGATGACGGCCAAGCGAGAATTGATCTTACGTGTGGAGAGCTTCTTGAATTCGGTCCTCTCTAGGCTGACGACAGTTCCGGCACGATAGAAATCTACAGACAAGGACCACTTTCTCTCAACGCATATCTGTACTTCTGTTTATGTCCAGAGTACAGATATATCATATGGAATGTGTGAGTGAGAGTCTGGGCACAGAAGTTCACAAAGCGTCCACAGAGACTGGCTGAGCTCATGGTTAGAAGCTATCTCACATTTCATTCGGTTGTTTATAAAAGCGCGTGGAATAAAGACATCTTTATATGAAGTGCACAGGTGGTAGGTATAAGCATTACTGATGAATCTCTCTAGAGTTTCTACGAACTTTCAAAATAAATTTTCGGGAAGTATAACTTACACAGTGCTGTACGGTATTACGGAGGCGAGCAAAGACCGCGCGTTGCCGTGACGGCGATCAGGAAGACGGGTGGAGAAACGTAGGGAAACGCAAACAGCGCGTCTCCTCGCAAGCAGAAAACTACTGGCCACGCAATCCCTTTGACGCGCGAAAAGCTTTTATAACTTTTTGGGTGATATTCCATTGCACGGCATAGACGAGGAAGGCGAGGGGTATCCATGCCTTCGGGAGCGCCCTTTCCTGGCACATTTTGCCTTGCTCCGTTAAAGTTTTCGCCTCTTGGCCGGCATCCACTTATGACGTTGCTTCGGTCAACAGAAAAGTGATTGACTGCTTTGAAAATGATTTACAAACAAGAATAACAGGACGCTTCCTTCCTTCTTCTCTTTTTCTTTCTACGCGGTCAGAGAAGACTGCTGGCGGAGAATTTCATTCAGTTCATGTACACACTCGCCTTTCGATGAAAAAAAAAAAGCACTATATATAAGGGGAAAAAAATAGAAGCGGGAATTAATGATATCTAAAGTAATATTACAAGGATTTCGAAACCAATATTGCACGAAACCTACGCAAATTCCACTTGTGCATATATATCAATTAACGAATGATCGTTACGTATAATACAGGTTAAATCATCACAAGTAATTCCCAATGGGACTGGAACGTACCGCCCTATAACTCTTAAACAGAAGACACCAGTCATGAAAAAAGAAAGTTTTGTAGACAAATATCTACAGATTTTTTATAGACTGTCCAAATAAACTTTTGTAAGGGCCGGTGGTCCACCCGCGAGTTGCATAATTTTAGATCTTACGAATGCGCACTGGGCTCGTCGATGTTGCCACCGGCGAGTTGTTTCCTCTCGTTTTATTTGGGCACAAGGTCACTAAATCAACGGCGTGTATCTGCAAACTCGTCATGCTTCACGGCTTCATGTCGTTATATCGTGACAATATAACTGTACAAGCCCTGCGAACTCCACATATAAATATCTCGTTCCTCCTTCGTATATTAATACATCACAGCTATATGTTACAAACAGTATCTTTACAACGACAAAAAAAGAAGAAAAAGAAGGCGCACCGTAAACGTAATATATTATCATGCGTAAGAGTGACGAAGAGGACGCGTCCTCTTCACGGTACTATAAACTCGATCGCGTGTCCGACAGCTTTGTATTTGCTTTAATTTTCTTTTCGGCATAATAAATGCTAATAATTTACCCTCATGAAGGCCCATGAACAATGTCAACTAATTCTATAAATCGAAAATCGTGACGACGTTGCGCTTCTTTTATTTATGTGCAGTGTCGATTAGAACATAAGCTCTTTTGACCCACCGACCTTGAGAAGCTCCTGATTATACCATGTCATTACGTTCCGAGCGAACGATTGCAGGTCAGTGGGCGGGTGATACGATCGCGCACTTGTGTATATTCTAGGCTTTGAGCGTCGCGCGTGTATAAGCGTAATGCAGTTGCCTCAATTGAACCATAGAAGCCAATCACTGATATATTTATGCACTCTTTGCGCACACACACGCACACGCACACGCACACGCACACGCACACACACACACACACACACACACACACACACACACGCACACGCACACGCACACACACACACACACACAAACGTGCGCGCGTTCGCCAATTACGAAAGACCGCCTTTTGGAACCCAGCAGTATAGTGTAACTCATGGTCCGTACTGACAAGGGAGGAAGACAGGACAGCGCTTGTCCTGTGTTCTTCCCTTGTCAGTGTTTATTTCGCGCTGTTCCTTCACTGATGGTCCAGTCGTTTTGCTACTAAATAAAGTTGTGCTTTCATTAGTGGCTAGCATCCTATTTGTGTCTCAATTGAGATAGTAGACTCGTGCTTTTCTACACTTCAGCAAATAACTTTGACAACACCTAATTAAACACCAAGACACAGCTCGGTTCGACATCATCTTGGAGGGTCCTTCTGATTGCCCGAAACCATCTCTTTCCTGTTTGTTCTTAATTTGAAATGTTTCCTGAAACATAATCCAACTTACAAAACAAGTTCAAAAAGCCGTCACACGTGCACGACCAAGTTTGTTTCAGGCATAAAGTCTAGCAAGGCCCCGTGAAACGGCCCAGTCAGGAAGACGGCGCTGACGAAGAATGGCTGATCGGTAAACCATCTGTTTGCTAAAGTATAGAAAACAAAAATTCTGCAATTCATGCTTTTTTTTCGAATATTCCAAGTTTCCTCGTAACCCAGAAGCCGTGGTTTAATCATAGCATATCTCACCTCAACGTGGATTCGAACGTGAAAGTCACAGATGAGCGGCTGAGGAGCACACTATTATTCATGATTTGCAAAAGCACCGAGGCGACGCTGCATCGCGACGTGTCGTGCCGAGTAACACCACTACACCGCGGGCGAAGCGCCGCCGTGGCCATTAGGAAACAAAAGACGGGTAGTACTCAACGGCGGCTAGCAATTGCGCAACCGCGCGCTGCGCCGGAGAAGCAAAGGCGAAGGTCATCACGACTGCATGCAGAAGCCACCGCCGCCTTCCTCGCGGAAGCGTCCCACGCTGCGCGAAAACGAAAAACCTACGGCAGGGTTGAGAAAAGTAAGAATGGGAGTCGCGAAAGTCGGCCGCGTCCTCGGCCCACTTCCCCGCCGGGCAGCAACGGGCAAGCCTGCGAAGACGGCGTCTGGTCGACGCGATACTACACTCCGTCTCATCACAACCGTGCAGTGCGGTGAAGGCTGCGAATCGCGTCAAGAACGAGAACCGAGACTCCGCCACTTTTATCTCCTAACAACCCATTCGGTGCGTCAATCCACTCAGATGGCAGGATCGCGGATGGATGAGAGGCGCACAAACAGGCACAATGAGGCGGTAAACGAGGCCTTTTTTTATTTATTTCTGGTTTTTCGTTCGTGAATGGTTGATGGTAATCCGCACCTTTGTCCGCGCTGCACATATTTCGGTAAGACGAAGTTGATGCGGCCGGCCCGAAGAGACCTCCTTCCTTCATCTAAGGGTGGTAGCTACGAAGTACGGCGTTGCGGTGCGTGGCGTTCTGTACGCAACTAAACCCGCTAGAGCAGCCTGGGTACGTTGTTTATCGGGCCGTTGTATACATAACGCACCCCGGGCGTGTGTCGGTTGCTCCACTTGAGTCGCCTTCATCGAGCGTATACACACTATTTCAGTGCAGTAGGTGTTGAGCGAAGAAGAGAAAGGATTTTTTAAAGAATCGTGGAAAGAAGGCATCGGCGTCTTCAGTGCCGTCATAAGGCATTCATCACGCTCCCTCTTCGCTTAGCGCAGAGGCGTGTAGAGGTGCGCTGCCCGGCCAACTGCCTGTCACCAAGGGTGCGTGCGATACATTAAGAGTTGCGGCACAGTTGTGTAACGCTATAACGGCCTGTGGTGTCGGTGGCGTGCTTGCATTGTTACGCGCACGCCGGAAGCGAGGAAAGGGACCAGAGCGGAAACGAATGAAAAACAGGAACGTGGCACGCACCCCTCATGTTGTGCCCCTCTCCAGACGTGGCAGCCAATGTGCCTCGTTCTCGCTTCTCGCACAACTCAACCTGCTCGTATTTCGTTCTCTTTTCTCGGGTAATATGACAGTGCGTGGTTCTGCCTCGGTAGCAATACACTCGCTAGCGTGATCGAAAAAAAAAAACTGTTGGACACGGATTCACTGAGAAGGCTGCTGTTTGTACATGGATGTTGTTCAAGGCAAATTCGTTGTTCCACTCAACGCACGTGTTTCGTGAGAGCTGATTCAGGGATGAAGATACGTGTCGTTTTTGTTACTTGCAAACTGGATGCGTGATAATGTGAAGGACTTGCCGTTAAAAATTTGAAGGTTGCATAGGCGCTCGCGCACACGCTACAATATGTACCAGCACTTCCTCACACAATCACGCGCACGCGAACGCACGCGCCACCTCGTTTTATGAGTAACGTTTCAGTACTCTCCCATACTCTGCTTCCCGGTTATAGGTCCGCCACTGGAGGAATCGATGAGACAGACCACTGTGAGACCGCATAGACACACATAATTTTTTTCTCCGCTACGTCTCACGCCATGGCGCGTTAATGAGCTCCACTGTGCTATCTTCACAGGATCGATACCAATGGAACACGTCGGCTGTTATATTGCCATTCCGACGAAGACGCGACAGCGTCCTGCTTGCGCGACGACTCGGAACTCGCGCACTGCGTTTATCATTACGAGCTTAATATTGCTAACCATAACTTGGTTTAGCTGCAGCACCAAATACGTATTTATATAAAAACGCCGCGCGCGTTCGGTACGAACGCGGGCAAAACGCCGACGGCGTCGACAACAGTTCTGCGCGTTGCTGGTGCTGCTGCATGTCCAAGTTTATACAGCTGATAAAACTACTATCCTTACTCCGTATAGCTGTCTACTAATTTGCTATCGCAATTGGTGCTTCGCCTTTCGGGTGAAACTGCGACAACTTTTTTTGGGGTTGTCTTCATTTCCGATTGCGGCATGCCGCCAACAAAAGCGAAGAGCTCGTGAATGGCAACACAAATATAGGCATCCGCAAGTAAAACGTGTAGTTTTCTGCTTCCCAAGTGCGAATCTTCATGAGTAAGAGCCACATAAACGACGCGTACTTTTTCTTTTACTTTGTTTGCTTTCTCTCTGACTTTCATTGTTTCCATCAGGCGACAAAAGTTACACCTGCGTCTCTCAGTTGTCACAGAGAACCGAACGACCACTTAACATTATAGTTTCAGATAGGGGGGAGGCATAAAGGGCCGGGCATTCAGCTTGAGCACGCAAGCCACCTTGCTTCCCTTAACCTAAAAACTCTCTCATAAGGATTTGCCATTGAGATTGCCATTGAGCCTGGTGCAATGCAAGTCACGTACGACCTGCGCCAGTGAAAGGCGGAGCGCATTATCGCACGGTGACACTACACACAGCGCGTCGACTTTTGTCTCCTCTTCTGATTGGACACGACGTGGCTGCTGCAGGTGCAACTTCGCTGCACTCAACTGCGCGCTCCGAGACGTATCTCAAGGCTCGTCCATTACCTCCGTGAAAACGGGGAGGTGTGGCCAGTGAGGAAGAAAAGGGGAGGCCGGGTCGGGGAAAGGGGGGGGAGGGGGGAGACGAGCCAAAGTGAGCACACGCGCACGCGCGAAGACAAGCTTTCCTGATGGATGGCGGTTCCCTCACGAGGAGAGGCCCCCGCCGCTGCTCTTGCAGCGCCACGCCAGCAGCCCCGCGTCGACCTGGTCTTGGCGCCCAGAAATGTACACGGATCGATGGTTGCCGGACTTGAGCCGCGCCGCGCGGACCTGTGCAGCAGAAGCCGCCCGCGGCAGGCGGCGAACCCGCCAACAGACAGCGCACGTCCACTGGGACCCCGCGTCCGGGGCGCGTACCCACGGCGAAGAGCTCTCCCCTTGCGCTGTGCGGAACCCTGCATGCGTTATGGCAGCTAGGCCAGCTAGCAGGAAGCCTTCGGCTTGGAGTAGAGAACGCTGTATGAGACAGGAAAGAAGAAAGGGGGGGGGGGGGGGGCGCAACGAAAGGGCAGTGCGCGCACCAGACCAAGCGGGCGATGGCGGGGAGCGGCGGGAGGACGACGTGCGAGGTGCCAAGCTGAGACGCTGAGATCGGGATCCACAACTCGATGAGGCGCGGTGAAAACAGCTGCGCGTTTCTCTGAAGAGTTGATCGCTCCTCAACCCTACCTCCCTCCCCACACCACCTTGCTTCGTTCTTCGCTCTCAGTATACACGTTATTGCCGGCGCCACGCCGTTCTGCCCTTCTTCCCCACCGGCGCAGAGCCGTCATGCTGCTGCCTGCTTGCTGCTCCTCCGTCCGTGGGCTCTTGACAACCACTCAGAGCAAACACTGAAACCGTTGTCTTTATTACTTTTTTTCTTCTTTTTTATTCGCTTTATATATATATATATATATATATATATATATATATATATTTTCAATTTTGACGCGGCACTGTTTTCTTCGCGTCTTCCCGTTTGACGGGCCCAGCTGCGACCCACGCGTTCCACCGGTGCAGAAATTTGAAAGGTCGGAGCGATAAAAGAGAGAGAGATACGAAGAGAGAAGAAGAAGGAGACGCGGTGTGTGTAGGAAGAGGAGGTGCGCACACACGCGCACCTCCTTTAGCGCACCGACGTATTCACTTTCGCGCGATAATGTGCATACGAGCAGCGTCTTTCCTTTTGACTTGTTCAGTGCAGTCGTCCCCCAACCTGAGTCATTTGCATAATTCCAACTAGGGGGAAGTGACGCCGTTCGGAGGCATTAAGGCAACGGTGTGATGGCATCCAAAGCTCCTCGCCACGCAGCGGGCGCAGCGACGGTGAGCCGCCACCGCTCGCTGCTCACCGTCTCCGCGCCAAGTGATTAATCGTCTCCGTAGTCGACGCGTGTCGGCGTGGAGGCGGCGAGCCGCTGTGTACAGCTGCTTCGCCGATCTGAATGCGACACGCTTCCGCGCGCCGAAGACTGCAGTGCTACCCAAGTGCCTCTGCATCCCGTCTTGCTTTCTTTTTCTTTCTTTCTTTTTACATTACCTTCTTCTGTGGCGTGAAGAGTGCACACGACGTAGATTACCGAAGGCGCATTAGGGACAGTGAGTGAGTGAAATAAGAGGATGAGTAGATAGGGTCACGATTTCGCTGCGTCGCCTGCCTCTCTCGAAAGCGGCACAACTGATAGATAGATAGATAGATAGATAGATAGATAGATAGATAGATAGATAGATAGATAGATAGATTGATTGATTGATTGATTGATTGATTGATTGATTCATTGATTCATTCATTCATTCATTCATTCATTCATTCATTCATTCAGGCATTATACACCTTACAAATATCATTGTGTGGACGTGACACAATGGCGAGTGTCACATATTCATGATATTGGTGCTACCAGTGACTGCAGCGATGGAGGCAGAGATGCGGTTCCACATTACCGTGATGCAGGGTGCCGACGATGTGAGTGTGACATGTAGATAATTGACAACTGATGCTCGAAGAAAGATATTGGATAAACTTGGAATGAGTTCCTCTTATCTGTAACAATAAGATAAGCCCTTGAATGTTGAATCCTCATTCGTGAAGCGAATAGGAACTTGAAAATTTGAAGCTAAAGAAAGAACGGATAGGTAGGGCGGCGGTGGATGGCATTGCCAAAAAAGACGCAATTTTTCCTTACATTAAAGGAACTTCTGAAGCAAAGCAATGGCCCCTTTGCATGAGCTACCATGTCATGTTTCCAAAACCTGCGCGCGACAACATGTTGGTCCTTTCCGCCTAGACTTTCGCTTGCATTCTCGTTGGATTAACTTTGACTTTTGGTGGATCGTAGATTTCCCTTTTCAAACCACGCACGTTGTGGCGAACAAGCGTTATATGAATCAAATCGTCGCTCCGCGCATGGTAACGCAAGACTCGCCGAGCAACAGGATCCTTACAAACTCCGGCAACAGACCCGTCCTTGCAAACATAACGGGGAACGTACAAGAGGCGAAGAAACAACAGCTCTCACGCTAAATATGCCTCGGGGCCCATAACGACAGTACAGAATGTACGCCGTCCGTTCTCCGTGCATCATTATCATCACTATCATCATCATCATCATCATCATCATCAGCAGCAGCAGCAGCAGCAGCAGCCTATTTTTATGTCCACTGCACGACGAAGGTATCTCGCTCCGATCTCCAATTACCCCTGTCTTGCGCTACGTGATTGCAACTTCCACCTGCAAATTTCCTAATTTCATCAACCCACCTAGTTTTCTGCTGTCCTCGACGGCGCTTCCCTTCTCTTGGCACCCATTCTGTAACTCTAATGGTCCAGCGGTTATCCATCCTACGCATTACATGGCCTGCCCAGCTCCATTTTTTCCCCTCTTAATGTCAATTACCACCTGTTCTGCCACTGTCCACGATATGCCTCAGAAAGACAAAAACTTGCTAACGCGCTACAAAAACTGGACAATCGGCCGCTTTCTGTGCAGGTGCTGCTGGAACACCGCCCCCATCGCTCGTCGGCCCACAAAGGGGTGAAGGCATTTTGTGCTTTTTGAGGACGATGGGCGTGTGTGAACGTCTTTGATTAATAGTGCAATAGCACACGCGTCTGCGAACTCACCGCTAATTTCCTTCTTTCCTTCCCTCCTCTCTCTCCCTGTCATCTTTGTGTTCCTCTTTCCCATTCCCCCGGTGTAGGGTAGCCAATCGGACGTTATTCTGTTTAACCTCCCTGCCTTCTGCTTTTCTCTTTCCTCCTCCTCCTCCTCTTCTTCCTCCTCCTTAGTGTCAATTAGAATATCGGCTATCCCCGTTTGCGCGCTGATCCACACCGCTCTCTTCCTGGATCTTAACGTTAGGCCTACCATTTTTCGTTCTATCGCTCTTTGTGCGGTCCTTATCTTGTTCTCGAGCTTCTTTGTTAACCTCGAAGTTTCTGCCCCATATGTTAGCACCGGTAGAATGCAATCACTGTACACGTTTCTTTTGAACGACAGTGGTAAGCTCCCAGTCAGGATTCGGTAAGCTCAGGCCTGCCGTATGCACTCCTACCCATTTTTATTCTTCTCTAAATTTCCTTCACATGATCAAGGTTCCGTGCAGCATACTGCGTTCCTAAGTTCAATATGCTAATTATTCTTGCGGAAGCCAGCGACGAGGAGGAAATTTCACGAGATGGAACGCTGTCATCCACCCAACAGTAGCACTAACCTTTGTGACTTAGTGCTTCCTGCAGGTTTTCCCTTTCAAGTTGAATACGTTTTCCGGCAACTCGATATCGCAAAGAGGTGCGCCTGGACGGATTTTCTTTAGCCTATAGGTAGGCATACCACGCACAGCGCTCACAATATGCGGCCCGGGCAGTTCATATACATTAGCCGGCGAGAAAAGCCGAGCCGACTGGCTTATATACCACAGGCATGCCCCGAACGCCCCGAAGCGACGGCGGCCGCACCATTTCCGCCACGGCGACAAATGCAATCCCCTAGCAGGTGGGCTTCCTCTCCGACTGGTAAGCTCGGTAACAATTCTATTTCCGGGACCGCTCCGGGCTCGGCTTCCGGTCTCGGAAAAACGCACTTCCCCGGCGGACTCCCGCTAGAGCAGCAATCTTTGCCAGACTCCGAGGCGCCGCAGCAATCAGTGCTGCGGCTTCTGCACGTGCCATGGTGCAAGAAGCCCGGTGAAACTCCCATCTTCTCCCATTCCCGACCACCACCACCACCTCGCTTAGAGCCCTGCCTGCCTCTCCCCTACTTGCGCCTCCCTTTCCCACGCCCCTCCCCTTCACTCACAGGCGCAGGCCCCTTTCCCGCCGTGTCGCCCTATCGTTTTTACAGCGCAGTAAAAACTGCGGAAAGCCAGATGCGCCATGTTGCGCAGTGCGACTGCTTGCACGTGGACCGCCCGCCGTGCGCAGCGAAGTGTCTGATATCAGCCTACGCAAGCTCCGGCCGTCGTAATGCAGTACCCCATTAATGAGTGGCTTGCTGTTGGTTGCTAACATTCGTATACGGGATATAAGAACGAAAGAAAAATAAATAAAGGAAGGTAACGCTGGTGTTTCAGAGTGTCAGCATTTTTCTTTATCGTTTCGAATTTCCTTTCCACCTGTATTTTGTTTTCTCTGTGTTCCCCAGGCGTGGCACCTTTCCCTCATTGTATCTAATGCAGATTGCGAGAGTGCGCAATTGGTGCTTTCGTCTGTTTACTCATGTACACCGCACAGACTCCAGGCAGATAGGAGCGTTGCGTCAGGGCGGTGAAGGTTATTATTATACTAGAACGCTGACGTAATATCGAGAGGAGAAAATACAGAAATGTAGCGAGCGCATGCGCGTAAGATGCGCGTGCACGCGCTGATTGTCCTTGCTAAAGGAATAAACCACGTCAGCTGAAAATGTACCCTCAGTCCTTTGTTAAGCGTTAAGTAAGACATTACGCGAGAGCGGGTCATCATACTGATCGACATTCTTTAACGACGTTCGCAAACTGCGCTATTCTTTGGGACAAATGTCCTTTGTCCACGGTTCTGCACTTAGAAGGACCGTGACCTGGAAGGGCACTCGGTTTGCGCGATAGCTGCAGCAACTTGGTCGAAACGCTTCCAAAATAATGGGCGAACTCCGAGTGCATTTCGCAGATCTCGAAGCCTGGTCGTTCCTGTCCCCTCGGTTATGACCTCCGTTTGAGTGCGGTGGTTGTACACAGCTGTACGCACACCATATTGTCGCCTAAACCATCTGAGTTAATGTCATGTAGGCTACGGTTGTGGTATACAAGCTCACCCTTGTTTTGCGTAATATTTACGTTCTACCTTCTCCTCTCGTTTCTTCCTCTTCTCATTCCCTTAACCATTTTGCCTATGAAATTAGCTTTGCTTAGATGAAGAGATAGAAGTAACATCTTTCTTTCGCGTCTAAAGACAGGGAGACATATGGAAACGTAGGAAAGTAAAAAATAAAGAAAAGAAGTAACAAAAGCTTAGATAAGAAACTATTCGAGACAACTGAAAACTCTGTCGCACACAGCCAGCATGTCACAGAAACACACGGTGTCCCACAGTGGTCGCGCTACCGGTACCACATCAGCAGCGACGGTTCCAAACGTCACGTCGATAGGCCAACCGTAACCTCCACTGACAGCAAGCGTTTCTTCATTATCGCCCTCTTTATCGCTCTCTGTATTCCGTCTCTCTAATTTCGTGCAGTGCGACAAAAGCTGTAGGTCGCGGTCAGGTGACAATAAAACAGAACGGCGAGAAGGGTTACTCCGTCGTCTGCCTTTACTCACCCTCCGCGGGACGCCGACCGAATGGAATTAAGCTTCACGGAAGTATTAGTAGCGCGCAATGAGGGATCCCTACGTCTTCCTTTTCCGGAACACACGGTCGGCTGTCGTTGCTGAAATGTACGACACGGGCCCCAGCCTTGGCTGCGCCGTACGGAGTTAGTGAGACTGAGCATAGAAGCACCCTTTCATTTTAGGCATATATTTCATTCGACTGCCGTATCCACCATCTGCCCGTGCAAGGAGCGAGCTCGCACTCTCCAAATTCCCGCGGCGCGCCGCAGCCGCCGCGACATTACTATACAGGCCAGGATCCTGTTTTCATTACCGGTGACACTCTCGAGACAAGACGCGGGAGCAAGAAAAACGCCCACCGCGCCTCACAATTCACTTCGGGCGAGGAAAAAGGCTTCGAACAAGAACAGGCATATAGCCGCGGCAAAGGTTTTATTAGATCCTTGGGCAGGCGCCGAATTTATCCAATGCCGTCTCTTGCACACCCGGAGACGGCAACGCAACGGTGCGCACCCTCCCTTAACCTCACATCGACCGGTCACGCTTTTTTTTTTCTTTTTTTTTTCTTTTTTTTTTTTGTGCCCCGTCGCCGAAGGTAGCACGGAGGAACGAGTAAAAGAAAAAGGCGGCGACTGTTATACACGGCCGGCTCAGAAATTCGATTTCCGAATTCGCCCATTCGTTTTAAGCCGCTGACAGATTAAACAGTGTGCTGGGAGCGACATTCAAATGAGAAGGCATAAATAACGAAGCGGAAATGAAAAAAAAATTAAGTTCGCCGTCCGAGGCAGGGAGAAGGGGAAGCGCCGCGAGCCATATGTGTTCTGCGAACTGTTTCGAAACAAACAAAGCAATACACACACAAAATGAAAAAAAAAAAAAAGCAATACGATACAACGGCTCTGAGCAGCGAGATGACTACAACGTTCTCCGAAGGTCAGAAGCGAAGCGATGTAAATAAAATAAAAGCGAGAACCGATAAGCGTGAGTGACAGGCAGGCAAAACGTAACAAAGCCGACGCACCGTCCCCAGTACGTCACCGCAATTAAAGGGTCGGCCCGGGCGCTCTGCGCGTTCGCCCGTTAGTTTGCTCCTTAGTTTATTTCCTCTTTCATTTTTTTTTTCTGCAGGAAGTGGGCAGTGGGGAGAACGGGGGGTGAAGAGAGGGCGTGCGGGATGCGGACAGGTCGTCACGCAGGGGCCTGACGTGCAAGCGTTCCAGTGGGCGGTCTGCGGGACGTCATTAAAAGCAGCCCGGCGGCGGCGAGCCAGGCGTGCGGCCCCGTCAGAGACGACGACGACGACGCCGACAACGCTGATCGGCCACGCAAACAGCGAACGACCATCAGCGGCTCGTCACACAACCGCCGATGGGCGCACCGCGTCGACGAGAGCGTGGAAAATCGGCGCTATAGCGCGCGCGCCTTGCAAAAAAGCCGCGCTGCTGCATGCTCGGGGGCCGCCTTTCCTTCCCGTAAGCGCGCACGCCTGCAGCAGATCGCCCATCGCCACGCGTTCGTTCCTCGGGCCTCGAGAAGGTGGATCGCACACGTGCATGTGCGCGAGCGTGCGCGAGCCGCACGTGCGGCCGGTCACACCGTTACCGACAGGCGCGCATGGCTTCGCTTCGCGAGTCACGGAAGTGATCCCTCCCCACTCTTGGCTGTCTGCCTTGCCTGCCCTACGCTAGAAACTCGGGCGGGATCATGCCTAGCGGTGCTTAAAGATGGCGGCGCGCGCTGCTTTTCCGCAGCCGTCGATAAGGTCGTTTGTCACGGCGCCTGACGTGGTGTAGAAAAAGAAAGAGAGAGAAAGAGAGAACATTAGAGGGGGCACCCAAGCTTCTTCCGCAATGCGTTTTTTTTTTTTTTTTTTTTTTTTGTATACGTGAATTTGCCGAAAGGCGGCGATCTAGCTAGGCCTCGCGGGTGTCCGCGTGACCCGGAACTTGTGGCTTCGGCGCGGTGAAAGCAGTGAAAGACCACCTGCGTTGAGACGTGTTAGCGCTTAAATGGAAGAATAACGGCTACCTAAACGAGAAAAAGAACAAGGTTAACGGTTTTTGGTCCGCCATTACCCATCGTCTAGGTATTATGTGCTTGCTATAGGAGCGCAGGGTGTCATAAGCAACTCTCCCCCCATCGCCCCGAAATTTAAACAGCATCCGGCCTCCAAAAAGGTGGCGTTTCGCTTTATTTTGATTTCTCGGCTACTTCTTGATGATGACGTCAGTATGGGTCCCGCTTTTTTCCAATGTTAAAATCCTTGGTAGAGGCAAGGGAAAGATGGACCGTGAAATTATCGAAGCTTACTATATCAGCATGCAAGGGGATAATTGCATCAGTGCTACCTCTATCTCACTGATGCAGAAGGAACTAAGTTTCCTGTCACACTGGTGCTAGCTACTTGGTCTATCGCAATCAACGTTAGTTTGTGTGTGTGTATTGGCTCTTGGCTCCGCATGCTCGCCTGGTTTTCCTGAGAGACGGGGTTTATCAATAAAGTACAGTTGTTAGTCCAGTCGTTGCGTGTGCCACGTCTCTTCTCTGTCGTTCGTCTTTTGACTGGTTTAAATACTCAAGAATTTGTAATGTCCGCCTCGTGCGTCTCGAACCACACCCGCGGTGGGCCATCGAGGTAAAAAAGCACGTTGGCGAGCATAAGGGTCGGGTCCCACCTATAGCTGGCGCTGATCCGTTCATAAAGGTTGAGCCATTTGTCGACGTCAACCCCATTCTGGCCGGAAAAAAAAACGCCAGGATCACGAGCAGAAGGCAGAACGATGTAGGTGGGAGTCACGGGAGGGGCAGTTGGTGAAGACGATGTGCATGCACCGACTGACATGGTCGGAAGCGTGATGAGGCGGCCGTTGCGGAGCTCCGTGATGGGTACAGGGAACAACCACCACAAAGATGTTACGTAAAACGACACAAGGCGGGACTATTTAACACTGTATTTACACTAAAACACACATTAGCCAAGATGGTGGGCAGCCCCCAGCAACAGGCAGACCCGTATTCTTTGTCGTCTGCTCCAGGCAGAATGTCTCTCTCTGTTGTGGTAACTTCGTAGCACTATGTATAAGTTTTAGAGCGTTCCTTGACAGGTCTAAGAAACCTTTCGTGCCTCGATGAAGCAATCTTTTCGGCTGTAGTGAGTATTCGGAGGTGAAATTTGCTTATAGCAAAGCTCCCGTTGTCTGGTCGCTCTAGCGCCGTCCAGACTGGTCTAAATATAACAGCGTTTGAGGACTCAGGCTCGGAGAGGAGAGCATGCTGCACGTATATTACAAACAAAGAAATACAAAGGGGACCGTCGAGTCGAGGAAACAAACAAACGAATATCCCTGAGCGCCCATGCAGCGTTGAGGGAGAGCGGAACGGGAGAGCTATGGGGGATTTGTGAGCAGCAGCTACATCCCCTGACACACACACACACACACACACACACACACACACACACACACACACACACACACACACACACACACACACACACACACACACACACACGCACACACGCACACCCGCACACCCGCACACACGCACACGCACACACGCACACACACGCACACACGCACGCACACACGCGCGCGCGCATGCACAAGAGGTGTAGGTAAGACACACACAGCACACGCGCATACTCGCACACAGCACACATGCACACACACGCACACACACGCACACACACGCACACACACAGATATACACGCGGTATAGACGGGAAAGTCGGCCTGGCATTTCCCCGGAGCCTGCAGGCGCCAGGAAATGAAAGAAGCCCGCACAGCGGATATGGAAACCTGGCCGCTGCCGAACCTGCACACACGCACTGGCGCGACTAAAACAGGCTTCCCACGCAGTCGGCGCTCACCGAGAGGAATCATTCATCGATCACGATGTGCACTGCCGGCACACCGAGAAATGCACACGCGCCTACCCGGCCACCCCCCTCCCTTTTTCCCCCCTATTGCAGCCGCCTTCCACTGAATCAAGCGGAGCTCCTACGGTCGCGAAAGGAGAAGGCGGTGCTGCTGGCGCGTTGGCCAACAATTGCTTTCGCAGCACACGCGGTGTGGCGTTGGCGGCCGCCGGGCGAGAAAACTGTGCGCTTCTTCGGAACGGGGAAAAGCAAACGGGGCAATTCCCCGAACTCGCCGCTGCCGTCGCCGCTATATACTGCCGTTCGCGAAAGAGTTCGGGAAGAACGCCGGCCTGAACGCTCCGTCTTTCTCCCGTTTTTCCCGCTTTCTTTCGTTTGCCTCTTTTACCCAAGGAGCGTAGCCTCATTGCTATTCATCTCCACACCCCACGTTCGCGCGCCCTCACCAGAGCTTCGAGCCAGTCCAGTGCACCGCTGCTATACTGTTAGCGGAGTATTCGTTAGAGTATAAACAGACCCCCCCCCCCCCCCCCCCACCTCCGTCTTTTTTTTTTTTTCGTTTTCTTTTTCACAGCTCAGATTTGCCTGTATAGTTGGCGCACGTCTGCGTAATTCTCACTCAGGGTCACGGTGTTTGTACACGCAACATTGCGACACAATGGTGCGACACAAACCGGGGTCAGAATATGTGTGCACCGCCGGCATATCATTAAAGCTTGCATCTCTTTGTCGCTCTCTCTCTCTGTTTGTGCAGATAGATAGATAGATAGATAGATAGATAGATAGATAGATAGATAGATAGATAGATAGATAGATAGATAGATAGATAGATAGATAGATAGATAGATAGATAGATAGATAGATAGATAGATAGATAGATAGATAGATAGATAGATAGATAGATAGATAGATAGATAGATAGATAGATAGATAGATAGATAGATAGATAGATAGATAGATAGTGAGAAAGAATACATATTACAAAATGCACGTGAGTGTAAGTAAATCACAGAATCCGTTAAATATAACGTGCTATTCCATTAAGAGGTCGGTGTGCTTTAGAGATACCTATGAGCCGACATTATATGTTCAGATTTTGTTTTAATTTTTAAAAATTGTTATTACGCTGAATACAGGCATGCTTCCTGGGCCTACATTGTTGGTCAGCATATATAGAGGTTATATAAGCCCTTTTGCAGGTACCTGCATTCGGCATACATAACGTTCGTATATATCTCCACAAGTATATCCACCGAAATAATGACCCGAACCAGCAGCAGCAGCCGTCGTCACGGCAATTGAATCCATGAGGGTAGACAAAGAAAGCTTCGCTTTAAAAGTGAATTCTGTCGCAGGCTGAACGCGCGGTCTAAAATTACCAGAGAAGTGCGTAGACCGCACAGAGACCTGCGTATTCATGGCGCCCCATTCGGTATCCGCTTGAACACGTAATGCATAGTCAACACATAAAGCGTCTTCAACGCGACGGCATTCCGAAATTTGTATTTCTGCGGCGAGACGTGCCTTAAATAAAAACCCAACAGAAACCGTGCTTTGCGTCGGAAACAGTTGACAAAGAGGGTGCTAAGCCCTGCATAATACAATGTAAAAAAATGTAAAAATAACGCTTTAGAAACACGCCAAACATGCGCCAAGTTCAGGTTCTGAGATGTCGGTACATAAACCTGAAAGTACTGTCTCCCTCGACTACAGAGGTGCAGGCCACAAAATGTTACGCTCATAAACAACAAAAGAAAAAAAAAAGAAGGAAGGCGTGAGTGGGTGAGGTAGAACAAAAGCCGGAAGTAGAGGCTAGCGCACAAAGCCGAAAATGAAAGTCAGCGGCGATACACGCGAAGCGCCGGCGAAGAGAGCAAAACGAAAACAACAACGAAGTAGAAGAAGTAAAACCGTTGATCGTCCCCGCTCGGTATCAAAGCAATCAAGGCTCGTGCCCGCCCGAGGCTGCTCGAGGAAACGAGCGCACGGGACGCGTGTCGCTAATGCAGTAAGCAGCCGCAATAAAAGAACGAGAGAGCGAGCGAAAGAGCGAAGTGGTCGGCCGCTCGGCTCGTTCAACTATTGGCCCTTGTCGCGCGGGGCGCATTGATCGCTGGCGAAGGTAAAAAAGAAAGAAAGAAAAGAGAGAGACAGCAGTGAGAAGAACTGGATAAGAGGCATCTCTGCCTGCCCTGCTCAGTTCCCCATCCTCTCCACTTTTCTCTCTCTCTCTTCTTCTTTTTTTTTTTTGTTCTTTCCCGGCAGTCTCGAGAACACCGTCGAGAATCGTTTCCCAGCTGAGCAAGGTTCGAGCGCCTCTATACAGCGGCGGCAGGCGCATTGAAAACAGAACTAATCAATAGGCAAATATTCGCAGGCGCGCGCTCGTACGCGAGGCTGCATCGCTTACGGGAAGAACGCTGCGGCCGCGCTAAAGACGAGAGAGGAGGTGGCCAAACATGCGCGCGGCGACGCGGCGGCATCGGCAGCCTACGATTCGAAGTGGGAGGCGCTGCGCGAGGAAAAGGTGAGAAACACAGCCGGAGGAAACCTAATAGAAAGACGGGATTGAAAAAAAAAAGAAATGAAAACATGGCTCGAACAAAGACTCGATCGAGATGGCGCATTGTGTGAGAAGAGTGAGGAAGGAAACGGGAAATGAAAAAGAATCAAAGATGGGAGCTTCCTGAGAAACGAGAGAAGAAAGATGCAATAAGCTGTATAGCGGCGGCCCTCGTATACTAGCTATATCCGTGGAGTGTGCGGTGTACGCAAAGCGGGAGAACAGCGGTCGAACAAGAAGAAGACTGTAGCGCGTGTGCGTGTCTGCGCGCTCTTCGACAGTAGGTGGATGCGGCGCGACTCTCGGGAGCTGGGCGACGCGCGGTGAAAAGGAGACGGCGGAAGGTGCGTACCAAGAGGAAATGAGCACCGCGGAGAGAAAGGAACAAGAAGAAGCTGATCGTGGCAAAAGTTGGCGGCGAATTCGCAGAGTGCGTTTCTTTTCCTGTTTTTTTTTTTTTTTTTTAATTCGCTGCGCTAAAATGGAAGGTAAAAGAGGAAGGGAGCCGTATTGTTGCCCACCGCTGTGAGACAACATTTAGGAGCAGCGGAATTTTGTTAGTAGAAGCAATTGAAATTGCGTGCGCGCGTGCGTGCGTGTGTTTGTGTGCGCTTTGGGAACGGGGTCGTATTCGCGAACCTGTTATTTCGTAAGTTCTGTTCGCCATTGGCCAGCTGGCCAGCCGCCTTTTCTAATGTCCAACATCACGAATAGCCTCGCACCTGCTTTTCCGAACAGTTTTAGCGTAAATACTTTTATGTGCTTCGCAAAAAATGTGCTCCGCAATAGCATGTGCTACCCTCTCGTAAAAGTTTCTCGCGAAAACTCTGCGCTCGGTATACTTTCCTGTCGAGAGTGCTACGACACGCTGATAACGCGCATGCCACTCGTGACACGAAAGTATCGGGCGCGCAGCGTTAAGAAAAGGAAATGCGGGCAAGATCAATCACGATTATTGTTGGGTGAACAGATAAGCCACAAAGGGTGCAAATTCTTTTAGCGTGTAGATAGCGTCACAATAGGCGCCGCAGGAAAAAACAGAGGATTTACAAAGGTGCCAGCTACCTGCGCTACATAAGAAACGTGGGTGGATTGGAATTGGTGAATTGGAATAGGCGGCCGACTCGGCGAATACAGATTTGGGATATCGGTGTAAATGTTTTTCACGAGCGCGTAGGCATACGATAGCCGATAGATTAAGCAAACGTGTGTCCTCTTTACTCTTTCGGTAGTTTGCGTGATACCGCCGTGATTTCCGGTTAGTGCGCGCTTGGTGCACTCTCGAGTTATTTACTTGTAAGAGGTGTTCTGCTTTCCTTATTATGCGCGCAATATTACGTATCATGGCGTGACTATTGGTTTGCTATAAGACTAGCCCCGTCCTTTCAAGCAGTCCAAACAAAGCCCTAACTGTTGTATTGCTCTATGTTGAGTCCGTGTTGATAACCCGCCGCGGTGGCTCAGGTCGCGGGATCGAATCCCGGCCGCCACGGCCGCATTTCGATGGAGGCGAAATGCAAAAACGCCCGTGTGCTTGCGTTTTAGTGCACGTTGAAGAACCCCAGGTGGTAAAAATTATTCCGGAGCCCTCCACTACGGCGTGCCTCATAATGAGAACAGGTTTTGGTACGTAAAACCCCAGAAAGAAGAAGAGTCCGTGTTGATATTCGAACTTGGGTAACATTTCAGCGCTGGCGAACAAGGTAATGATTCAAGGATGCTGACAGCACCGCGAACACGACAGAGCTTGTTTTCTTCTTCGTATTCTTTTCTCCGTCTTCCTCGAAATGAAACACGATCATCGTCGCACTGCATACGGAAATGAAGCCGGGGTTGTTCCTATTTTCTACACTGACGATTTCTCGCTATAGATGTTTGCTCGTACGCGCGGGGCTGTCGTTTCTTGCTCGCGTCATGAAGGTCGCAAATTTTTGATATCCACCGAGAAGCGTACGCGGGAGTTGAAGTTCGCGTGGCACGGCTTTCGCGGCGAAGTTCAAATCTTTGGGAAAAAAAAGTAAAGAATAAGAAGGATGTAAGTATCGTGGGTGTGAAACGAAAATAAACACTGTCACAATATACAAGCGTAGAATAAGACGCCGCTGAAATACGTGGTAGCTTCTACAAAAAAACATGAAAAGAAAAACTTACAACATGCAGACACGAACGGCGAAAGTACCGTTGGGTATTTCACCCGCCCCAGAAGTAAACAGATAAGACAAGCGAGAGGGAAGGGGGGGGGGGGGGGGGTCGGAAGAGGAGGCTGTGATTAAAAGGAAGCGCGTGAAACGAAAAGGACGGAAAAAGAGGAAAAGAGAAGGGAAAAAAAGGAAAAGAGAAGCGGCGTGCGAGTCGAGCAGTGAATCAGGGGAACAAGCGGGCGGAGGATAGAGAAAAGGTGGGGAGAAAAAAAAGGAAGTTCGGAACACGGCGAAGAAAACGGTTCCGCTACGAAGAAGAATATTCCCGCCGAGACGAGCTAATTAAAGAACGGAAACTGTGCCATGGGAGAAGGATACGGGGACGTATAGAACCGACACGGGCTGAGGAGGAGGTTGGGGGGTGTGTATAGGAGAACGAGCAGCGCAAAGTCGGCGAAAGCATTGCCGTAACAAGAACGAGTGTGGATACAGAGGGGGCGGATGAAACAAGATGAGGTGAGAGAGGAAGAAAGAAAGAAATAGAAAGTGGAAATGTATGCGCAGGAAAGAAACCAAAACTGTAAGCGCGCGTTCGTATGTACGTGGACGGACGGACTGAAGAGCGAACAAGACGCACTTCCCGGGGCTTACCCCCCGGAGGATACCCGGAGAAAATGATCTCGAAAGTGCGAGCGAGAGGAGGAAGAGGAGAGCAACCCGCCGGGCCAAAAGGTATCGCAAGCTGGCGGCGGCGGCGGAATACAAGCGAAGTTAAAAGCGCTACTGCCAGGATAGAGCGAGCGGCAAGCGGCGGCGGCGGCCGCGCGGGCAGGGTTTAGGACGAACGCGGAATGGGAACCGAATCAATGTAACTCGGCGGCCGCTCATTTTGAACTGGGCGCCGTTTGTCGAGGCAGAGCTCGGCATCGGTCGACTACTGGAAGAATGGGAACATGGCAGAAAACAAAATGGTAAGAATTGGACAAAAAGAAAGAAAGAAAGAAAGAAAGAAAGAAAGAAAGAAAGAAAGAAGAGAAAGAAAGAAAGAAAGAAGAAAGAAAGAAAGAAAGAAAGAAAGAAAGAAAGAAAGAAAGAAAGAAAGAAAGAAAGAAAGAAAGGAAAAGGGGAAGCCCGCACGTTCCCATAGTTCTGAAGAAAGGGAAGAAAGACTCGCCGATTCCGCCGGCTAGTTCTCAATGCGAGCGAGTCTTCGAATGCACGGAAGCGGGGAGGCCAGAAGGAGCCTCCGTACGACGATGACGCATGCAGACGTCGTGGTGCGGTGCCCGCGAAGCCTCCGCGATTGAAGCTATCCAAGAGGGCCATTGTTGGGGAACGAGCGAGCCCTCTGAACTGTAGCGAGCACGAACCTCAGAAACGAGTTCCCTTTTGTCTCGTTTTGTTTGTTTGTTTTGTTTGTGCTTTGCTTTTTCTTTCCCGAGAATTCAATGTGTCTGATAGATCGTGGCCTTTCATCGTTGGCGTAGACGGAAAGGGATCGTGGCTTGCTTACATCGGCTGCGATCTGTGCTCGAAACGATGCGTCTCAGTAATCGCTATCTTAATAATAAGAAAGTGAATGTGGACTCTTATGTTAGGCAGACCTTGACTGCATTTTATCGGTAATGTTAGTTTAGTACTGTGATGACAAAAAAAAAAAAGAAGCGAGAGAGGCTCGAAAGCTTCAACAATGGCGACGCGTTTGTTGCTTCTGAGATTATCAGGGGGATACGATTCCAGACTTTAGCTACTCTAGACTTCATTAGGAAGAAAAGTATGCTATATACAGCTATCGACAAGGAAAAGCTGTTTGACTAGAGCTGGTAAACATGCATTTGGTGTGCGTAGAGGACAAATGAAAGTGCCGTCTTTGTTGCTATATTGATAGCACGCTGTAACATAATTTTCACCCTTATTCAGTTTTAAGGGTGCGAATTATTTTACCGTGCCGCCAGAACACTGTGTGCTGTTAAGTCTGTTGATTCACTGGCTCGCACAAACAAAAAGTTTCGCTTTTTGTCTCTAACTGAAACATCTACGTTCATTCAATATTTCACACTATCGCGTGAACTTCGATGGGTCGTTAGCCTGCTCCGCATGAGGGAGTGCGGCAAAACGCGTCTGCAAACGAAGAACGTGGTCTTCTCTACCGAGCGAGCAATTTGAACGTAGCGATTCGGATCTGTTCTCGAGGAGTGGAAGACCACTGCGACGACTCTACCGTGCAAATTTAGACGATTGCGCACATACAAATAGCCAGCAGGCACACAGCTATACGCTAGAGCAGACCACATGCAATCAGTGTACAAGCCTCCACACATTTCAAAAATAAATAAATTTGTTCTTACCTCGATATTTAGCAATCGACTGTGACTTGTTCACTATGCCCACTGTTTGTTACTGCGAACAGGGCTCCTATACTCGTCGTCCGAATGTGTCAATAATAGCTGAACTTCAGCAAGAAAGATTTCAATATAGGTAAAACGAAAATAGCGAACACGACAGAATAAAAGCAAGGACGGAACCAAAACCCTAGCGCTCCTATTACACAGCTATAACAAAGGAAGAAAAGAAAGCTTGTATGAATGGCAGAGATCGTTGAGGAAAGCGGCCAGCGTCGTTATTGCGAAGGTCACGTCGGGAGAGTGATAAGCCTCAACAATAAAAAACGATTTTAAGTTAATTCATTGATACCCGTGGTAAGCCCACAGCTTAATAATGGTAAAGTGGGAGTCTGTCGCATCACTGTGTAGATCGAGCCCATTCTTGCGAGCACTCGTGTATACATAGCTCGATTCAATGCCTTTGTATAGTAGGCAGTTCGGAAGCGAACGCGACTATATATAGAGAGACCCACATTCACAATTGTCTCGAAGAACGTATAGAGAAGTAGCAAAATCTCACGATTTACTGCACTAAGGAATCATCGGAATGACTGCTCCAGATGGCAGTTCTTTCCATCGCAGCAGATACGGACTGTAAATGTTTCGTATCAAGTAACACCCCGCAGGGGAGTACCGCACGAGACGCCTCTTTCGCATCCGAAACCACTGCTAGAGACTTTGACGGCGCTCGTTAACGTTCTGGGACTTGACTTTACAGACATGGATATCCATAATTGCCATTTAAAGTGGAGCAGAAGATGGCGGAAGGCCGGTGTTATGATGCCATCCGTTGCGTGGGGTCATCTATGGTAATTGCTTGCTAATCTACAGTGCAGGCCAGCCGCGGTAGCACAGTTGATATTGCGTTCTGCTGCTGAGCACAAGGTCACAGGTTCGATTCCCTGCCACGGCGGCCTCATTTCGATGGGGGCGAAGTGCAGAAACGCTCGTGTACCGTGCTTTAAGGGGAACGTTAAATTACCGCAGGTGACCAAAATTAATCAAGAGATTTTCCCTTATGGGGTCCCCCATAACCTACCGCGCGTGTTTGGAAATGTTAAATCGCACAGTTATTTAATCTACACTACAGAGGAAGAAGCACCAATGAATGTCCGTCTTCAACTAGAACACGAATGCATTCTCGATGCTTAACTCAATTTCGGTGACCATAACGCTGTATGCATTTGGCGATTTCTTTATGCCCGACTTCCAAACATTTCACTCATAAAGCAGCAAAACACCAAAGTGCATCGCCACCTGTTCATGGACCTCGTTTTCTCCAGCTTTGAAGCACGAGAAACTCTTGGACGCAGTGCTTCGACACCACAGCGTTGAAGTGGCAGTAGTAGCCGTCAATCGCGTCAGCGCGTGCAACACAACACGCGCTGTTCGGTTTCAATATAATTTTTTTGCACACCTACAGAATATGTATGCGAAAGCACACGTATCGTACTTGTCAATAGGCTTTAAAAGCTGTCCGTGCGTGTGTGCGTAACTTTTTAAGTTGCGTCCTGTAGAGCTTGCTTCTCTGCAAAAAGACTCTCTATGAGAGGAAGCCCACTTTAGTGATTCAATATAATTTTTATATCACAGCCTGAACACTGAAAGCATTTAGGCATCCGTAACCATGAAATTGCCATGAAAACAGTAACTTGCGTTCATCTTCCTCATCATAACAACGGCCAACCACCGATCCAATTCAGGCTCACTACAGAATCACTCCCAAGGATTCCCAATTACCTCGGTCCTGCGTCTCCTGAAACTACCCCACCCCTCAAGCTTTTAGTGTTCTCGCCTCATCTAATTCTCTGTCGTTCTCGACTGCATTTCCCCTCCCTTGGCATCTATACTGTTACTATGTACAATAAAATACAGGTTATCTCTTCTGCGCACCACATTGTGGGTTGTCCTATACACTGTGGCCCACGCACTACATTTTGGTCGAGATATGTTCAACAAACCACGCCTTTAACGTCAGCCAACAATGATTATCGTACGTTCTCACCGCTGCTCGATGAGCAGCAAAATAATGTACCAAGCAAGTGTTGGAGTTTCGCCTTGCGTTGTTGAGATGCAGCCAAATGCGTGAAAATTCTTCGTTCTTTTTTTTTTTTTTTTAGTCGTGAGTTCGTATAAGACTCCAAAGAGTTTTAACGAACTTGTACTATAAGGTACCTTATTAGCGTCTTTTCCTTGGAAGTTTAAAGTTAGCTCAGCTCCCAGTTAACGAGGCGATGTCTCGAAACAAACTGCAGCGCAGGTGGGAAAATTCGCACGCCGCTGGGCGGACGCAATGTGAAAGAAAGCAAGCACGTTCGTACATAAGCGGTTAACCAGATTGTGTGTCATTGGAGAACAAAACAAAATAAAAATAAAACGACGCCTGTCTTTCTTTTGCTCTTGAACGACTTGTACAGACGGAGCTGATTGATGCTATGCAATTGTTTATTTAGTTTTGGGACATTTGCCCCAACGCGCGTGTAGTAGTAAACAAAAAAAATTAAACGCATGCAGCCCTGTGTGACTCAGGTACAGCAGCAATGAGTCCGCGCTTTTGTTGTCCGTTATTCAACAAGTACAGCCTCCTGTTACACTAGTGGGTACCGCTAACTGCATCCCGTCCACAGCGTGCAGTAAAACAGACAGATTTCCTCGGTTCAACCAACAACGTTTACGTGCGCAACTCGCATGCTCCCCCTGAGGTGCGCAGGCCTCGTCTTTTATAGAGCTCCACGACAGCGGTGCGCATGCGCCAATAAGATAGCGAATGCGCCGGGCGTCCAAGGGCGACACCCTACACACTATAGGCTTGATTCTGGCCTCGCTGATCATTTTGTACCTAAAGTTCCGAGTAACATGGCACAGTCACAGGTCATGATGAGTGTCCGCCGTAGACGCAGAAGCCGGGACCCTTGGGACACGTTCCAGTGTTTTCAGTTGTAGATTCTCAGGTGACAGCTACTGTCAAGGCCACGCCTGCCCCTAAACGTCCCGAGACAAGCTTCCACCAAACCGAAAAGCATGTATATGCACAAAGGTCACTAAAGCGCTTATGCGCTTCTTGAAGGCAACTGGGCTAGACCAGTGCTTGTGACTATAAACATGAGTGAGCATTCTTCTGCGGGTTCCTTCTTCATTCCTTCTTCCTTCTTTCCACCTTCATCACGTTTGTGGGTATAGCCAACCAGGCGTGACCGTAGTCAACCTCCCCGCCTTTCTTGCTTTACATCTTTTTCCGTCCTTCACCGGGAAACTTTGCGTGGAAGCAAGCAGACACACGAGAGGGTATAAGTGCACGTGTGCTCCGTCGGAGAATGTGTTTCTGTCCTTCGATGACAGTTCGCGGGCCAGAAGAGAGCTATAGGTCGGTGGAATATCTGATAAAGATGGTGAGCGAGCCATTTGGGCGGCTATGTTCTGGAAGGCGATAATTTACTACGCTGTACGAATATACACGATGCTATGAAAGTACGCGTAACGCTATACTTTTGCGGTCATGCAAATAAGAATAGGCAAATGCACAATTCACGATGCGTGATGTTGAAGTGGGGACACAACAAGCGACTTGCTTCTTTTCTCTTCTGCTGCCTCTCATATACCTCGTACGCGCGCGAAATCAGGGCGCGACACAGGCACCTAACGCCCCCTGAAGCGACCAACGAGGACTCACCACCGGCGGCTGCGGTTTTTATTAGCACCGCTCCAAGATGCATGGACGAATCCCGAAGTCAACGCTAAACCCCGCTGACTCGCGGCAATTTTCGTTGCTTGGTAATAACCAAATAACCAAAATTACTAAATAATTGGTAATGTTTTACGGTGTTTTTGTTGTCTATAAACCGTTTATTTTTGTGGTGCTTTTTAATGCATATTGACCGTTTCCGGCATGTCTTGCGCGTGTATACAAGGGGGAAACAGCCTGGCTTTATTAAAGATTTTTCTCATGTTGCGGACACACGCTCCACGATCGCTCCATCAGTATCACTTATATTGGCTCCGCAAATAAAAAGCACGCAATGGGAAACTAGCTTTACAGAGTTGCTTAGTTATTAAGGAGATCGCTAGTTTCGTTTTGCGTGCGGGTGCCGTGAGCGAATTCTCGCAATGCAAGCCTAACGATCATAACCGCAACGCCATCGGCGGGATAACCTATCTATGTGTTCACCACAGGGTCTATGTCATTGCTTTCGTTGTAAATATATAACGATATAGTTAAAAACACAACATTCAGTTAAGGAAGCCAAGGGAAAACGTCTGTTTGCAAGTGATCGATATAGGCAGGTGCATTTCTGGCATACAAGTGTTTATTTTTTTCATTTTCAAGTTTGTTTGTTTTTTTTTTTTTCCTGCCTGCTTAGCTTTGTCTTCGGCAGCAGTCGCGCAACAATTCCGGATGGGTCTATACCATCGAAATACACACTATTCGACTTCGCAATTTTAATTACTTCTCGCACCGCTTTGAAAAAAATAAAAAAATAATTGCTGTTCCTTTTTACTTAACGTTAATGACCACTTGACGTGCTCAGAGCTACAAGCGCAACAAACTGCTCTGGCTGGCTAGTGAAATCGATGACCGTATGCGGGCAGCTTCCCGGTCCATCCCATTAAGAAGATGCGAATATGCATGAAGGTGCGCACGCCTTAAATTAAGGTGTGATTCCTATCTAATTGCAAATGCCCGGTTCGACTTGAGAGTAACGCATTGTTTGTGCGTGCGTTTATTTTGCTACTCGCCGACTATACAGGTGCAAAATTAACATCTCAAGAGCGAAATTAAGGAGGAGCACTAAATCGGCGTAGACCGGTACAGCGTGCTTTCAAAATTGGGATTTTAAAACAGCCATATCCACGGGAGGCTAGGCGAAAAAAGACAGACACAGCGCTGACTTGCAACTAACTTAAACAATTTATCTGCACTCCTTCGCCAAAAAACTTCAAAAAAGAAAGGAAGGCAAGATAGAAACACGAAAGACAAATTTATCTCCTAATTTCATATGCAACTCGCGGTAGCCATAGTGACGTCAGAAGTTTTGAGGCATCTTTGTGCATTTTTATCCTTTCTTTACAAGACAGGCCCACAAACGTTGCTATATATTAAGTTAGTGTTAATCCCAGAGTGTTACGTAACTTTTATTTTAAATTCTTTTTCGAGACAACGCCGATTTAGCTTCGAGACAACGCTTCCCAGATCTATTACATCCCAGGATGATGCGATATCTTCAAGATGGCGTCCGCGACGTTTTTTGTCTTTAAGTTCTTTCTAACATACGAATCCTCTGCGCAGGCTTTGACGAACATCCATACGTATCGTGTCACAAGCGTAATGTTTCAATATATCCTAAATTATTATTTCCTTCTGGCCTTCCTTCACTAAATGTTCGCGAGTGTCTCTATATTGGCATATACGGCAAGTAGGCTATACAGAAAAAGCGTCGTCACGCCAGGTTGTGTCTCTGTCTTCGGCTGCTCTCGATCATGCCTTTAGAGCAGAGCTAATGGAACGCACCAGAGAATACACACATCCAATGTCCTGCTTCTTCAGAGATCGGAGGTCTGAATTCATGTCTGAATTCGGGCAATAGTCTCATGTGACGTCACAAGTGCGGAAACATGGCAGTGAAGGATAACCCGCCCATGTTGATCCAAGTTGAAATTTGCCTTCAGTGACCCTGTAAGACCGCGAAAATCCTGAAGTATAAGAAAATGTTGGAACATTTCCTCAATAATAAACCATAGCGCGAGTTCACAGAGAACGCCAGAAGAGCGTTTGGACAAGCGCTTATTTTGCCAACCATTCCCCAGCCACATGTTTTCGTGAACAGAAACTGCGAAACGGTGTTCAGAGAGTAGCTTGGCGCTTCCTCGTTCAGTGAGAACACTCTTCAGGGAGTTCTTGTCGTTTTAAGCACCCCACACGTATGTGACTTCTCTCTCTCACACACACACACGCACACACACACACACACATAGGAAAGCGGAGCGGGGATTTTTAAAATCACGTCAACCAAGCGAAGCAGCAAACAAAGCCCATTTTCTTCCCGCAATACAAACAGAGGGTGACTTTATTTTCCCGTTCCGGCCCACTCGACCCCTCTCACAGGACTCAACACGCCGGAGCAATTTTCGGTTTTTTTTTTTTTTTTTTTTTTTACGCCGGGAATGAATGGAAGTGGAAAAAAAAGTGAGAAAGAGCGAAAGGGCGAAAGGGCGAAATTTTCATCAAACAGACACGGCCACGACAGACCCCCAAATGATGTAAGTTGAGTGGGTCGCTCCTCAGACTAGCGTATAGAATTGTGGGTCAAGAGAGCGTGAGGGGCAGACAGAGAGAAATGTAAAAGCGTTCTTCAGAAGACGAGCTCGCGGAGTCGGGCGCTGAACTATACCCGCTTCCGAACCCCTCCCATGTCAGGGCGAACTGCCAGGGCAGTGGTCCTGGAGGCAGCCGGTCCTTGTTTCACGGTCTAACGGGCAAAATCCAAGGGCGCCCGGCGGAGGGAGCGAAGAACAAAACAAGAAGCGACGAAAGGTGAGATAAAAAAAAAGCAATAAAGACGGCAGAAGAAGGAACGACAAGGGCCAAATCAGGAGGTGGGAAGGAATGCTCCTCCTCACTTCAACGAAGCAAGCATGGGGGTGGGGGGACCGTGGTAGCAGCCAGCAAAACAAAAGGCGCGAGGGCCCGCCGAATGTGCAGAGCTGCGCAGTCCGCGCGGGGTCTCTGTTTGTCTTAGCGGCGGGGAGAACACGCCTCTCGAGGAGCTTCCCTTCACCGGGTCCCAGAGGCTTTCTTTTCTCTATTTTTTTTTCTCCCTGTAGGGTCGTCGTCTTCTTCGGCATTCTCTTCCCCTGTCCCGACAGCAGGACACCAGGGGAAGCCGAAACCTGATTTGGCGAATCTCTCTCTCTCTCCCCTTTATGCGTCAGTTATCCCGCAACGAGTTCCTTTTTTTCCCCCGTTTTCTTCTGTTCTCTCATCCTTTCTCGCCGTAGCTAGAGAAACATTTCCTTTGTCTCTCCCGCAATGTTTTAGTAGTGTTTCCCCTCTCTCCTTACTTTTTCTCGCCCTTTCGTTTTCTTTCTCCTTTGGGGCAGCAGCAGCCCTCGCTCGCAGCCGTCAAGGCAGCAGCTGCGCCCGGGGTTCGGCGGCATGCAAAGTCAGGCCGGCGTATGACGGGTCCGCCGCGCTCGGGCGCGCGTACATGTGTGTTCCCGCACGCTCTTCTTCATTTCCATATTTATCGGATTGGCAAGGAGAAGAAGCTCTCTCGGGCTGCCCTGCGCTGCAGGCAGTTTTTCTTCGAGAAGGGGGAACTCCCCTCTGGGGAGAACGGCGGGCCTCCGCCGCTCCAGCAGCTTCACTCACCGTGTGCAGGCCAGTGACGGCAGTTGGGGCCCAACGCAGAGCCGCAGCCGGCCTTGCCAACAGGCTGCTGCTGCTGCTGCTGCTGCGAGCCGCTTACACCACCACCGGCATTGCGCGCGCGCAAGGGTCGTTGAGCACGAGACGGGAGCCGACCCGGACCATTTCGGCGCTATAGCTGTCCGTCACTTAATTCGCAATCGATATGCGACCGGACGAGCGCGCGGGAGAGAGGGGACAAGAAGACAAACGAAGGGGAACCCATCTCGTAGCGTAGATCTCGGTAATTCGAAAGGTCATCCTTCGGTTCTGGGGCTCTTTCATTCAACGAAGCAATCGAGAAAAAGAAAACGTGAACAAAGAAAAAAAAAGTACAGCAGAGTGAGAATTTATTCCAACAGCTCTGACCGATTTAAGCGAGGGAGGTCGCTCCGTTTGATGACGTACTTTTTTTCTTGTTTTCCACTAGGCCACCCATCAGACGCTGTCCATTCCCTCCTTGGCTATTCTGATTTAAAATCGTACATGATGGCGTATGCTATACGATATCAAGCATAAAAGAGAAGCCTCGTTCCTTACTTGGCGCAACATCAATCTGCGTCACAACCTTGCCGATTCACATGTTGTCCACTGACATTACGCCGTCACAACATCTAAGTTACTCCCTGCTGCATCTTCTTGGCTGCGACCTTTAAGACCTTCATTATTTCTTGAATGTAGCTTTCCAAGCTCTCGTAGAATCATCTTCACTGCGCACATCAACCTCAGCAGGCTATAGTTTCAGCTACTTGCAAGGTATAGTGACAGCAAGGAACTCTCCATCAGCACCCCGAGAAATGGCCAGGTCAAGACCGCCATGTCGTCGTCATACTGCAGTCATTGGTTGGTATTCTTCGCATGCTTTTTAATAAGCTGTTAACACTGTCAGCTCGAAGCGCCTTACAAGTACTGGAACCACTACATGCAGTTCTGGCATGCCTGCAGTAGGCATCATGACACGACACGCACCATAGCCGTAAGCGTCGCTGGCGCAGAAAGCAACGCGAGCATCACTGCCGTACGTCAAGTCGACAGGTGTCTGCGACCATTTATAGACTTGCTACGCATCTTCAAGTGTGCGCGAAACTAGCACTCTTGATCTCCCCTTTTTTCTCTCTATTCCTCCCTAAATTCCCTTCCCCATTGTAGAGTAGCAAGCCGAACGTGCTTCTGGTTAACCACTTCGCCTTTCCTCTCTTCTCTCTCTGGAACGTTCTTCATTCCAGATTTGTTGGTCGCGTCTGAAACGTTGGTGGCGACGACGAGCTGCGGCTTGAGCGCACCTCAGGCATGCTGTCTCAGGTGCATGCAGTGTCTATGCGGTATTGGCATCGCAGTGACCTCTAGCGTGTTCGGCGCTACTCACACACGGGATGACTTGAGCCTCCGTGACATCCGCTAGAGAGCAACGCGCAGCTTGGGTGATTTCCGAGGTGGCGTCGCAGCTGCTAAAGCAATTTCTGCGACACTTTAGGAGCCGCGGGATCAGCTTTTTCTACGGAATTCACGTCTACCGAACGGCCGACCAATGCTCGATTTCCTGTCCTGCCAGAGTGAGTGAGTGAGTCAAACAACTTTATTAGGTCCACAATAGACGCGAGTAAACTCAACGTCACCTGGCTAGGCCCACTCGGGGACCATCAGGTCAAACCTGACGGCCCCCTCGCAGGCCCTCTGGATAGCCAGGATTTTAGAGGTCTGGTCCTGGGCCTTAATAAGCTTCATCATTTCCTCTCCTTCCTCACTCCTGCCAGAGCGAAATTTTCTTTTTGCAGCGTGCCACTGATATCGTGCGTGCAGTCGCTTTCCCACATTTCGCAAGGCCAGCCATCGGTGCGTAAATAGCTATTCGCTGTAAAGCGAGAATGTTCTTCAAGAAATATAGCGTGTTAGTGCATAACCAGTACCAAAGGACCCCTATACAACAAACAGCCGAGTTTTCGGCGTTCCACAGAAATACTTGGAGACCAGCGCGGCTAACGCGATCCAAAACGCAAAGGGCTAGCCTCGGAATGTAATAACACAGTTGACGAAAAAAGAAATCCTCACACCTCGGAAGACATTTCTCCAAACGGTTGCCACCAACACATTCGAACACAAGACGTTGCTGTTTGTATCTACGGCCTCTCTTTTTACTACTTTCAATTTGTCAAAAGAGCGATAAAGCGAAAGAGATGTAAGAGCGAAGCGGTGAGAAAAACAAGAATTTATAGGCTTACACGGCTGGAGAGGCCGACCGAAGAGAAAAAAAGAAAGAACGTCGCATAGGGGTGTGAGAAATGGACGCGAAGCATTCATTATCGCCGCGTGCGTTTGACGAAAACACGAGCGCCAAGAGCGGCGCACGCCACGGGTGCTTTATCTTCCACAGCGAGGCGGCGTATTTTTCCTCTCTCCGTTGGAAGAGAAGGCGTTGGAAGAAGAGAACCTTCTCTTCCGTCGCACTTTATTCAGGCCGCCAACATCGGAAGCGCCTCCACGCACGCAGTGCGCGGCGCCCAGGAAAGCCCTCGACACGTCGAAGCCTTTTGTCTTAGCGACACAATGGGCCGGAGTCAGCTGTCGACGGCGTGGATCTTGGCGAAACCCCAAGGCCAGATACCATATTGAAGGGGGGGCGCCCTCTGGTTGAAAGGAAAAGCAGACGTTTTTTTTTTTTTTTTTTTTTTCAACTGGAAAGGTTTGGTGGGGGAGGGGGGGGGGGGGGGTGATCGAAGGCAACAGCCACTAGGACTGAGAAGCTGCGCGAAAAGGCGAGAAAGCAAGAAATAACGAACGAAAGCACAAAGCGACGATGCCCGGCGGCAGCGACGACAGTCGCAGGCAAGAGCCATAGCTCGCAGCTATCGCCTTAGTTGAAAATGACTTCGTTTTGGGCACCCTGCTGGCTTTGAGAGTCGTTGAAAGCATTATCGTATAGCCGTTCGTAACGACGTCTGCTGCAGGCTCGAAGGGTGGCGAGCGGGAGAGAGGTTGCCTCCGAAAAGGAAGGAAGGGGGTGGGTGCCTGGCTTCCGCGCAGCCTGAATTGGACGGGATGCCAAGGAGTGCGCGCTCGCGCGCGGGCGTCTCTATGTAAGGAACAGCACGGGGCGGAGGCTAATGAGATCAGACTCATTAGCTTGCCATTAGGCGACGTGATTGCGACCGGCAGAGACTGAGAGGAGACCGACTTAAGCTGCATGTAGCTGAGATAGGTAACTGTCCGCTCCGGAGCAGGAGGAGAGGAGGGGGGGGAGGGGGCGAAACACTCCGACACAACGGGCGAGCATTAATTAGAAGGCTCGTGCGCGCCGGCAAGTCGGGGACGGCGTCCAGGAAATCCGAAACCCAGAAGAGGCACACGCCGTTCGACGTGACCCGGAGCGGGCCGGGACGCAATCAGATTGTTGTGGTCCGCGACCGACAGTCGCCCCCCTTTTCCTCCGTCTTACTTCGACCCGTTAGTGTGTAACAAAGAAGAAGCACCGCTCAGGTATGTGCACCGCGCATATTGCGCTGCCATCCTGCTAACCAGCTTTGACGAGATAATCTCGTTCTCGCTTCTTCGGCATTCTCGTCTTCTTCCGAGTACGCCGCCTAAGTCTTTGGGTAAGAGAGAGGCCCAAAGGTAAGACACTTGGACAAGGTAAGAAAAGAGGAACGAGCTTGAAATTGTACGACGCAGCTGACAGCTGAACCAGACACTAAACCAAAGAGTTTGCCAGCGTAATCCTATCCTCTTTCGCATTTCTAGTAAAGCTTTAGCCTCGAGCGCCAACAGCTATATACTTGCAACCTGGTGTCTAAACTTGATTACCGTCATCAAGTGGAGAGCATGGGGCACCATAGTTTCGCAAATTGATGGGCAATATAATGTGCGCAAAAATATCTGCTACAACGCCGCCACGAAATCACTTGTTCAAATCCAGCGTTCGTTGCTGTTGCTGATAAAAACGATGCGAATTCAGCGGCCGCTACCACAGCGACTATCGTACAACAGGGAGGCTAAGGACGACACGACGTTTGATCTTGGTATGTCCGGTGCTCGAAGTGTACACACGCCCACATTAAAACAAAAACATCGTGGTCGTGTATTCCGCTTCGAATAGTGGACAACTCCACCCCAGGCCATCTCAAAATGAGTCATCTGATTCCTGCTGGACTTCGCAGTGGCAACCTATCTAATTTGGCTACTGTAAACCGTCGAAGCACCGTTTTATCTTCCCCTAAACCAACCAACCCTAAAGCCTCGCAAACAGGCCGAATCATCATCCTCTTGCTCTTGAAAATTAGATTTATTCATTCATCAATTACCAATAAGCTGGTCCCGACGTCTTCCGGATAAGCCGGAGTTTGCCGACGCTTTGACAGAGAAGCACCGTAACTTAACAAATTTGCAAGTTCCCTTTGAAGTATCCTACTCGGCATCAGGACTGTATTTGTATAAAGTAGGTTAGGCGAGCGTCAGAGTTATGTCTTTCTTTTTTGCATTTTTTTTCTCAGTATTTCAGAGGGGACGCTGAGAGCTGTGGCACGCCGACAAAGCGACGTAGGGTATACACGGCTTCTACTAGCTGGACAGTTTCATTCGACACACATTCATTTCGCTATCAGGCACCGGGTTCACTATCCCATTTTTCTTCGAAACTCTATCCCATGCTGCGACCGCAGTGTTCTTTGATGAAGCGTTTGGAATCGTAAACAGGAATCAACTATAACCCTCTGCGAATTCCACGAGACGGTTTCGAAAACACGCGCGCCACTCGAAAGGACGCCTCAAACGCACGCAGCGCTTTACGCTCTTGTCGTTTTTCTCCGCATCCCTCCATTTCCTGATATCGCAGTCAATATTGACTTTGCCTGCCGGTCCCGCTTCGAAAGTTCCACTTGACATCCATTTAACGCGCGCGCAAACATTCGCGGCAAAAGTTGCCGTATATCAAACGCCTGGGGCCCGTCCTACGCCAAACACTCATGTGCGTTTGTTTGTTTGTTTCTATTTTCTTTTCATTACGTTCATTTATCTCTAAATCGTTTCGGTCTGGGGAACCGGCGCTGAAGTTTCGCGTGCCAACACCAGGATCGTAGAAACACAGCTTAGCGGTCGGAGGAATCAGTTTTCAGTAGCACAAAGCGCGATATTGCGTCATCAAGTTCACCGCTCAAATTGAGGCACATGTGTCCAGCTTCTGGCCCGACTGAGAGAGAGCGGGAGAAAGCTTTATTCAACAGGGCCCCCTGTCCTGGGCTCGGCGGGAATCCCATGGTGTCGCCACTGGCCTCCTTTCGTTCCGAGGCGCCCACGCGTGCACGCATGCACTTCTCGTAACGCTTGCGATCAACGGCAGAACGAGAAGGGCGTTAGCAAGCGTTGACAGGCGCGCATCTGTTATTGCTCAGTATGTCCGGTCATTTCCATGGCCTTCTTACTGGACGGCGTCAGCATAATTTAGTTACGCATTCAAACTCCCGTAGCTCTTCCTGGCCAGCTCCGGCATCCTACACTGGCCGTCCACGGCTCTCCTATAGTCGTCTCGTCGCCATAGGTCGTCGTCTCCCGTACGGCGTCGCGGCCGTACACACCGGCAGCGCGCCCTTCCTTCGAGCCCGCCAAGTCGTGCGTCTCCTCATTCTGCTGACGGCGCGTCGCGCTCCTCCGCCTTCTTTCTTGCGAGGCCGGAAGTTCTCCCATCTCATCCCGTGGCGGCAGCGGCGGAGTCGCCGCGTCCCCGAGTCAAGCACCCCGGTCGCTTCCTGTCCTTTCTTCCAGCCGCCGCGCTTTCGCGCCTCTCTGTCGCCGCTCGAGCTCGTCGTCGCCACCGTACATTGCTGCTCCCTCGGCTCCTTCATTCTTCGGCTTCGCGTGTTCTCCGGCGGGGGCTACAGAGGCAACAATTTACTCTTCGCCTCCTCAATTCTCCCGCTTCTCTTCCTCAGTCTCATCACACTATCTTTCGCTCGTTCCCTTCTTTCCCCTAGATCACCCAGCGCAACATTGTTAAAGCTCCTCCCTCGAATCCCTCCTCCACTTCTCCTTCCCTCGCCCCGTGAAGAGGTGGTATCTTTTCCTGTATGTGGCGGAACAACGGGGGAGTCTGACGCGACGAGGAAACATAATAAATCGAACCGAAAACAACGACCCAGGTCAATAAGGAAGAAAGGAAGTTTATATCCCGCTACTCCTCCCCCTTTCCCTCTTTTTTATTTCTTTTCCGCCCTCTTCCCCGCTTCGTCGCCCCCTTCTCGTCGTATATAGGAAGAGCACCGCACGGCGTCGTCGGCTTCTCCTCCTGTTCGCGGTCGGGATAGCGCGAAGTCCGGATATCCTGCCACCCACCACTGCTGGCTGCGCACGTACTATACGTACACTCGCCGTTTGGCTCGAGCCCAGCAAAGCCGACCAAGACTGGAGGAAAATGTGCAGCGGTGGGCGGCCGAGTTCAAGCGTGGCCTACCCCTCCCGTCCCCTATTCGCTCTCCCTTCGCCTCCGCATTTCACTCCCTATACGTTCTCCTTGTGTCTCGACTGCGCTCGGAACTAGGATTTTGACGGGCCGCTTGTTTTTCCTAGGATCAACGCTATTTCATTCTTTTCCTCCTGCCTTTTATTCTTTTTTCCCGCTAGCTCTTGATGCACCAGCTCCATTTCTATTCTTTATCGCTCCGAACTACTGAAGCGATGTCGCGACCGTAAAGAGGCGAGATATTGGCCATGCCCGTTCTTCCCCAGCACTCCAGGAGGACTAGTGGGCGACGTTTATCGCGTTCTTCGCGCTCTGCGTGAGTGAACGGTGAAGCTCGTCTTTTGACAAAGAGCGGCGCGCTCCGGGGCTTGTCCTGTCTGATCTGGCGCTTGAAGTAGTGGTCAGAGCAGGGTGTACCCCCTCCTTGCCAGATTTTGGCATAGCCGGCCCTTTCTGTGGCCAAAGTTTCAATATTTCACATTTCATAAAGAAGAAGAAATGTCTTCTTCGAAAGGACCGTTGTGTGTGGGCAACAACGTCGCGGGAAAACACGTGACTGCAGTATTTCCCGCGCTGAAATAAAATGCGGAGAGGACCCTATTCAAAGGCAGCTGCGTTCTCAGCGCTGTCGATTGGTTCGTTACAGTTTATTGTCCCCAAATCAAAGCAGAGGCTATACGAGCGACGCCGTTGTAAAAGGGAGGGGGTTTCGAATTACCTGGCGTCCCTTTAACGTGCGCCTGAATCCACGTGTACTGACATTCTGCTTCTCCTTGCGTTTCACCTCCAACCAAATGTGGTCGGGAATCGAACCTGGAACCTCGTGATCGGTAACGTAACGCCAATGAGGCACCATGGCCGGCCTCAAATGAGTCTAAACCAGACTGGAAACTGTGGGTTCGGATCGTGGCCAACGCAAATAGCCTTTTCTATACCACTTCTGTTTCCTTAGTCTTCATTGTGAAGACATGGGAAAGCAAACCTGCCGTCTGTCTTTATAAGAATGCAAATTAAACACCTACATTTTCCCATCCGCGCTCATCGGCTTGAGCATTTAACTGTTCGCAATTACACGGTCTTTACTCATTTAACACCCTATGACTATCCGGACCTCAGTTCCCCTAATTCTTCTCGCCCATTAAATGTAATATTTATATATAAAAAAAAACTCTTAATATCTTGCGTACCCCAATTTTATCAGCGTACACCTTCAGTAATCATCGTCTGCTCTTCTTTGATAAGTTTTCCTCAAGAAATCTTGCCGATGAATCCTTCGAATTAAGTTTTAAAAGTATGTCCTTCCTGGGTCAATTATTGTTTCTCCAATTAATTTTTCGCACGTTTTTCTTTGGTCGTCATAATAGCTGTAAGGTTAAGCGCTCAAAATAGGTTAGGGCGCGCTCTATAGCGCCAATCTATTCTTGGCCCTACTTTTAAGGCAAACGAATAAAACCAGCAGCTCGAACAAAGAACAAGCTAGCGACAAAGTCCACTACCGAAAGGGCTTAATAGGGTCTAATGTACGAGTGCCGTTAAAAACCGCTATGAATCGCTACGGAGAAACTAGCGCGAGACTGTCTTTTAGAAACATCGTAGGACTTTCTTTCTTATTTTCTCCGTTGTTATTTTCTCTTTGGAAGCTTAATTGACAAGCGAGGCTATTTCGCAGTGTGACAATGCTCGGTTCCAGTCGTTCGTCGTCTGCAGTGAAGAAAATTTTAATCTCCTCTGGGCGGCTAAATCAGCCGACGGTTGTTCCCCCGAGGGTCGTTCCGTGGATCGATCGCTTTTCGGGGATGTCATTTTCAGCGTGCGCGCCACCGACTGGACAGATCAGCGGAAACTGGCGTGACAAAAGAAACTTTGCCGGGGCAGGCACCATGGACACTTCCTCTTGTTATCACGTCGCGTAGTTCGTGGGACGTCACACAAGTCTTTGAACAAGACAGGACGTCGGCAGCAGAACAGTCGGTGTCGAACGATGCCCTTTAATAGAGGACACAATTTTGCGCGTCGTACGCGGTGTCATAGCACCTAGATGTATGGATGCTACGTCCTGCAAGCTAGAAGGCATCGGTAATATATAGTTGTTGAATAATACCACAATGTGAGTCGCTCATTCCAAGTGATGCTTGCAATGAGCAGGAAAGGACATGGGCATCAGGAAACACTAGGAAACACTTTTTTGCAAACACTAGAGAGTTCTAGCTCTCCGCGTTGCCACAGTATAAAGAACTTTATAGCACTTCGACGAAGTGTTGCAACAGCGCCTAAGAAAACAGGTATCTGCGAGCGTTCGTGGACTTGTGCGCTTTCAAGCGGGCGCGCGACTGGTGCTATCTCTCTCTTTCCTTCTTTTTCTCTTTGCACACCTTTAAGCAACACCTTATGAAGCTGTACTTAACCAATGCGCGCGGAACTTTTCGTTGCAGCGATTGTCCACTTATCTATTGCCGTAAACGTGTCGCCAGCGACGCCATTTACGGCGTGTTTACTACGCGTGTGGAGTCATCACAAAGGAATGTCTTCTATCTATTTCGTAGAGTCCCGCAACACCGTGATAGATTTGGTGTATTATGACTGATCACAGCGTCAGAACATGTCACCGCTTCCGCTGCCGTGCTTGGATACTTCTAACAGGACTAGCATTATTAGCTGGTATGTATACACATTCGCTTGTGCTCAGCTATACTAAACCTCTATTAGCCCACACAAAAAAAAAAATGGTAAGCCACTTTCTTAACCATACCAGACAAATACTGTACATGCACGAGTTCTGCCGGACGGAAAAGTTCACCCTACGGCCAGGCGCGTTTCCATGCAGAAACACAGCAAAATGCGCTATCAAGGACAGTGACATTTGCTCAAGTTTGTTAAAGGCCTTAGCTGATTCAAGCTGCACCATGACTACGTCCTTTAAAGCTTCTGAAACACGTTCCAGAAGATATCTGGCAACATAATTTTCCGTCTGCAGGGTCTAATGCCGCATGTTTAGTGAGCACGGTGCTAAATACTTTTTTTATTATTATTATCGCTTGGTTGGCAATCTATTCATCCGTAAACACTAAGTAGCCAAACTACCACTGTCCTGGCTTTCCCGCCGTTAATGAGAGCTGACGTTCGGGTAAGTGCAGATGCTTCCTGGCCTGATTATGCGAGAAGAGAAAGAAAGAAAGAAAGAAAGAAAGAAAGAAAGAAAGAAAGAAAGAAAGAAAGAAAGAAAGAAAGAAAGAAAGAAAGAAAGAAAGAAAGAAAGAAAGAAAGAAAGAAAGAAAGAAAAGCCGGAAGCAGACACAACTCGATGCGGCACTCCATTCTGACGGCCAAATGGACTCTCTATATATGCACTGCATCCGTCGGCCTCTTCTCTCTCACATTTAATTCGGCATCTTTGTTCCGGGTACTTCGAACTTTAGAATGTCAGATTTATTCGTGCCAAGCGTTTCGGAGCTGCAAACCCTGTACAGTTAAGAACTCATGGACCAGAGACTCACTCATCAGCGCAAGTGGTGTGTGCACGCGTACATACCCACCTATATGCAGCGGACCAATTTCTCTCGGAAGCGGCAGGGAATGAGGGAGGCGTCTCTGCACTTCCCGTGCAACCGAATCGGGAGGAACGCATTGTTAATCCGTTAATTACGAGACTTGCAGAAGTGGGCGGTCGTTATTCACAGGGACTTGGCGAAAATCCTTTGTGGCCATTGTGAAGCGCGCCGCACAATCGCCTGCTATATAGATGTGCGTCGCCGCACTGCCGCGCGCGAGCGCCCGATGGAAAGTGTTCTCGAGTGGCCGCCTTGCAGGCTCCTGAGTCGTGGGTTTCGCGCGGGGTGTATGGCAGCGTCCTCGATGGTTTCGCTTGAAGCCGAGCTCTTCTATCGTACCGATCGTGAAACCCGGTATTACGTACAATAATATCTCTATACCACAGGGCCACTCAAAGAAAATTCCGAAGTTTCCAGCAGGCTTCACGATAACTACGAAGAGAACGACGAGAACAACGATGATGACGTCACTACAAAGACGGCGACGACGACGGCAAGATGGATCACGTGACGGGAGTATGGCACGACGGTTCTAAGCTGGACTACATACAGGGTGTTTCAGCGAACACTTTCAAAATTTATTTAAGGTTGCCTGTGGCAGATAGCCCAATTCTAGTTAATGAGTTTGTCTACTCGAAGAGGCGGACATTACTTGCACACGAAATTGAAATGCATAATCGAATCATTAACAATAATTCAGTAATTAAGTTTTGGACTAATTGCCTGATGGCCCATATTGCAATTTGCTAATTGTAGCCGGGGAGTTCGCAAGGTGGATCCACTTGGAATTAATTCTCAGGACGACACCAGTTTCAAGATATTAATTCCCGAACTTTGCGGAGAAATGCATTGGCGTTCCAGTTAATTGTGTGCTTGAATGCATAAAGCGACGTTTTGTTAAGATACTAACTGGAACGCCAATGGATTTCTCCGCAAAGTTCGATAATTAATATGTCGAAACTGGTGTTATCCCGAGAATTCGTTCCAAGTGGATCCGCCTTGTGAACCCCATGGCTACAATTTGTAAATTGCAATATGGGTCATCAGGTAATTAGTTAAAAACTTAATAAATGAATTATTGGTAATTATTCAATTATGCATTTCCATTTCTTGTGCAAGTAATGTCCGCCTCTTCGAGTAGACCATCTCTAGAACTAATGTTGCGCTATCTGCCACAGGCAACCTTTAAGAATTTTTGAAAGTGTTCGCTGAAACACCCTGTATATAGCTGGGCTACGCCCAGCATGGTGAATAGCGCAGACCACAAGACAAGTGAAACGGACAGAGCATATGCGCTGAATAACGGTACACTCTCCGTTTCCGACGGATTGCAGGCGGAGTCCCGTTCTGTCCGACAGATGACGGCATGTTCTGTCCTGTCCGTTTCCGACAAATTACAGAGTACTGTCCTTTCCGTATCACTTGTCCCATCGTCTGCGGTGTTCACCATGGGGAACATGGTATCGCATACTGAACAAAGTCAAAGTATAAGCTTTCGTTTCCGGTGAGTCGGTGATGAGAAGAATCCGAGGACCGCGCAACGAGTAGTGGAATAAGCGATGGACGTGCTTCAGAATGTGCAGTCACGACGACACATTTTCTTATTCTTGTATTTTGAAGACACAGATCGCGTGACGGCTTCACAAACACATCTAGCAACTCAGAACCTCAGAAATCCTCGCTGCGCGCTTATGGTTACGGCTATCCTTTTATTCGAAAGGAGTCAGGAAGCACTAGGAGCTTGATTTTTCATTTTTTTCCCTTCTCTTTTAGTGTAACAATCGCATGAAACTGGCAGACAATGCAGCAAACTAAAATACGGTGCAAATTGCCTGCCTTCTTCTAACGGACGGTAGAATTAAGTGTAAAACATGTAGAACAAATTGAACTGTTCTACATACCTAGGAAAGTGGACGGAGGTACAGCCGTCGGCGTATAGCTCAAATGCTAAAGCGCCACACCCGACCTGCCATGGTTGTTGCATCGGCTTGCTCTGGCGGCAAGTCATCATTGCTTCCGCCTTCATTTCCCTTTCCCGCTATTAGGAACATCAATTTTAACACAAACATAGCCATTACGCATACATAAGTCAGGAAGTTAAATAAATAGACACCGAACTTCCCATGCGCTTCTTTTGGCCTTACTGTTTGTTGACGTCGTATGGTAGCTATCGCTACACAAGTACGCGCTCGTATATTGGGCGTGTTCAAAAGCCTGTCCATTTGCACACACAAAAAAAGAAAAACAGTGCCCACGCGTTTTGAGTGCGACCATTGAACGTTGCACGCTACATATATATATATATATATATATATATATATATATATATATAGAGAGAGAGAGAGAGAGAGAGAGAGAGAGAAAGAGAGAGATGCTGTGTATAGCAATAAGCGTAAGCCCGACCTCCTAAGCGACTGATTGATCGTCGTGCGCCCGTGAATGTCGTTTCGTTTCCCATATAAGGCATAGCTTTTTCGTGCTCACTCTAGTATATACATGTTCTCTATGGATTAATTTATGGATTTCATGTAAGAATTATACCATAATAAGTGTTTACTGTACCACTCAGAACGCTTCGAAAGAGCGAGAGAACATTCACTTTAATAATCAGAATGTCTCGGTGGCCGAAGCAGGGGTGAGGGTCAATGGTGGAGATCATAAAAGTAAAAAACGAAATATAAAAGAAAGAAGACGTTCATAACCTGTCTGTCAAGCCGGACTCCCGCACGCGCTCACATAATGAGTTGATAGTTCGCCGAGCGTCGGCCTGGGGCAGTGGCGTAGTCCACGCTTCCAGTGGGATAATGCCGCGTTCCTTTTGTTTCTCTCTCACTATCGCGAGACGGGGACAGTCCCACAATAGGTATATTGCTGTGTGCATTTCGTGGTACCACTGTCGACGCCGGACGTCAGCGCTCACGCTGTGCTATAGCCCAGAGACGCGTGGAGGTCGAGTTTGCTTGTGATCAATATCGTTTTACATAATTTATACGAATATACCGAACAATGCCTAGTCACCTGCGGCTGGATAGGGAGCTTCTGTAGCAACCAACAATTAGGGATTCCACATTTATACGGTATAACGACACCGCAGCAGAAGCGATAACAGAAAGAACAAGAGCCGCTCGGTATTGCGATATAAACTGTGTCGAGAGAAAGAGAGAGAAGAAAATGTACTTCCAATTTACATAGTTTTTGCGGGATAGCCCTCTGAAAGGTATGTTAATGATATAGCCAGTCCAAATGGACACTTCGCATGCTCGTATCAGAAAGGTCCGAGAAAGCACACGAACTGATGCGATATGGTGCAGCGAAGTATAATCTGTGGCGCTTGAACATTGCGGCTCGATCTCCAGTAGCATGGCACTGCCTCCGTTGAATCTCAGCGCCTTCCCGCGGCTGAACTGATAACTGAACTGCAGTGACAAATATGTCGACTCGAATGCACTGTTGTGAAGGTCTGAGTGTGTTTGAACCAACATCTCCCCTTACGAATCGGCGATGCGCCTTATTGAAAAGCAGTGTGTCTTCTTCCGGCGAAGGGGGGTGCTGTTCTCGTGGAGTAAAGTTGGATAAACATTTTGGATCAAGATAAATGGGTGGCTAAAGTGCACAAGTACTATCTGTACCTAAATAGCGTGGACACAGAATGGAGGAAGAGGTCAAGAAAGTTGGCAACCAAGTACAAAGTAATTGAAAGTGTAGATAGACAACCAGTAGTAATCAAAAAGAAAAGAAGAGAAACAGAGACAGCGAATTGGATGCAAAGAATTGAAACAAAAAATACCATGGAGAGTTACAAGAATTAGAAAAATAAAATTAGAAGGGAAAATTTGTGCGATAACACGAAAGGAAGTGCCTTGCAATTTGAGGCTCGAGCTGGTTGCCTAAGGACAAAAACATACCGGAGCAAACATTCGCAATTCGATGAGGCATGTGCATTCTGCAGCAAAAATCCGGAGACCACTCAGCACATCATAATGGAATGCGAAGGGATTCACCCAGCGAGACCAATACGTAACGTGCAACTTCCAGAAGCGCTTGGATTTAAAGTAGACGGAAGCATCAGCCGGTCAGTAGTCGAGGTAAGCAAGAGACGTTTAGAGCATTGGTGGAAAAAAAGCACGGTAGAGACTGATACGACCGGATCTATTACAGGCATAGGCAGCGGTACCCGGTAGATAGCGAAGAATAAAGAGATGTATACAAGAATGAGAAGGAAAAGCATTGATAGCATACATGAGTAACTCAGGCAGGCTAGGTGACGATTTGTCCCCGCCCCGTTTCAAAGGGGTAGCCAATAAAAAATCATCTTCACCATCATCATTATCATCATCAGCATCAGCATCATCATCGAAGTCGAGGAACAGTATCGAATCGAGGCCCGCTTGTGAGTAGGGAAGTTAAAGTGTGCGCGCGTCAGTTTCTAAAGCTTTCCCTAATGGTTTGCTTTGCGTTCCCACATCACCCTCCGCAGTGTATGGTAACAAGCAAGGAGAAACATGATTAACCTACCCTCGTCTTCTCCTTCGCCCCATCTGTATTATTATAGTGCGCAGATACTAGACATGCATATTAGGTTGTTCGAGAGCCTCCTGCACTGTATTCGTGCTGGCCACCTGGTGGCATTCCTGATACCGCTACTCCTCTCCTTTTCGCCCTTATGACGTCGGTCAAGGTCTGATTGCAGCCCTTTTAACTTCTCCTTTCTTTGATAAGCATTTTTAATCATCCTCACAAGCCTCGTTACGCATTTCTTTCGCACTCCCTTATCAGCAAGGAGATCGAGAACAGAATTCGGCACAAAAAAGGCAACGCGAAAGAAGCGCCCCTCAGACCTGCCCACTCCAAGCTTGAGCCAGCCAAACGACAGTGTCAAAGCATGGTCATGGCCGAATGGACGCAAATTCGACAAGGGCGTGCATCCCTCCTACCTGCCGGGGCAACACAAGAGGGCGCGCGGGATGTGGGAAGCTCGAATCCCCTTAAGACCAACGCCGTCTTCTCCCATTTCTCGGAACGAGAACAAACGCCCTGCCATCTCCTAACGGGCTGCCATCGATTTCGCTTTGAGGGACGGACAAGCATCAAAAAGTACCCGCGGTCTCCTTTACTTTTACCTCCGCGCTCGTGTTCGTTCCTTTTCCCGCGCGGTCCGCATCATTTCTCTGCTTTTCTTTGCATCCGCTCTGTCGCTGTCAGCTCGCAAACTTCTTCGGCCTGCCTCCAACACGGTGTGGAGCAAGCCAATGGCCAGAAACATCAACAACAGCTACAACAACAACAAAAGAGAGAAATACCCCCAAAAAACAAAGCTGGGACGACTAAGCCAATACGGAGAGCACAATGGCAGTTTGGTCTGTCTTGACGGATCTCGAAGTCTTTGCGGGTCTCCCTCGTTCAACTCCCCCCACTTCGCCTTTGGCTCCCGCCTGCGTTTAGGTATAGCGTCCTTTCTGCGCCCTTTTCTGTACTTTCTTTCGCGCTCGTCGGGGTCTCCGGCTTCATTCGTTTTGCTTGAAAACGAGAGCACCGAGAGGGTCCGTTGGTAGAAGAGAATTCGGCTCGTCGAAAAGGGGGCAATCCTCTCCTCCAAAGGGCAGCAGCAGTAGCAGCAGCAGCAGCGGCAGGGATATAGGAGAAATTGAGAGAGGTGCCGGCAAAACCCTCACGCAGAAGAGAGAAGATGGACGAAGAACAAAGAAAATGCAAGAAGCAGTCTAAGAAGCGCGGAACAGGAAAAGACGGCAGAGGGCAAAGCGGGCCCGTGTCTCCGGAATACTGATCACTACGCGCGCCGAGGTCTGGGATAGCGCAAGCCTACAAATCCTCACAAGACGAAAAGCTACTTGGAGCTGCGGGCCGGCCCTCCGCGAGGCCTCTTCTCTCCCTCTCAACGCCCTCGTCGCTGGCGCTTCTTTCTTACCACGCGTGGCTCAGCCGGCCGGAGCGTCGCTATTGTGTTCCGGCGCCCGGGGTCCGGACGCGCCTTGATTCGCTAAAACCCCGCGGCCCGTTTATCTCGCGAATCGCGACCGGCAACGGCCGCATTCAAACCAATTCGCGGTCATAATCTCGCAGCGCGGCCCCTGGGCCCCGGCCCCGGAGAAGCGCGGCAGAGCCTCACGAAGCCACCGGCGCGGAGTTGGCAAGTTTTCTTTCCGAGACGAAGAAGTGCCTGTTTTGTTGACAAAAAAAAAATAAAAAAAGGGAAGGGCTCTCTGCTTAAGTGGTTTTCTCTACGAACGTTCTCCCTCTATTTTTCACTCTTCCTCAGTCGTATACGTGATCGTTTTTTATTGCGCCAGCTATTTAAGTGGGATTTCGGGGAGAACGAAGATGCTCTGGAAGCACTGTGAGGAGAAGATAAGAGGTATAGTGAATTGCGGCCGAAGTTTGGCGAAATCTTCCAAAGGCATTCAGCATACACTGCGTTTGCATAGCCGTAAACGGCGGATCGCATCAATAAATGGACTTTTTCTAACCTTACGATAAACACAGTTGGTTTCTATCGGAGTCTCAAATGAAATTGACAATGAGTTCAACAACCATCAAATGCGTAGAACACCCCCCCCCCCCCCCAGTTCATTCATTCATTCATTCATTCATTCATTCATTCATTCATTCATTCATTCATTCATTCATTCATAATACGATATTGCGATAGCAATCGGGCGACACACAAGCAAGAAACAAACTGAGGCAACCCGCAAGACAGTAAACCAAAATATAAGCCTCCGAGACGAGATTTCAGGTTGCAGTGGGTTATGCATTCCCACGCTGTACTGTACATAGTCGTAGCACTTGTCAACGAAACTTCTATGGTGCCATTGTAGCTACAGTGGCGGCGTTGAAATCACGCATCTGGGGCGAGCATTAGACAAACATTCTTGGAATGCACTCGTTTCTGTGCCTACCGACAAAATAGGCGAAAAATAGAAGCTGATTGTGCTTTTATTTATTTATTTATTTATTTATTTATTTATTTATTTATTTATTTATTTATTTATTTATTTATTTATTTATTTATTTATTTATTTATTTATTTATTTATCTTGTTGCCAGACGGTCTCTCTCTTATCTGTGCGCAGGTTTGAGAACGTGCTGGCCAATCACAATCATTTATATTTACCCTCGTCAGGAGTGGGTCGCGTACTGCCCGCATCCTCGAAAAGCCTCATAATTCCATCATATCTGCTTCCCTGTGCCGGCTCCGAATCCATTTCCACAGGTTTCTACTTTGTTGCTTTAACAAAACATATTTGATTAGTACTTCTACGCTTCACCTGCGCTCGCGTGTAGTACCATTCTTCCTCTTACTTTCAGCAACAGTTTTCTTTTATCTTTATCCGTAACGCATTGTTATCTTTCTATTCCTTGACGCATTTTTCAAACCTTTCATTTGCCCGTCACGGACAGAATGCCCATCTTGCGTAGTACTATAGACACTCAAGAATGTAAGTGGTTACTGCGATGTTAGCTCGCGGTGAGAGGGGCTTGTATATGTTTTCCTCCTTTTTTTTTTGTATTGTAAGAAGCGTAACTTAATCATACAGTTCAATTTATTGTTCTTCCTTACTGTCCCTCTAAGTTTTCTCAGGTACTTTGCATTGCCATCTCCGAAGTTCTTCGTATAACAAGGGTAGCGTCACCAACGTACTGGAAGTACTCGTCAATCGACTCACGTTTACGGTGGCTTGATGCGAACAGAGTCTGTCACAGCCGGTTATCCTGGCATGGCTTGACGAGCGACGAGTCTTGCTGTAGAAGCGTGACGATGGCACCGCTTGTCGCGTCAAGGACACTCGTCAGCATCGGTTTACAAAGCCAGACTGTGAACCATCCGAGCGCCACCTGGAAAATGGTAAACCAGACAAGAACAAGGAAAGTTGTTTTACTCGAAATGCGCCAAATCACTTATGCGGAAGCCCGCAAGATGGACCAAAGTTCGTGAGAGGAAAAATAAAGTGTAATCCACCCGAGTGTCGATTGATTCGGCCTCGCTCTGCCGATTGCTAAACTCTTGGTTAGCTGCTTAGATGCTAGAGCGACCGACCCCGGGAAGATGTTGGTCCCTGGTTCGATTCCCGGGTGAGGGCAATTTTCTCTTCAACTGCGTGGCTTTCTTTATGAGAAACTCGTATGAGTTTCCTTTGAATTTCCGTGCTATATGGTTGGCTGGATGACAAATTTCTCTTTTACTCTCGATCTGTAAAGCGTATATCAACGAAAAAATGTCAGAGTTCAACTAATGTTCTAGTATTATGCTAAGCATACACCAGCTCTATCGCTATAGTGGAGTAGCAGGCTATAAAATGCTTAATTTTGAGAGTAATTGAGCGTAGTACTGTATAGGCACTCAAGAAATGAAAGTGATTCCTGCGATGCATACTCTCAAAGTGTAATTTAAACGTAAATGAAGAAAAGCGTAGGAAGGCGCGTTCTTGCTTAAACGCTGAAGTGCAGCTAAGCAGGAAAGAAAAAAGAAACTACGCAAGCCCGACAGTAAGAGGGCGTATTTTGTGCTTAGACCGTACTTGTGCCGTTGTATGCCTTTAAAAAACGTCTTACAAGTAAAAGCAATCGGCAGCAAGATCTATATGCCCCATATGTGTGCGCCAGGGCGAAGCTAACTTTGAATACAAATCAAGGAACCATACTAACTGGCAGCAAGAAACTTGGAGAAAACAACATATACTACATCGGCAGTTGAGAAACGGGCCTCTTAAAGCAAAACACAGGTTACTTTATGTTTCTTGTTTGTTTTTTTTTTCCCCCACGCGAGTCGAATCAGAATACGCGACGACCCAATTTTAATGTTCGCAAACATGAAATAATGAATGCCCCTTAAAATATAAACGCCGTAAACAACGTGGACACATGGCGGATTTATAGAGAACGAGAATGAAGCGACGGAGAGGCGATCTCGAATTAAGACAGGTCGCCCCCATCACCGCTAAGGGATATCCCTCGGGCTTCGATCACGAACAACTTCGTTCGTCTTGGGGCCGCCCGAGACAACGCTGGATATATATATACGGAACGGAGGCTGAACGATGGTTCTCGATGTGCTGCGCTTATCTTTATATGTAGGAGGCATCACGCCACGCTCCCTCTTCCGTGCTGGCCTTCTCGTGTTTACGCGTGGTCGTGAATGATTTGACACCGGAGAGGAAAATTGCGCGCGATCCGTTTCGGCTCTGTCGCGAAGAGGCGCCGCTCCGTGCCACAGCTTCCGTCACGGCGTGTCGCCGCGCGCCAGAGCGAGCAGGTCGCAGTGTTTCTTTTTTACGTTTGCCTTCTTTCGGTTTCTTGCTCGTATTCGTCAACGGCTGTAGAATTAAAAAAAAAAAAAAGCGGAGAAAACGAACGGGAAATAAAACACTGAAACTGAAGAAACAGACAGCGACGCCTGCGAGAAACGTATAACGTACGCCGTTGTATTATGTGAAGTCGAAGGGAGGCAATCCGCGTTACGTTCTCCCGGGAAATACGATGCATCCGGCTATACGTCGTTTGCGTGGCCGTAATTATGAGCGATGCGCTCCTTCTGTGAGCCGTCGGAAACCTCAGCCGCGATCACGCAATCGCGAACGGAGCCGGTTCGGTGTGTGGTTACCCGAAGGAATAGAAAGAAAAAGAAAAAAAAAAGGCTGAAAGAAATAAACCATGGAGTGGCAAAAAAAAAGAAGAAATAAAGGAAAAGAAAGCTTGTGGTGCTGTATTCCTCGCCTCATATACATTTGCGGACTTTCACTTACGGATGACAAAAAGAAAAGAAAAAAAATGAATGAAACGCCCTTCTTGGAATATAGCACAAATTGTTTCAATCGCAATTAGCCTTCCGAATATTATGGCAGTACGATTTCCCAACATCGTTTTCGTTCCGTGAGATTAATGGAGCATGCCTCGACATTCGATGCGTATAGGCTCGCATAATAGTGCGTCGTTCCGCAGTATATCTCGTATTCTCGCAGGGCCGGCGTATTGGCAAAAAACGCATCTGTCTCTATATTCAGGCACTGCCACTTAAAGACAAATAATTCGCTGGTGTGTTCAGTCCTCAACAAATGGAGCAGAGGTGAGCTAAATGACTCCTATCGTTGAGACCATCTCCCTGTTTACCGGGTGAGTGGCTGAACAAGGTGCGCCGAATTGTAATGGCTGTATATATAGTAGGGTAAATGAAACATTGCGTATATTTCGCAAGATGTCTATGTCTGTATACCGGCACATGCCTCGAGTGGCTCTTGAGCAGGTGGTTTGCGCTACAACTGGTGGTCGCTCAATTAGGTATTGAGGAGGGAACCATGATGAATAGAGAAAACATAGACAACATCCAATACAAACAACAAACTGAGAGAAAAAAAAAGAATACGAATCACACATAGAGGCACTGATAGGAACGCCACATATGCTTTCGCATATACTCATCGCTCAAGCGCAGTTTGCGGGGGCTCCTCCAATTTTTACTATTGACTTTTGGAGCCAAATTGGTAACACAAAAGATACAATCTGCACCCCAAAACTACAGGATCATCATTACGCCACATTACTGCAAACAGCGAAAGAGCCGAGGCGCGATAAAACCGCAACGAACCCACCGTGCTGTGCCCTGTACGATCTCTCGCTCCCCATCTTTTGCGCTACATATCTTTTTTAACGCGCTTGATTTGCCACAATGTATACTCTCTCTCTCTCTCTCTCTCTCTCTACCACATTAACCAGTTTTCAGTTTCTTTACAATTATTGAGCGGCAGCACGTTGCTAGCTTTTAACTGGTTCTGCAGTTCAAGCGCGTTTTGCTGACCCAGGGCTTCACCGAACGTGACGCGGAAGTTGAAACAGCGCGCGTAAGATCTCACTCGAGCGTATACAGACGTGTACTTCTAAAGACGAAGAGAGAAGAGGGGAAGAGACAAAAAAAAAGCAGTGCGGTGTTTTCTTCGTTGCTCGAGCAAAGCCGTATAAATATAGACTTGACGAGCTGTAAACGCGGTGTTAACCAAATGTCGCATTATATTCTTCCGGTAAATAAAAGCGATTTACACTTCCTTTACTGGAAGAAGCCGAAAAAGAGACAAAGAACAAGACGGTTAGTTTCGCTTTCTTCCTGTCTCGCGCTGTAGAACAATAAGAGAACGTCATTCTCTTTACGTATAAAGATAAACGCGTTCTCTCACTTTTTCTTTTCTTTTTTTTTTTTGTCAAGCGAGACAAAATACTATAAGAAGAAGCAAGAAGTGGGTATAGCGAGTGTGGGCGGCGGGAAGAAAAACAACGGCGCGATGACAGCCCACGATCCCAAGATCGAACACCACGCCTCGCGTCTCCGCCTTATAACACACGAACCGCGTCCCTGAGGCGAGCCTTGCATTTTCGGGAAACGCGTCTCTCCGGATCGCGCGCGCGGCGCAAGACAAATACGAAATCGAGCAAGACGGAGAGGTGTAATATCCGATGAATGCAAAAAAAAGGAGATAATAATAAAAACTGAGAGGCTGGCACCGATAGAGCTCACAAATATATCAAAAAGCGCGAGCGATATCAGCTACAGTCTGCCCAGTGCTATATATACAAGAACGCATAGTAGCTGCTGATCTTGTTGCAGCAACACTGAGACTCGTGTTTCGCTCTTCCCTCGCAATTTTTTTTCTTTTTTTTTTCTTCTACTCTCAGTGACTAGGGAGGATCAAGAGCTGAGGGGCTCCCTATGGCCCCAGGGCGCTGTGGATAAGTAGAGGAGAAGTATGACTGGGAGGGAGGGAGGGAGGGAGGGAGGGAGGGAGGGAGGGAGGAGCTCTCCTTTCCACCATCTCGACAGTATTCATGGCATAACAGTCGTAAAGGGCGGAAAAGGGGAGGGATTGATTGAAAAGGGTGGAGATAGATAGATAGATAGATAGATAGATAGATAGATAGATAGATAGATAGATAGATAGATAGATAGATAGATAGATAGATAGATAGATAGATAGATAGATAGATAGATAGATAGATAGATAGATAGATAGATAGATAGATAGATAGATAGATAGATAGATAGATAGATAGATAGATAGATAGATAGATAGATAGATAGATAGATAGATAGATAGATAGATAGATAGATAGATAGATAGAAACAAGAGAGACAAGCCCGAGGTGACACATCGGGACGCAAAATAATAAGCAGAGGGGCGGGCACTCGCAGTCGATAGCGAACAAGTAAAACGGAGGCCATGTGCGCGTTCGCGGGAATTGCCCCGAAGCCAAGGGGCCTATATACACCCCGCCGCCTTTGCCGCCGTGGCGTCGACTTCCCATTTGAAAAAACAGTTGAAAAGCATACCGCCCTTCCGCGCGACGCCGCGCACCGCACAGAGCGCGAGGAAACCGCCGAGCGGTGCGCGAACGAGGGTTGGGGATCGCGAAGCTGCGCATTAAAAAAAAAATTAAATAGAAGAAGCCACCAACGAGGCGCACTTCGAAGTGCCCTTTGCTCCGCGTGTGAAAACTGCAAGCGCAATAAAGAACACTAGAAAGCAATATAAATAGAACAAAGAAAGAAATATAGATAGAACAAAGAAAAACGGAAGAAAGGAGGCTGGAGGCCGGTATAGTGGCAAACCTGGCCATCCGAGAAGGGCAGGAGGGGGGGCAAGCCCTCATAGGTCGACGGCTTATTTTACCGCCTTATCGACTTTCGCGCGCGCACCACGTGTTTACCTGTCCGCCGTGTGTTTCTGACGCTTTCTTCTCATTTTTTCTTTTTTTTTCTTTGTCCATCGTAGCCTTCTGTTTGGCGCAGAAAGAAACAGGAAAATAGACGAATGTTGTTCATGCGAGCGCGGCATCCCATTTTTCAGCCCTCGTTTGTTTGGTTTTGCTCTTTTCGCTTTCTCTCTTTTGTTTTTTGTTTCTCCTGGACATCGGTGGCAATTCGGGGAGGTGTGCCCGCGGGTTATACAATAGACGACTTTGTGAAGACAGAGGGAGCCGGAGGAGCGCTCGTTTATAGATGAGGACAAAGAAAAAAAAATTTTTTTTCAATGGCTGCAACTCGACTGGTGCGCTATAGAAACGAACAAACATTCAACCTGCAAAGCGAGGAAACTCGCGAAGCGCGAGGCTGCTAGGGTAAGGTTAAAAGGTTCTGAAAAAGGCAGCTGAACTACGGTGGCCGTAATGTCGAGCTCCCAAAAAAAATCCGCGAAGTCCGCGTGTCCACGGACGTTGAAGGCGAGATCAGCGTTTAAAGCGAAAGAAAGAAGTAATAGGCGTCTGTGTCTTCCATTATGTGTAGACCAATGGCGAGACCATTTTTCTGTCTCGTTCTCCCTACTGCTCCAGGCTACTACTCCGAGAACTGCCTTTCTTTTTCTCTCTATCTCTCTCTCTCAAGCTGCTTATAGGCCGCTGATGAACCAATATAAAGGAAAACGGGTTTGTGTTCCAAGCACAAAATAGAAAGAAAGCGAGGAAAAAGAAAGAAAAGCCCCGGGGCCCGCGCGGTCTATCCCAGGAAAGGCACGCTTAGCACTTCGCTGTTCTTTTACCTCTGGATATCGCATTACCCCAACTTCCTCCCGCCCCCTCCTCGATGACGCCGGATGCTGACTTTTTTTTTTTCTTCCTTCACCGAATTTAAGATGAGTTTATTTTACCCGCACGCTTGCTCGGGTACGCGTTTCCTCGAAAAGGCTGTATAGCGACGCCATAAAAACCAGGATCAGTGCCTCGTATAACACTTTTTCTTCCGAGTCCGATGCGAGGCTGTATACGAACTGAGATTCGCTGAAAGAAAATGGGCTGTCGATGACTGTAAATGGGATCCGCCAGTCTACGCGCATTTATTTCTGCGCAGGTTTTATAAGAGCGGCGTTTATCAGCGAGCTTTATATCCCTCCTGATGATTAGGTAGCTTTCCAGCGAGTATTTCATCGGGGTCTCATATATATATATATATATATATATATATATATATATATATATATATGGGTCGTACGCAGCAGCGACAAGATGAAATGACTACTCACGTTTAACGTTTCAACCTGTCGGTACGGCAATAAATAATACCTGGAAAGTATGTCACAAGTGCGAGATGTCTTGTTGGTGTTACGTGTGTGTTGTGAGCACTGCTCGTAATTTGTTTTCGCCGTCATCTGTATGTGTCACCACCAGTATTCACAGATACGCAGTTCCAATATGCACGCATATGTAAGGTGCCGCACTTATCTCTAGCCCCTCTCCTCGACCTATCCCCCTTTTCCCAGTGATCGACAACTCAAAACCTACTGCAACGGTGTACAGTATAAAAAAAAATGCGCTCTTAAAACTTTTTTTTTTTTTGTTGCTCCCCACATTTGAAAGAAAAAAAAAACAGAAAAAAGCTATACGCGCGTATTTAATGCAGTAAATGTATCCGACATTAACGTAATTGGTGCTCTATAACCTTGTACAATTTGAGCGCTCCCTGTTGCCTACTATTGCGGTGAACATTTGCAACGCACAAATAGTGAAATAAAATTCTGACACCACACTTCTGGCTGGCTTTTATCAAATTCTCGTTATTTGCAGCCATACGTACCAGGCATACTATTCCAAGCATTTGTAGTACTAAGTTTATAAATGCATTTCAGAATTGGACGCTATACTAGCCATTAAGGCTACTTGTCCAAAGAAGTTGTGTGTAATCTGTACGGCATTTTATCGTGTGCCAATTCAACCAACCAACCAACCAATCAATTAATTAATTAATCAATCAATCAATCTCAAAAGCCCAACACGTTATTTAACATTACTCTTCCATGGTGTTCTGTCTCCTGTACATGTTTTGTGTGTCTCCCCTTTTTCGTGCAAAATTCTTTCACCTCTGCAACACCCTCAAAAGTACTCATCTCATAGTCGCGTAGTATTCTAAATGCTGCAGAACTGCTGCATTGTAAACTATAACGATGTGGAGTCATGCACGTATACGCTTACCATTCTAGCTATACAGATTCTGCATTGCTTTAAAACGCCGTCCTCCAAATATCCAGCAACGGAGAGACCCAACTCAGCTAGCGCTTTTCATCATTAACTGTGCAGCCAGACTCTAGGTGTGTCGCAAAAATCGAAGGCCAACCGGGCGATGCACAGCCGCCAGTTTCAGTAGCAACTACACGCATGAAAATGGAACTGCATGTTCGATTATACACGGAAATCATCAGTTATCCGTTGACTTGTGCTTCGTGAGTACTTAATAATGTATGAGAGGCATGGATAGCGTGTAATTACTGCCCTGGAGTCCTTGTTGACTCTGTCCTGCTGCGGCTATCTTTGTTAGGCTATTTGCTGCCGAACATTTTATTCCGTCTTCATATAAAAAATTGAAGACCTGGTATGAGCAACATTAGTGATAGAATTGCGTGGCAATACAACCCGCATATACCGCACGTCATATATAGCACGGCATGGCATATAGCAAACATAATACCTAAATATATAATGAACTTCACGCCGATGCCATGCCAACAATTGTCTTTGAAGTCAGGCTAAATGATGAATACGTGAAGGCGTATACGTTCTCCGTATCGGAGCATCAGCGCATAAATGAAGTGGAAAGCCGCTTTATGGTAATGCTGTACGGTGCGCGATTGCAGGCGGACGACTGTCATCAAATACGGTGTCGCCAATATTGCCGGCGGAGAACGCTAGTTTTCCGATGGTGCTCCAGAAAAAAAAACAGAGAGAGAGAGAGAGAGAGAGGTGAAGTGGTGGAAATATATTTTCTATGAACATCGCCAAGTGCTCAAGGCCCACACATCAATACTCTTCGACGGCCAGGGTTGTTGCTGTGGAGGCATCTATTCATTGGTGCCAGAAAATCGTTGACGGTTCTTAGTGGCATAAATTATAGGTGCCTTCCGTATGTACTCGATACTTCAAAAATACCTAGTTTAACCCGTTTTTCAAGCAACAAAAATACTGACAAAAAAGAGGCATATTTGTAGCATCTCAAACACTGTTTCAAATGTGGTACATTGTTCATTCTCTTAGGACGATGGAAAAAAATTGCGATTATGCTATTAGCCAAGGAAGCTGACCAGTGCCAGACAGTTGCCGCTATGTGGATTCAGCGCATTCGTTGGAATTCATGTGAAGCACAGGCCTCGGCACTCAGTAAACGAACAACTGAAACCGCGTTCCAATTTAACGTTTAACTTCCTAACTTGCAACACTTTCCTAATTTTTTCAGTGTGCATATAAAAAAAGAAAGAAAAAGAAAAGACGCGAAGAACACCGGCAACAGTGCAGCAGGTAATGTCACATCCAGGTAAACGAACCACCTTCCGTATGCCAAACTAAACCCCTATTTCCGCGTTTCGTTAAACGTGCTCTGTTCTTACGTGTCACAAGCAACCACTCCAACTGGAAAAAGAAAACAAAAAAATCGCCTTTTCTGAAACCTCTCAACGACCTCTATCTCGCTCTGGAGCCCGAAAGTCGATGTAAAATGTAAGACGAGAAAAGCCTCCTTTCGCGTGCGCTACGCTTCTCTGCAGGGCAGGCACGCCTTCCGCTGTACGTTTTCAGTATGCAGGCCACGGGGCCAAGCCGCTTCAACGCGAATCAAGATGTAATTTTGCACATCGCTTCCTCCCTCTCACAAATCGAGAGACACACACACATAGGCAGATATACACCGCTTCTTGTTTTCTCTCTCTCTCTCTTTTTTTATTCGTCGTCCATTACACTCTGTACGTTCTGCGTTGAAAAGGAGCATGAAAGACGCCAACTTCTCGCGCGCAAAAAAAAAAAAAAGGGGAAACGGAACACGACGACCACGGAAATAAAAAAAGACGGCCATGTTACGGCAACTTCTATTTCCTTTCGATGCTACTCGAAGCGCAAACTCGTGCCTTCACGCGCGGCCACGGCGTCTCTCGGTCTCAATTTGCATCCGGAGCGTGTTTACCGGTCGGCGGCGCTCCTCCCGATTTTGCCTCTCAACCGGAAAAATGTAATAAGGAAAGGAGAGGCCTTAACCTCGCCGCCATCTGTTGTTCGAACAAGCGGCAAGCCGGTGGCGCGGCGGTTTTGCATGCAAAAAGCCTCTCCGAACTAGAGCAAGCGGAGCACATCGCCCCTCTCCCCTCCACTTCTGTCGCATTCACCCTCTTCTCCCTTTCCCGTTCTGTCCAAGAATAACAAACGTGCCGCAACGCGCTGCATCTTCATGCGGTGAAAGATCAGACGCGTTTCGAAACGATCACTGGGGGCGCTCCCGGAAACTCATCATCGTCGATTCGAGCAAAGGGAAGGCGCAGTACGAAATGAAACAAACACACGCGCGAGAAAAACGAAGTTAAAAAGCAGGTTATGCGGTGAGCACAATAGGAGAGGGAGTATAGTAAACAATAAGAAAGAAAGAAGGAAAGAAGGAAAGAAAGAAAGAAGGAAAGAAAGAAAGAAAGAAAGAAAGAAAGAAAGAAAGAAAGAAAGAAAGAAAGAAAGAAAGAAAGAAAGAAAGAAAGAAAGAAAGAAAGAAAGAAATTGCCGTTCCGGGACGAAGACGAAGCGCGGCGCACTGCGGCAACTGTGTACTACGACTAAACAATGTTATAGCAGCGCCCTCTCTCTCTCGTCTCCCCTCTTTCTCTCCGTGGCGAAAACTTATTTTATCTTTCCATATTATCAGCAACGCGCCCCATGCGTGGCATGTCTCGCTTTTCGAGATGCGGCGAATGCTCTTACACTCACGCCTAAACGTAAGCCCTCATCTCTCACATTCCATCTATACGAGAACTTCAAATACAAAAGAGAGAGAGAGACGCCGCAAAACGATAACACGAAAATAAATGGTACTCGGCATACAAGTTTAACTCGGGACTCCGAACGTAAAACGTTCTCTGTTGCGTCTTGTTTCTTTCGACAACGTTCCGTCTATCTTTTTTTTTTTCTTTATTCTCTTTAACTGGGGAGGTACACGCCAACCGAACAGGCCTAATTCGCTCCCATAACTCGGGCGACATCTGCAGGATGGGGGACCAGCGACATCAAGCACACCTGCTGCTTCGACAATGAACGCCGCCTAGCGAGCGCCATGCTATACCCTCTCGCTTAGACTACGGCAGCCCCTTCTGCTTACCTCCTTTTCCTGTTGTTGTAGATTGTTTTTCGCTTCCGTACAAGCACTTGCGGCGGTGCTCAACCCCTCCTTTTCTTTCGACCTTCTTCTTCTTCAGAGCCGCGGGCCGCGTCTAGACCATACTCGCAGGCACAACAGCAATATCGGCGGTGGCGTGCTCGCCTGCTAGTTGCAGCAGCACGCCTCGTTTCGCCAAGCTACGTACAGCTAACTCGCTCGCTGCCAACGACGACGCTGACTGGATCCTTGCTAGGCCGTGTCGATCGCTTCCCGCAGGATACGCCGCTGCTCTACAGTGCGGCCGACTTCTCCGGCCGTGTTCGCGCGCGTGGCTTTGCTATGTCATAGCTTCGGAGGATGCGCCGTAATGCACTATGCCCTAGAGAACGTGCGTGTCGCTTGGCAGACGTGTAACTTGCGCTCTGTCTTCTCGCACTTGCTCAAATGCAAGCCTTCTTGGGCGATTTCATATTATCCATGCTGAGCGCAAGCGTTAAACGATGCCGGCGAAGTCAAATGCCGTAAAAACACGGCCATAAAAATTCAGGCACCGCCCACCTATTGAAGACTGCCACTGTCCATGGGACATCATTCGAATGATTAAAAAAGAAAGTTATATAAAACCGTTCGTGCGTTTCGCATTCAAACAAGAATGAAAGTGCTCTTATTGGTCTTTTGAACTTAGCTATTTTTCGGTCTGCCTGCATCAGTCCAGGCGTAAGGCCACTGTCACAAATGCTGCTAAGGAGTTGTATCGGTTTGGCCGCATCCGAGCTGCAGTTAACAGGTTCCGTTTTAGTCTATCAAACACGAACAACTCCGGCGAGCTTTGTCGCCGGTAGCGTTGACGGCCAGCTGGTTTCGTGCAACGGGAAATGCATAGTCCTTATATGCATATGTGGCCGGGCGGGTGCCGTCGTTACTTTATATGGCTTTACAACGCCCCGTAATAAAATCGGTCACAAGAGACTCTTGCAGCTCTCTAACACTGCGAGCATGATTGGCAAATATGGCGCGTACAACTATACGTTTATTCACCACTCTTCTTCAAGCCCTTACGACTGCCAACGATTCGTCCTACCCGCTCTTTCACCGTCACTGCGTACACATCATTCTCTTCTTTTTAGCCCATAACAGCATTTCGTTAGTTAAAAAATAATAAGCGAAAATAAAAAGAGAGAGGGAGAGAAATAAAGAACAAGGAACTTATTACATATTATTCCGCCAAAAACAATCAAATGTGATCGATAACACCAAGCCGTCGGCTTGCGTTCCTCTGCTGAAAGCCGCATATTTTCATGCTCGTTCAACAAGGCATGCATGCAGTGGAACCATCAATTACGTGGCTAGCGTATACACGTACACGCATAAATCATATTAGAGTAATATCGTGTAGAACCCACGCGTGTACCACCAAAGCCTGCCAAGGTAGATATATGGCTCGTGACTCAACATATTTTGAAGGTCATTCAAAACGCACTCATCGCTCTAAGAAAGAGGGCTGACGCAGGGCAACAAAGAATGCTCGAATAGCATTCTTAGCCTACCTCAGCCACTTTGGGTTTATTTATATAACCTCTTTACGCCATTCTTTAATGGAAGAAAATTTTAAAAAAAGTTGTTCAAATTTCTTTGGTGCTGCGTGGAATAGAAATCGCGTCGCACAGTAGCCCGACATTTTAGTGCTGTTCTACAAATGCCCGCGGCCAGCGAGGTATTCATTCTCAGCGTTAGCGCGCACCGGCAGCCGCGCAAAAGGAGGAGGACTTCGCGCGCGCACTAAAATATATTTCTGTTAGCTTACCGTTAACTAGATGCAGAAAGCAAAGAAAGCAGAGAGAGAGAGAGAGAGAGAGATTGAAATAAATTGTGGATTTCCACGGAGGTGGCATGAACGCGTTGCATTCTGAACCCTGCACGCGTGACTTCTTTTTCTTGAAGACCAGCGCAAATTACAAGCTCGAGGCACGTATCGCAGGGTTATATAACTAATTAGTTCATGCTTTTCTTTTCTTTTGTTCATTCCTACCCCTTTCTGTTTCCTAGCAATAACAGCAGTGCCGTTAAAAGGCCCATGACAAGCCTAAGTAAGGAAACTGTATGTATGTATGTATGAGTGATTATTAAACAGGAGGAAACTGCGCGCTGTTTCTCTTTAGCGGAGCTGCTGTGGCAGTTGTACGGCGTTGTTATCCAATCGCCTTGCGGCCCGCGTCAGAACAACCGAGTGCCGGGCCGGCAATCCTTTTTGAACCTCGAGGCCCCGGAAGCAACGAGCAAACGCAGCCAGCCGAGCGCGATCGCAAACGTCGGCACCAGAAGCCATAACAAGACGAAGAAGAAGAACAAGAACAAGAAGGACCGAAGGGAGCTGGGGCATCCACTAACAAGTCGCCGGGCCACCAAGTTTCAACATCCTTCTCAAATGAACTTTTGCCTCTGCGTTGCACCCGCGCAGCAAAAGCACGGCATCCACTACCACCACGCTCGGTGCTTTGTATGCGCGCGAGCTCGCGAATGAGGTGGGCGGCTTTGCCTGCGTACGCAGTTCTCGATCGTCGCCATGTGGAAAGGAAACCCCGGTGAGAGAAAACAGCGGCGGTCGGTGGAAGGCCTCGCGTTTGCTGCGCACGCATGAGAAGTGATCGCGGAGCACACAGACGCACGCTCGTACGCTGTCCGTGCAAAAGAGAAAAAGAGTTCGCGTGCTAGCCAAGCGGCGCACGGGCTGACGACGACGACGAGGGGGCGAACAAGTGGGAGGAGGGCCCAGAGAGCCGGGGCTTCGACAGAGAGCTCGGCATGCCGGCCCGCGCGGCGCTGAGGGACTGCGAACGGGAATGCCGGCCGGTGATGTGTGTTGTTGCGCGGCGCCGCGTGTGTGTCGGCAGCCGCCGGTCAAAGGTCAGTGGACCGTGTCCCTGGGAAACGCCAACAGGCGGCTCCCCCCTTTTCGACGCGCTCGAGCGAACATCAGCCAGCGAGCGAGCAGCAGTCCAAGGTTCTCGCTGTGGCGGCGCCGACTGCGGCGCGCACGCCGATGAGGCCCCCGAACCGGAAGCCGGATGCTGCCGCCTTCTTCTCCGCCTGTTTGTCTTTCGCCTCTCTTTCTTCTCATCGGCTTCCTTCGGGCGGTGTGTTTGCGCCCCTGCTTTGTGTCTTCTCGGCGATGGCCGGAGCGCTGCCGCAGCGTCGCGATGCAAGGAAGTGACAGGGGTGCCTTCGTACGCGCGCCAAGGTCCTTCACTCGCGCCCTCGAGGTTCGTGAGAGCCACCAACGCCCCCTCCCCCCATAAGCTGGCTCGCTTTGAATCGTGACGTCAAGCGGAAAGGCCGACGGTTCACGAGAGAGAAGGGAAGAAATAGACAAAAGGTGTGGAGGTTCATCAGACCGGCATATGTGGTTAGGGAAAAGAAAGAGGGAAAGGATGATCATTACATGCGCGCAGTGTGATGCGCAGTGTACTGCTATATAGATGGTCAATCCGGCCGGTATAGACTTCACGCACCATAGAAGCGCTGTTGTTTAGGAGCGAGCAGTGGAGAAGTACCGACCTCCTAAAGTATCACGGAACCGATCTATAAGAAACTGGCGAGTTTGCCAGTATTTAAGGTTCACAATGACTCAACCCAATAGTGTTTTCTTTCTTTCTTGGTCTTCTTGGGAGGGTGAGATGGGCAAAGTACAAAGGTTCTTTATGTGTCTGAGAAATGCAGCAGGGTTTCGGAGAGGTGCGAAGATTACCGTGTTTGCTCATTCTTAAGCACTTTCATTTGGCATGGTGACTAAAGGACACGGGATTCCATTACAGGGTATGGTAGCTCTTCAGATTCGACGCACATCTATAACGACACGTGTCCCTAGCTATTCCGACTGTATTGTGTGATAATGGACACCAAAGGCTGCCTCTAGTGATGCTACGACGAAATAAACAAAATATCATGTACCTGAAAGCTTTGCGCCAGCCTGAAATAAGTACGGGAAAAACAAGACTCAATGCACTGTTCTGTTAATCTTTCTGAAAATTAATTGAGCTCAGAACGGCGCGATTGTCGGCACGAATAGAGAGTAAAAAAAAGACTACACTTTGCACTAGATAACTCGCTCGTTTATTCACATCTCGTGGTGGAAAAGCGAAAGCCGAGGCTATCCACTGTTCATCATGTCTAGTTGGAACCATCTAAGCGAAAACTACGCACTAAATGAAAACAGGACTTTCCATTTTCTTTAAGCATGCATTAACGACCGTTAAAAGCGTATGTCTTCTTACCAGGCCTGCTGCTAAGAAAAAAAAAACTAACTCAGCCGCAGAGGACGAGCTTGGAACGACCGTAAACAAAGCGTTGAGAGAAAAGAAAAAGAAGAAAACGACTCCAGGCTCGTTAAAAAAGCAGTCTTAAGCAGCGTCTCGAAGGGCATGCGGCGTGTTAGATGACGCACGGAGTTGCAAAACGTGCAGAAATAAAAGAATACAAAAAAAAGAGTTGTTAAGTGCTCTGCTCAAGGCGTAAACTAATAAAAACTTTTAGTTGCTTTAGCGCGCCAGCGACTCTCAGACATAGTTCCCCTTGTTGTCGCGCTTTCTCCCTGACCCAAGCGAGCGGAAACGTCTTTGCTCAGCTCCAAAAGAACCGGAAGCTTTTCTCAGAGCGCGGCCACCATTAAAACCATAGCGCGAACTCTATGTTTCTCCGCGCAGAGTGTGTGTAGCGTCGGCGGAGAGCCGAGCTCTTGCCTTGTGTGCCCCACTTTGCAGCCACCGGCGAGGAGGCGGCAAAGACGGGAGGAGGGCGGTCTCGGTCATCCCTCGCCTCGGCTCAAAAGGAGGCCGAATACGGCGTCGTCATGCCACGGTCTCGGGCGCGCGAGGACACGCGGACACTTCGCCACGCGACCGCATCGCTTCCTGCTCCGCGCTCTAATAGCGGGCGACACCGCGAGCTTGCATTTTTAATGGCCGCCTCCCCCCCCCCCCCCCCCTCTCGCCTGTAAGCGCGCCGCGGCCCCGAAACGAACGACGCCGCGAAAGAGCTCATTCAAGCGTGCGGGCCCGCGGCGTTGGCACCGCCTGACCCGGCTATCAGTGTCCGCGGACTTAGGCTTAGCGATGCGACGACGACGACGCGCGCCTGTACACACACACACACACACTCTGTTCCGTCTCACGCGCAGCGCCGCCGTGCAGTGTGGAGCAAGGTATGCGGGCCGTCGGCTAACAAGGAACGAGAACCATGGGTCTCGAAGGAAGAACAAAGGCTCGACTACGTGTGCGACACTAATCCTGTACTCTGATCCTTCCGTAAAACCGGTCTCGCGCAGCGGACGATTAGAGGCGTACGGCGTACAAGCCCTGCATGCCTCTGGTTCTCGTTTCTGATCGGCCGATGCGATCCGTTATAGGTTTGGGTGCGCTGCACGCAACTGTTTGTGTGGGGCGTAAGCACGCGGAAACGACAGGCGAAGAAACGCACGCGCGATCCAAGCAATAAAGCCGAAATTATGTGCCGTATATGCACGACCGCTCGTTAGAAGTTACAATGCGGAGGAGGTGACGCCGTTTTCTTGTATTCGTACCCCCCCACCTTGCTAAGTTAAGACCAGATCTTATTTCTTTCTGTATTTATTTTTCGACTGGAAGAAGCGACTGAATTACCGCCTTGTTGCATGCGCGAGCGACACTGCACTCACGAAACGCCGCATGCATCAGTAGTTTTCCTTCGAGGACGAACACCTTGCGCGTGGTGCGTAACTAAAAGTCTCTTACGCTGTTTTCACACGCGGCCTTAAGTATACCTACGAGAGACCGCTGTCACCGATGGGTGCGGAACGCGAGACAGCATGTATAGGTGTACGTATCTGACGGCGTAATGATTGACCGAGAGTTGAGCGCACCAGTTCATGCCAACGTCAATGCCTTTAGTGTAACTCAAACATATTACGTAATTTGCGCGAGTCAGCTTCCCGTAAGCCAGAAGAAAGGCGCTCACAAGCCTTCAGCCGATGAATACCTACAGCAACAGCAGGTAGGTGAGCCACGTTGACCTTATACCGCTGATTACTCAGCTTTGCCACTCGTTTATGCGGCATCCGAAACGCCCTTTTTTTAGTCCTCATTGCAGCATCAGCTATTGAGCGCTCATGCGCGATAAATGAGTGAACGTAGTGCTGCACAGTTTGTTACCTCTCAATACATTCCTATATACAGCAAAACATGGAACCACGTGCGTACGCGTTTATGCACTGTTCTAACGTGTAGAGGACACCAGTGAACGCAAGAATGCAAATGAGCTACTTTTGTGCAGCTTTGCAATTTTTCGTTCACAATGTCGAGCTGTTTTATCATCGCCCGAACCACCGAAATGGCGCATACTCCCAGAAAATTCAGAATGAACGACGACAGGTCACATCTCAGTACTCTAGAGTTTGTATCATGCTCGGAAGAACTTCGCACGATGCGGTCGGGACAGCGCGCGAGTGATCCCGAGTCATTATGTCGCGGGTACGACGCCTCGCCAACAGCTGCAGTATCAGCTTAAACATTGATCCTTTCTGACTTGCCTCACGCAATAACGGACAGCGACGTAGACGGCACATATAGCTGCAATGCGTTCAGCAGCACTGTCGACAGTGACAGCTAGCAGAGCAGACCCACACGCACCGTGGCACGCGTCCAGCCCGAGCCAAGCGTCGGGCCTCGTACGACCAACGCCATGTGGCCCGTGGACAGAGGCCAGGCTCGGTCCCTAATCACGGTCGCCACTATACGCCGCAGCCGGCGACACTGTCCAACAGCCCGCTGAAGCGGCGTCATCAAAACAAGAGCGTCGGCGCCAGGCGCCGCCGAGCACTCGACGTTTACCACTACACACACACGCGGACACGACAGCATCTGCGTCGCCTCATACGCATGCACGCAGACCGGACATCGCGCTGTTGGCGCGTGGGGCGGGGCGAGACCTGCTGCAGCTTTCGGTGGGGAGAAAAAAATTTGCCAGACTCAACTGCAAATGACGTCTACGTAATGCGAAGCATTTATGTTTTGTAGAGAACGGTTGCATGGATAATGTAACAGTTGTGTAGCTAACGATTATGTAAAGATGATAGGCTCTAGTGTTTATGATTTGTGTTTGTGATTTGTGTATTACTGGGTATTAGTTTCTCAACATATGAGACACTAATACCCAGTATAGTACACACCCAGAGGCCCCAGTGCGCATTCCCAGTGGCCCCAGGCGAAACAAACCTTCAGACTGCACAATCACCGTGATCGGCCCACGAAAACCGTGAGACAGGCTGGACTATCAGCGGATTCAGCCAACAAAAACAGCGAAATACCCCGCCTGCCAAAAAGTGCCTGCACTCGGAGACGAATGCGTCATATCTTTAGAAAAGATGAACTTCCTCCCAAAGTTATAGAAGCAGCGAATATGCGCCAACTTGCGCAACTAACCCGATCTGAAGAGCCTCCTTTCTGTGAACCTGACTCCTCGTAAGCGTCAGTTTCGTAACCCTTCCTCTTCCCCCTCTCTAACATTCTAAGCTCGACTGCGGTCTTTTGACTGGCCCCACGCCATCTGCGCCCGCTACGCACCATATGACCAAAATGCCCGCTATACCGTCGTGAACTACGGTATTATGATTACAGGACGCGAGTAGGAAGTAACGATTAAGCGGACGTCCTAATTAGTCCGGTATTATTGTCTGACGCGCAAGGCGCACGTAAACATTCGCTGTTCGACGACGACAACTCTCAGGCGAATCCAAGCCAGTCAAAAAAAAAAAATTAATTTTACATTTTTGCCCCTTTCTAACCCCCCAACCAATATGGAGCCAAGGACATATTTCAATGTAAAGCATAAGCGGATGTTGCGCTTGTTCAAATGCATATAGGATACGTCAACTTCGATCGAGTCAACACTGCCACTTCGAAAACACTGTGCTTTTCATCGACCCATTTACTTTTCAAACAAAGACGCCCACACACAAAGTAAAGCACATCGCCTAAAACAAACACACCTTTTCAGTGTACCTGCTTATGCACGCAAATACGCTGTCGCCAAATGCAAACACTCTTCAGCGCATGCATCAGCATCTTACACATACAATCAATATGCAGCCGCTTGCACAAAATACGTCATTTACACATACGACATTGACATTTCCTGCCCTATACTTATGCGTATCGATCATATGGCGCACTCTGTAAGTGCGGCATAAAGTATCCTTTTATCGCTGATGCTCGGCAGCTCTGTGGTAACGGTATCATCCTATATATGCTATCTGTTGCGCCCATTGAGCGTACACATGATTATTTCTTGGCCGCAATGTTCGTTTTTAGAGCGATAGCTCTACTAATCCAGGTACAAACCCAGAAAATGCCTGGTTCCATAAATCTGACCTTCAAGCTCAGCCAAGGTCAAACTGGGACTTAGCCTGCCACTACTGGCGGCTGCTGGGTATGCCGCGTGGGCGCCCACATCTTCAAAGCGATCTGCGATGTGGACAAAGTGCGCCGAGTTCTGGTAGCTTCGTATGCGTTGTGCTTTCGAGGCTTAGTTCGCTTTTAAGCGAGACGCAGCAGGAAGGTGAATTCGCTCGCTGCTGCTGCCGCGCCGAGCAGCGTTTGTGTGTTGTCTTGTGGTGCAGTTCTGTAGATGCGCTAGTTGCTGACGGCGCAGGTCAGCGTCTGTGTCCTTTACCAAGGCAAGCAAAACCGTGCTATCGCTCGACAAACTTGGTTCAACCGCGTTCACCCCCGGCAAATTTTCAAGCGAAGCTCGTATCGGCGCACAAGTTTTGGTGGCGTTGTCGTGGTCACGCAAAAAAAAAAAAAAACCCGGCTGCTTCCAGAGCAACTGTTCCAGCTGCGCCGGCGCCGGATCACGTGATGCGCGCGGCCAATCAGGGTCGTTTGGTGTGTCGCGGGGAGGGAAAGGGAAGGAAAGGGGCCTCAGATCAGTCTCGGCGTCCGGTTGGGAAGGCCCCGCGTGCACGGTGCGCTCCACCTAGGAGCAGGCTGCGTTTGAGCAACGGCGCCGCGTACTCGCTCGGGAAAGGGCTCGTCGTCGACGTGCCGATTCTAGTGTGAGGGCTTCCGAAGCCCAGGCGAAACGTCAGCAAAGAGCCGCGGACCCCGAGTTGCGGGAGCGTGATGTTGAGGACAAACGTTAGCGTCGTCTTGCCCTCCAGGAGCCCGACAACGGCGGTGCACGCCTCACAAATGCTAGCGCCAACTTCCCCGGTGCGACGGCCAGGTTTCAACGTGTGTTTCTCAACCGGAACTTCGGAGCCAGTCTCAGTGCGTGTGACCGGTTGTGGTTCGAGCAGAATGTGGTACTCGTCAGTGCAATTCGTTCCGAGGAACACCGAAGAAACGCACGACAAGCTTCGCTTACCACCATCTTCCGGTATGGGAAGGGTTGGTCATTTTTACCAATGATACCTCATTAGACCAGGCGAGACGACCATCGGTCATTAAGATGCAACACGAAGGCGTGCCTTATCTCTTCGTTGACATATCTTGCGCGCGCGCGCGCGCGCGTGTGTGTGGTGTGTGTGTGTGTGTGTGTGTGTGTGGTGTGTGTGTGTGTGTGTGTGTGTGTGTGTGTGTGTGTGTGTGTGTGTGTGTGTGTGTGTGTGTGTGCGCGTGTGTGTGTGTCATCTTGCAATTGCCGTGCCTATCAGGTTGTGGAAAATGAAAGCGTGGCGCTGCGGCCCAGCGTCGTCCTCTCTCCGGCCGGTGTTACATGCAACCCTTTCCGATGGCAAAGCCAATCAATCAACCTTCACTAACCCCGCTCCGACGCGGAAGGGAAAACGTCCATGCCGTACACCAGACAGCGCACTTCGACACTGCCGCGGGGGAGCCCCCAAACTAAAACTAAGAGCTCTTTCCCTTCTTGCTTTAATCATTTTGGGAACCCTGGTCAGCCCCCCCCCCCCCCCCCCCCAAGCGCGCACAGCTTGTGCGTTTGCTGGGCGAAAACGAGGCTTTAATGCCGTTTTAACCGATCCCGCAGCTGCCTGGAGACGCCTCGTGGCAGAACGCACGATCGAAGTTTACGCTGCCAGCACGGGGCCGGCGCAAAAATTTTCTGCGCGCCACGGCGTTACCCGAGTCCAGGCAACGCGGCTTGTCGATCGCTGATTGGGTGCATTTCGCATCCACCTCGTTGCAATTTTCTTGCTTCTACTTCTTCTTCATATATATATATTTTTTTTTCATATCACGGGGCTTGCTTTCAATCCGGCCAAGCGTGATGTTTCCCAAACTATGTCGCTTTTTCTACTGGTTTCTTTCTGTTTTTGTTTTCTTTTTTGCGCACATCAAGAAAGCGTAACGCGATTAGCGCACGCGAAATAACAAAGCCAGCAGGAAACATCTGCCTCGCGTCTGTTCTTCGCGCTGCACCGTGCAATTTTGAAAGGAGGTCGGAGATCGACCAAGCGCTCGAGGTCCGCGAAATTAAAGACCACGCAAGCAGAAGTATAGCTCTGCGACGTTTACGCTCTCTATGCTGTTACTGCAGAATAAATAATAGGCAAGTGCTTTTAGAGGCTAAAAAATGGCTACACTGAGCTGTTATGCATGCGTTGAGAGATACAAAATTCTGGCAGCCGGTGTTGGCAACGGTACAGTATACATTTCGTTATTGTCTCTTGCTTTCGTTTTTCCTTTTTTTTTTCTGAGCTCCAATTCGCCCGATGGCCTTACGACGTCATCATGCAGGTGTACTCAAGAAACTGCGACACGTGCTTAAAAGCACTAGCAACGCTAGCATGTGCGCCAAGAAATCCGTTGGGTGACGTTAGCCTCTAATGACCGAATTTCCTTTTTTAAACGAAGCCTTATAGGCTCAAGTGTCGGCGGCGGTGGTGGTGGGGGTGGTGGTGGTGGTGCTGGTGGTGGTGGTGTCACGCTGAAAAGTGGTCCGATCCTGGCGATAGTGCAGACAGGTCCAAGCTCAATCGCACATACCCCTGTCGTGCTGGCCGATCCTGATGATAGTGCAGAAAGGGTCCTAGCTCAGTGGCACATACCATGGACAAGAAATAAAGAAATGGAGAAAAAAAAAGAAATATCATGTGCGGTGCACACCCGCATCGGATATGCTACACGCGTTATCACGTGACACGCGTGACCAATCAGGTTCGTTTGGTGTGTCGCGAGGCCCTCGGGACATGGAAGGAAAGCGGGTTGGCGCGCGCTCCTCCGGACTTCCCTCGCCTCAGATCAGGGTGGCCGTATTTGAAAAAAATCACGACAGTGGGCTACTATAGAGGAGGTTAGCTATTACAGCTTGACAACTTCGTGGGTATATTAACTACGGCTGCATATACCTTTGCTCCGAAGGAAAATAATACAGAGAAAAAGAAATATAAACAAGTAGCTCTCAACCACCAAGCGCCTCACGCAGCCAAGAGAGGTCCGCGAAGTGTGGAAACACTGTTCCACCGTTTATTCTTTGGCGTAGCCCACTCAAAGACCATTCTATTTCAAGTTCATCGTGCGAGCTTCGCTTCGAGTGCGTGTGGAGCAGTGGACGAGGACGTAGCCCATGTGTTACTGGTCTGCCCCCTATGCGCACAGGAAGGGCCACGGCTCCGCTTCAAAGTCAGTGCCGTGGGCAATCATCCATCGTCAGTTGGGACGATACTTGGACCATGGCCAGTTGGTGACCTTCAAAGAACAGCTTGTCTGCATTTCTCTCTCTTTCTCTCTGTCTTACAAAACAGTGAAATACCTTTTTATAAGTATATATATACGGACATGCGCTCAAAATACTAGGGACGATTCTATGCAGTGACTCGCCTTTTTTGTAGATGTTTCGTCTTTCTTGGCTTTTTCTTCCACTTTTGTATCTCACTGTTCGAGCTTGCTAAAATGTCCTTCTTATTCTCATTAATTTACTTTCAAACAAATTTATCTTCAGCAAAAAAAGGAAGATGAAATGGAGTGCCAAATCGCGTACTGCTTCCAACCTCTCCAACTGGACCCCATTAAAGCCTGCCTATACCTACGTTGCATCGAGGAAAAGAAAATAACGCTTCCGCAACCTCAATAATGTACAACGACGATGGGCGCGCGGACGAGGCCTGCGTGGGGCCAGAGCCTCTGTGGCTGGCGCTCACTCGACCACGGCCACACGCGGCCAGCAAGCAGCTCAACGTCGTGGCCGCCGACGTCAGTGTACGTCGCATTAAATTAGCACAGCCCAGCGGGCCCGAAGACGAGCACCGAAAGAAGCAAGCAGCCTGTCCCGGCCTGCGAACGTGCGAATCAGAGTAGAAGGGGGGGGGGATAGGCCGACTTGGCTATCGGCGAATTGCGCCGGCTCACCACTTTGCTGCGCGCATGCAGGCGGCGGCGCGGCGGTGAGGGAGGCGAGCTCCAGACTCGGTCGAGTTGCAGAGTCAATTTAATCAGCCGCGAGCTAAACCTTGCCTCCTTCTTCGAGCCACCCCGGCGACGGCGGTAGCGCGGCGGCGCGCTTTTAATAAACGTCACTGGCGACAGCCCCAGACGTCGTAATTGAAGCCTGCGGCCATCCGATGCCTTCGCGGCCCCTCCTCCGAAGAAAGACGTTTCCATCAGCACCCCCTCTCCCTGTTCTCCTTCTCTCTCTCTCTCTCTCTCTTCGCTCGAGTCCGGCTTGCGAGTAAGTCTGCGAGAGTCTCTGCGTGTCACTGTGCGTGCGTGCGTTCTAGCGAGAGCGTGAGAGAGGTGTGGTGTTATTGCGCTGCGTCCGAGTGTGTCGTGTGTGTCGGTGATATCTGCAGCTCCCCGCCTGATAGCCGATCCGGCGCGACAGAGAAGCTCCTTTTCTGCGAAGAGCAAGAGCAGAAACGGAGGACGGCCACTGAGCAGAAAGAAAGAGTTCAAGGTGTCAGGCGGCAGCGTCGCGCCAGGCGATGTTGTGCCCGGCGACGAGGGAAGGATTTCGTCAACGTGAACGGAAAGACCCAAATGAAAATGTAAGAAGAGGAAAGGGGGGGGGGGGGGGGGGAGGAAGAAGAACTCCAGGGTTGTCGCATTGCTCAAAATTAGAAACTGCTTTAGCCTCGTGTACTAGAGGGCCCAATATACTCCCCTTGCGCCGAACAAACAAAACAGTTGCTCTTGTTGTATCGTTCCCCCGATGAAACGTTCCATATATAGACGGTGATGCGCGTTTCGCCGTTTTATCCGACTGGTGACGTTGCAAAAAAAATAATAAATAAATAAATCAGACGTTAAGAATATTCAACTCTTAACGGGAGCATCTAATTAGCAGTTAAGTCAACATAACCTAAATGTATTATGAGACGCGCGGAAAAAAAATGTACTTCATGCGGCACGTCATGAATATATATAATCCTCTTACTGTAAAATTATTGATAAGGCCTTCCCGTCAGAACTGAGGTTGTAGGCAGTCTCGATAATTTCGTGTTCCCTTTAACAGTAGGTCATATAGCACATTTCCGATGTTTAAACATTTGGCTACGAAGCGATAAGATCTTTAAGACAGGAACTATATGCAGAACCAATATCAATGTCGTTGGGTGAGGTTATGCACACCGGAATAAAACCACCAGGGGTGCCACGTCAACTAGCGTTGTCAACTAGCGCGAAAACGGTAACCGTAAGCTTGGATAAGACATAAAACCAACCCTACGTTATAAACTTCCGAAAAGTAGACCCTCCATTCATGCGAAATGTCATTGCGGCTTGCTACACTGAATGTGCGCTTTGTACACGTCGAAATATTTTATTTTTCCAGACCGTAAAAAAAAAAGAAATACCTAACGGTATAACAATATACGAAGACGGTGTTTTTGCGGCCCTGAAGAAATGCTGTGGCCTCGAGAGAACGACGTCGATGGGTGCAGGAGGATGTTGGCAAATGCACCCTTTAAATGGCAGCCACGGATACGAAGATTCTCTGCTGCAGAGCGGGCCATGGCCATTCGCTCTAGTTCCTATTTTCTCTCTCAGATATTTGTGGTTGCAGTATTCCTCTCCCTTTTCCTTAGGATTTACGTGACCGGAAGCTCATAGACGTTACCTCTAACGCCCGACCTAGAAGCTCCGATTCTAGTACTCGGCATCATAAGAAAAACAAAAAGGGTAACATTCGATGCTCAGCCGCGAGGCTACATTGATTTGTAGACATGTAGGTAAACCAATGCTCCGCAGTAACATTGATGAGTGTAGAACCCAGGGCAGCTTCTTTAAATTTTTATTTCCGAGTCTCCGGAACGCCAGCTCTTTTGGGAGTTCACCAGCGTGCACTATGCAGGTTATTCCAGGCTCCACACGCCGGAAACATGAAGGTAAATTATGTCAACATCAAAACACTGATTGGGTTATAACACGTGCTGTAGGGAACTAAAGGTAGATTTGAAGTAAAAAAAAAAAAAGTTTTGTGGCTACAGTTTTGTGGCGCGGCTTAAAGTCACGTTCCATACAAGAACTAGCGCTACAAAGTCATAAGTACGCGACGGGGCGGAAGAAGATCGCGCATTCCGCGCAGCCAGCCAGCGCGACTGATTCTCCTCACCGATCCGCGCATATATACACGCCAACAAACTAAACAGCGGGACGGGGGCGACCCGAGAAAGCCACCACAGCAGCAGCAGCAGTGTACAGTAATCCACTGCGGCGCTCGTAAAACCGGATTAAGTCGTTCGCAGCTCGTATACACAAAGTACAAGAGGGCTTCCGGCCAGCCCACACAGCGCCTCCGCTATCCCCGGCCTCGATCAACCAGGATTAGGAGAGAGGCCTGGCTACGTCCAGCTTCGCCGAGTGCTTCCGCGGCCAAGCACTTACAAGTGGCTCGGCACTTGCCTCCACGCATGCACGCCCACTGAGGCTATATACGGCGAAGACAAAGCCTCCTGTATAGGACGCTTCCCATTGGGAACCTAGCTGCAAGCGTGCGCATGCGCGCGCGCTCCAAGCGGCGCGCAGGGGGCCAAATCGCGTTTTGTGGAATTAAAAGACTAAGGCCGTAATGCAGTTAAGTTCATCCTCCTGCCAGGCGGGCACTCGAGACTGTAGGAAGAAAAGGAAGAACGAAGCCTTTGTGCCGCTCCGTCGAGGTGCCGGTACGTGGGCCCGGCTAAGCTGACTCGTTAAACGTGGAACCGCTATTATGAAATGAGGACAAGGCATGAAGAATGTACAGGCAAGCACGCGCAAGTACACTATACACAAAGGCTTGCGGAAATCCCTCGTATCTTCTTTTCTTTCTTCATCTTGCACTTGCAAGAGGTATAGCGCTTCGCGCACATATACCGGCCTCGAAAATACGCGCTCTATATTTAAACCGACTCGACGTCGGTGTTAATGTGAGTCACTTGAAGCTGTGCGCTAATGAGAACTAAAAGGCGAGCGAGTCGGTATGATTTTATAGGCGGTAAAACAGCGCGAGCAATTTTAGACACGGACACGAGAAGGAAGATGAACGACACTATTGCTGCATTAAACGCTTTCAATAGCGCATTTTGGTGTCAGTTGTGAGAATTTGCCTTATTGACACAAGTAGTCTCTGTGAGCCCTTTCAGTGCTTACAGGCCGTGCCAGAAAACATATCATCATAATTCCGGGGTAGTACGTCAGGTATTTGGCTACAGGGCGGGATATCCAGCTCTCATGAGAGTCTCGCTCTCAGTCATCATCACGTAGAGATGGCGATAAACCAAAGTACGACGTTTTGAAGCAAGTAATGCCACCCCGCATAGTTTCAGGTATACGCTAGCTGAGCTCCTAAACTTAAAAAAAAAAAACATAACTTCCGTTCAGTTTCGCAGCGTGCTTCCATTAATTGAAACAAACAATAAACATACAACAAGGAAAATAGAGAAGTATACCAGCATTAAAATCCTGGAATCCGTAATCCAAAAGAATGGTTTTCCCATACATACTATATCACTGCTATCGCGATCTTTTAATTCTAGTCACATCTCCCATACTTGAAGCTGGAAAATAATGCCGAAAGCGCACTATATAAGATGAATAGTAAATAAATAAAATTGAGTACGTCCTTATTGCGTTGTCGCGTTTCTTTTTTTCTGGAAAACGTGAAATTTTCGAGGCCATCAATTTAGCAATATGCCCCACAACAATTTGCACGTACAACCAACCAATTCCACTTTCGTTCAGACCATGCCGAAAACACTGTTTTTTTCTTCGCACTATTGAATGGCGGGAACCGCCTCAAATTGTTCTCAGGTCCACACTTGACGAAGTTTTGACAGATCACAAATTGCTGGAGATATGCGTGAAATTCGATTGTTTAGTTCTTCGATTTTCCCGACTCCTGTCATGTAGATTACAGTCAAGCGTCCAGCTGTCGTATCTACAGATATAATAAGTCATTCGCTAAACTCGCAATAACAATAGCGTATGGATGCTGACAAGGCTTTATTGCAATACAAAAAAAAATATGAAAGACACGCGCTGACTCATTGTTGACTGAGTCCTTAAGTATGAGCACTTAATGTGAGTGGCCGTCGATTTCTGTTGCTGCGGCGTAAAGCGAAAGCAATCGTTTCCGCGTGTATGTGAGTGGCTTCATTTTATGCGTTATGTTATGCGTTATACAATTCCCACCAGGCTTCAGGAAGAACAACATTGGGGCCACATTAATGGACCGCTAATGGAAACGCAACGCTTGCTGAGTGCTAAATGAGATAGCGTCATCGTGTTATTGTGATACGAAAGACAAAGCTATAGCTATGAGAAGCGAGTTCGACACAAAAAGAAAAAAAAAAGGCGAAATGAATAAAATGAGAAGATGATGTCAACAGCGCCCGCCGAACGGAACGAGAGCGAAATGTCTTGTAACGCTTCATCAAGGATTTCCTTTGTGTATCATGCGTATGTATACCCATAGCGCTTTTTTTTTCCCTACGCGCCTGTCATTTCATAAATAACCGCAGGCTCAGCCCAGGCGGTACGCTTGTGCTGAGTAGTGCAGACTTGAAGTAGACGAAGCAGACTTGAAGCAGACTTTTCGCTGTTAAACCTAATCTACATGAGAGGCAGGACTGAATATCAAATGTGACGCTTGTCCGCGAGGTATATTTTCCGACGGAGGTGTGAGAGCGACGAAGCGAGGATGCAGGGGCAGCGGATTGGTGTGACGTAGAGGGACACGTGACAAGAGAAGCGGGCGCGCTGGATTACGTAATGCTCGCCACCACACTGCTTTTATATATAAAGTAGTTGTAATGGAGGGATTTCGATGCATAGTAATTGACGCCATAATGATATCGCATTACAGTCGATCAAGTTAAGCACGAGAAGCTTTGAGTATTATTGTTGCTGTTGTTTTGAGAAAAAAAAATACCAACAGTCATTTATTTTACCTCATCTCTGTTTAAACTGGCTCAGTGATTGCTTCGGGAGAATATTTTTATGCGTTTGCAATGTATTGTAGTAGCAAGAGCACAGGTTACTGCGGGCGGTCTACGATGCGCGCGCCGCAATTGCGCATGCGCAGACAAGATTGAACCACGCATGCGCTGCAGCCCCCAGACCCGTTGGTACTTTGTCTTCCGAGGTTAAATTTCTGGGCCCCGTATTCGCAAGAAAATTTCTTACGGTAAAGCTCATTCTTAACAGCAGGTGCCAGCAATTGCGATGTTGGGCATATCAGTGAAGGAGGCAGGCCAATAGCAAAAAGGTTTTACGAACGAAAAGCTTTGTGAATTCCGCAGCTGGCCTTCTTCAGTGGCACACTGAGGCAAGTATGACATGTCTGTCGTGGTAAGCCCAGCAAGACAGAAAACCACAGGAAGACACAGGTCCACATACACCCTCAATAGTATACGTGTACACTCGTGTCACACTCATTTCACAGGCGTACGACGCAGCATCCTCGTACATCGTCGATAGAGCATAATCAAGGGGGTACGTAAAGGTGAGTGTGAACGGGAATGGGTTCCGGCTAACGTGAATGCGAACGAAAGCCAGTGCCGGTGATTATCAGTGGACGTGATTACGTATGTGAGTGAGTATAGGAGAGGAGGCACGCATGAACCTGATTTGGTGCCATTAAGTATCAGTGGAGGTGGTCATTAACGTGTGTCAGTGTAGGTGAGTCGGAACGCGAGTGAGTGCCGATGAGTGTGAGTACGCATGAAGGTGGCGGAATATATACGACGCAAAAAAAAAAAAAATGGTGAATGAGTACGAGTGAGTACCCACTTACTGTGCCGACCTATGCAGGAAGATGAAGACTTGGAATAGCTGACGGCGGTCGAACAAGACGTGTGGCTGGAACCAACGTTTCGACAAGTGGGACTTGTCCTCGTTAGGGCGACAACAGATAGATAGATAGATAGATAGATAGATAGATAGATAGATAGATAGATAGATAGATAGATAGATAGATAGATAGATAGATAGATAGATAGATAGATAGATAGATAGATAGATAGATAGATAGATAGATAGATAGATAGATAGATAGATAGATAGATAGATAGATAGATAGATAGATAGATAGATAGATAGATAGATAGATAGATAGATAGATAGATAGTAGATAGATAGATAGATAGATAGATAGATAGATAGATAGATAGATAGATAGATAGATAGATAGATAGATAGATAGATAGATTATTCATGCCAGTTTGAATACAATAGCAATCAGGCCTACCAAAGCCTCAGTTGCCGCGCTAACGAAGACAAGGCCCACTTGTAGAGCGTTCGCTCCGTCGACATTGCTTGTTCGACCACCATCGATCCCTTTTATCGTGGTACAGTTATTTGTAATGCCCTGCACATTCTCACATTTTTTGTACAGTAGCCTCCAGAAATAGATGTTACAGTGCACACGTTTTGACATTCCGTTTACTTTCCGTAAGGTGTACATCTCTTACGTCAGCTGAATTAAGAGTTGCGTGTAGCTTGTCGCGGACCAACAGTGTGTAAACGCACGTCTTTAAAGGGACGCTAAAGGGAAATACTAACCCCCATATTCTAAAGTTTTCCTCCATTCAACACTCCACCTCCACTCGGGAACGTTGATGGCAGCGCCTGCCCTCGACAAAAGCGGTCATTTTGCTACCTCGACACTCAGCAACATTCCTTGAGAAGCGTATAGTGTCTTGTGTAGAGGGATGGCGCTGTGCTCAACTGAGTGGATTGGATGAAAAGCTTTGAGTCGAGGATTCTTTGAGAACACGGGAGTAAATCCCGTTAGACTGATACGGTATGCTTTCAAAGCTCTATTTTCGTCAATTTCGGAGCAAGATCAAGGTCGACAGTTAGAAAAGAAAATGAAGGAACTGGTCGAAAACGATTGTATTCGTTGTGTGTATGTGAACTAACTTTAGAACTGCTGTCACTATAGCTTTTTCTTTCTACATTATTCGTTCAATACTTCTTTTGAGCACATTTATAAATTAAGAGAAGAGGGATAGCCGTTGCCGTGTAACAGGCACCACCATCCATTGAATACAGTTCATTAAAAAAGACGAAACAAGAAATTACAAAATTTTCTTTTCTAGAATTTCGCGCGAGAACATCAGCGCTAGCAGGCCAGTGTGACGTCATCGATTTCAAATCGTTTCGTGACGTCACGAGTTTCAAATTGTTTCGTGACGTCATGGATTTCAGATCGTTTTGTGCCATTCGGGCCATCCTGGCGCACTCAAAGTTCTCGACGCTGAGTTCATTCTTTGTCTTCTTTAGAATATATTGTAGTCAACTTTTACCGTAAAAAAAAGAAACAAAAAGACTAGCTATCCCTGAATCATACGTGGCGTTCTAAATTAACCAACGACGTTATAGAGGCTGTTCTTTCTTTATTTATTTATTTATTTATTTATTTATTTATTTATTTATTTATTTATTTATTTATTTATTTATTTGTAGTAAAAGCCTACAATAGTTAGAATTTGCTGTTTTATACTGCAAAATAACTTTAGTTCTAAGTAATTACCTAGCCTTGGTCATACGCCAAAACATCTATTATAGTGACGCCGCAGGGAGCATCGTCTTTGTCTGAACTACAGGGGGTGCCGCCCATTGTTTATTGCTTTCTTTTGATTCCGGACTTCATTATGTGCGCCTTTGCTTCCTCCATTGCTTCTCTTTTTAATTTGTTTTGCAACTCTACGTATATTTATGCGTATATTTTCGAATTCTAAACAATTTTAATCAGTCATGTTGCCTTTTTACATTCGCAACTAAAATAGAGCCGCAGGAAGCAAATATTCGAACCCTTCCACGTTGCCGTTCTCGCCCCTTTCATACGTTTACGTCTTTTAATGTTTCACCAAACCCCTCTCCTCTGTCAAAGTCACGGTGGTGGCCAAAGTGACCTATTTAAAACTTAAGGAGTGTGATCTACCAACCTAGCGATAGGCCTAACACTTTTCTTCGTTGTACCTTTAGATCTATTACAACAAAAGATTTCTTGCGGCCCGGCCACATTCCCTTTCGGAGCGCTGTATGGACGGCTCAGAATTGTGTTTTCTCATAGCCTGGAATCGGCGCAGCTCTTTGGCTCCGCGCGTACTACGGAAAACGCATTAATGGTGAGCGCACAGACGCACCGACGGAAGCAATCAGATCTCGGCGTGTTTCGCGGAAGGAGACCTCGGCGCCGGGGAGAGGGAGCACGCGTGGAGAAAAGGGCGACGCAGAGTCAGTTCTTTCCGATCAGCGAAGCCCCAATCGCGCCTTCATCTCTTCCCAGTGTCTGGACACGCCTTAACGCCGCGACGAAATGCCTCGGGCAAAAGTAAAGAGACGCACTGGCAAGGCTGCAGTGCCTCGACAGATCAGTGCAGTGAAGTCAACGCTCAGGATCCGAGTCAGTCAAGCAGGAACGGAATAAGACAAACTTTTCTTTCTTCCTTTCTTTCTTTCTTGCAATTGAAACTGGGCCTGCCTTAAGGCATAGCAGTAAAAAAAGTATTTATAAATGGGTTGGCAACCTCGCGTCATTCAGGAGCTTCGAGAACACCCGATAGAGAAATTTTCTTGGAACCCACGTGCTGGAGTTAGCACTGCCAAATCCAAGCCGTGTCTTGTACATGGGGCAAGTCGCTGTGACCCACCCCGTAGCTCAGTGGTTATGGCGTTGTGCTCCCGAGTACGAGGCCACGACGGCCGCATTCTGATGGGGGTGGAATGCAAGAACGACCGTGTGATGTGCATTGAGTGCACGTTAAGGAACCGAATGTGGTACAATTATTATGCATTACGGCGAGCCTCGTAATGAGACTATGGTTTAAATTTACGTAGTACCAGTTACGGTTGTAATGTTGGGAAAGGTGGCGTCGGCCTTGACGAAGACCTTCCCCTTGAAGGTGACATCAGAAGGCGAGAACTAACCAAGCCCGAATCCTTCTCAGCCGGTATCCTGCTCAGGACAACTACTTCCGCCCGCGCGAAGTCGCAATAAGAGCGCGCGTTTTGCATTTACGGGCGCCTTTTCCTTTCTCCTAACCATGTGGGTTGGGAGAAATTCACCAGTGATCGTTCCCTCTAATTGGTGTCACACAAACGGGAGGATTAGCGGCGCGCATTGATCGAGCCGTTTTCCACGTCATTGTTCTCGATTGGTAGACGTGACCGCGCTCGGATTTGTCTACACTGCACAGATTTGGTGATACAGAGCATACCAACGATAGGTAAAAGGGGGAAAAAGGCAATAGTAATGATAATAATGAAAGGAAAGGGAGACAAAACTCACGCGCCTTCCACATCGATTCCGCCGACGGGGCCGTGCGGAGGCATTTCGCCAAGACACTGCTGGCAGAGTACAGCAAGCAGAGCGGGCCGCCGAAAACCTTTGCGCCAGAGAGGAAAAGGATCCGCGGGAGAAAGAGGAAGCGGACCGTTCGGGCTCGCTCGTGATCATCAAAGCGCGCAGAAAAGACGACGGCGAGAAGCTATATACGAAGGCGGCGGTGCTCGGCGGCGAACGCGCTTGGAGACAACGAGAAATTGAATCTGTAGCCTCCTTCCTCTTGTGTTTGGGAGACGTCGCTGCCGCCGCTGCCGACGCGGCGAGGATCGTCGTCATCCTACCCGAATCGGAAAAAAAAAAAAAAAAAAAGGCCCAGCCTGTCGTAAAGGAAATAGCTCGCCATGCCTGTGCTGCAGCTTTCGCCCGCGGCATTTGGGATTGTGGGGAGAAGACAGCAGTTCAGTGAAAGGAAGAGAGGAGATCGCCCGCCTCCTCCTCACAGCCCACGGCAGCCGTTCGTCTGTTCCGAACGCAAGAATGGAAAGATGCTTCTTCCGGCTGTCCGGGCTTTCCTTCTACGTCGCCGGGATTCTGTTGCTTGCTGCGACTTGGGCGCGCATAAAATAACGTCCCACACGTGTTTGGAAAATCTGTGCGATTCTATTCGAGTCTCAGTCGCGATTCTGCGATGCAAAACAAGAGTATTGCATGTTGCCTCTCTCTGGCTCTGTATTTTCCATGTCTCGACATTTAGAGGAGGATGTGCACGCCTGATTATGAAATCGAGCAGACGAGGAAACAACCTGGAAGGTCGCAGCCACCGACGCAAGTACTTTCCAGGGATTTGTTGAGCATATCCGCCGCCGTCCTTGCGCGGTTGTATTAATTTCCGCGTGTGTGTGGGAGTGATCGCTTTTGAGTCGGCCTGCTTTTGAGATTACGCCGGAAGGAGCGGCGGATAGATCTCAACAGCAAAGTTTTATCAGTGCTGAAGAAGTCAGCAGTCAATGCAGACATGGGCAGCTTGAGAAATTAAGGCGTTCCGGCGCAAGGACAACTTACAATGAGTTCGAGCTTTTCCGGTGCTGCAAGTTGGAGCTGCACTGGAAAGTCTCATTCAGGCAGTTAACTGCGCATCTACTCCGGCCCTCGTCGTACCATTTTACTTTCTTCAGCATGCGTTCACTTTGGCTGTGTTTTGAAGATGCCCACGTGTGTCCTACTCCGTTTGAACTCAGGAGAGAAAAAAAAAAGAATCGAACGGCCACATCATAACGCTTGCATCTACAGACAATTTTCATATCGCATCACTCACTTGCCCTCCCTACCGTATAACAATTGTCACATATCTCTTTCAAGCTGTTTACCTCTTCTTCGCCCGTCTTCGGAAACGACGCTGATTCAGACACGCGCACAACGTGTTCTGCTAATGAAGACTATTTTGAAAGGCACCAGTTCGTTTCACTGATAACAAATTACGGCGATCTACTTCATCTGTTCTTCTTTCCTCGCGCTTCTTTTTGTATTGTTTTTCTCTAATTCTTACGGGAGCGTGCCGACCTGTGTTGTCGAGAGAGCACCGCCGCCAACACACAAGCACACAGAAAAATAAGAAAAAAAATGCCGACCAGTCGGCGTGTGCCCCGTTTCTCACCGGCACTAAACGCTGCTCTCCGTAAAGCACGGCCCGACTCTCTCTCAATCTCTCTCTCCCAATCTCTCAGCCTCCCAGTGCGCGGCGGTGGCAAGAGGAACTGAACACAAACAACAGTCAGCACTCCGAACCCGGAGCACAATGGTTCGCTAATTAACGGCGCGCCTCTGCAAGCCAGGCACAAGCACCCGTGCGCGCGCCGTGGTGAAAAACCCCAGCGTTAGAAAAGAGGAACGACGACGAGGACTCGTCGTCCGTCCATGCCATTAACGGATGCAGGGCGGAGAACGGGTGCAGCGACCGTGCTTGTGTTACGCGCACACACACGCACCTGGCGAGCGAAGTTTAGCGCTATACTAAACGTATACACACAACAGCTGCCGAGTTTGGCGCACTTTCGTGGCGTAGCGTTTATACTACGTCGCCTATGTTCCGATGATTCAAGTAGAGTTGTTCCACGAAGAACGTCGTTCCAGCGTCCCCCCCCTTACACGGAACTTCTGAAACAAGGAAAGAAGGAGAAAGAAAAGGATAAATCTACGGCCGGGAGGTCAACCAAGTCTGAACCCCTGCTGACTACGCTGCACCGATGGAAGGGAAAGTATTACGATGAGGAGATAAGAGTCAAGAGTTGACGTGCACTAGAGTCCAGACGTTCGCCGAGTCCGGTTGACTTCAGGCATCGCATGCAGTGCTCTCGTGACCTTTCGCAATTGTGACGCGCGAGACCTTCTACTGGTCCCAAGATCGCGGCGACCGGCTGAGGGGAGAGTAATGAAAAAAAATGAAAGTTTGAGTATCCAGTACACTAATTATTGAGACAGATTACGGCTTTTACTGAAGGTTGCCACGAGGACAGCGTATGCATTGCACAAACGACTGCACGCATTTCGGCATGACAGCGCGTAATCCTGCCATCGCACGCTGTTGCAGCAGAAGATATCAATAAAAGCGAAGTATACGGCGACGACGCGCTTTCGGGCACGCTCCCCTCCCGCTACTCGACACTCCTTGTATATGTATACGGCCGCCCCGCCCGCAAGTTGAAAGAAAGAGTAAAGGCGACGCGGCTCGGAATGGCGCTCGTCGGCGCAACTCGACCGCGAATGCGCGGAGAAAGTGGAGAAAGGCGGTTTGCCATTGTGCGGCCAGCGTCGACACTCGGAAACAATGGGGCGCAATTTGCGAGGGCACGCGCGGGCGGCGCGAGCTTAGACGTCGCCTCCTCGTAAATATGTGAGCTCACGCCACAACAAAGCGGCCCGCCACCGCCGCCATCGATCTGCTTGAGCAGGCCCGTGATTCTCCTTGGCGCACGCCGTGGACGCCCCCCCCCCCCTCGTGCAAGCAAACACGCCCGTCGGCACCCCCGGTGACCAGGACAAACGAGCGCGCGCGTGTGCGCTTTGATTTTTGTAACGCCTCTCCTGGACGACACGCCGATTGTGTTGCGGTCAGCCGCTGTCGTCAGCGCCCGGTGCAGTTTGGAAGCCGACGCAGCCGCGGCGGCCGAGGTCGATCCCGCGACCTCGAGCTCAGCAGTTCAACGAGATGATGCTACCGCGGCGGCGTTTATGAATACAAGCCTGATTTTCTTAATCAATTCACTTTAGGAATGTGGCCGCTGCGATAACGAATCGTAGCGCACCACATTCCTCGAGCTTATCCTTTAAACACCGTGGCCAATGAGCCACCGCGGTAGCTGTGTACTCCCCGAAGGAAAAGCTTAAAAGGCAACGATATCAGCAACAAACTGAGAATACCTTATGGCACAGTCGTGCAACGTGGTAGTCTGTCAGTGCATTGCAATGACTAAACACGCAGACGTGACCACATCGTTGTAATCTTTTTCTCTCTCCCTCTCTCTTTTTTGTGACTTCCGTGGTCCCAAATATTTTGCTAGCAAGTGGTACAGCTTTTTTTCCTTCTTCATAGTTTCTCCTTCAATAATAATAATTTCCCTCTTTCTCGAAAGAACGCTTCTGGATTTTTTCTGTCATCGCCAGATATACCTCCTTCTACCGCGTAATCGTGATGAACAGGTTGAGTGGCCGCTATCTCTCGCAATCAAAATTCTCAACGCGCCAAAACCAATCGAGAAGGGCGGACGAGGGAAACACATCGCTAACGCATTACGCACCGGCGGGACGATTTAAAGAGAGGGCTTACAAGAGATGGCTTGGCTTCCAGTCGACGCGATAATGCCGGGGTGAAATCGATGCTCCAGGAGAAGGCGTCAGAGGACGGTGTCGGGGGGTCGACGGAAAGTGGCTCGGGGGGGGAAGGACGCCATTACAAAAGAGCCACGAGGAGAGATAACAGACAATTTCACGCTCTGAAGAGCCGGCCATTGTTGCTGCCAGAGGCAAATCGAAGTCACTCTCACAAATCGATGCCAGTATGCGTTCGGCCGCATCCCTTTTACGTGTGCGCGCATTTATTGGCTTCAGGCGAAAGGCGCAGCGGATAGATTGAAAGGGCGCAGCTTCAGCTTTGGGTAGGTGATCTTAATTCTTTATTGCTCTTTCTTCTTTCTTTCTTTCTTTCTTTCTTTTTCTTTCTTTCTTTCTTTCTTTCTTTATCCGAAACGCTAAAAAAAGGGGTGGCAAGGTTGTAAAATCATTGTGATGAACGCAGCCTGATCGATTGTATAGCGGCGCAGAAAATTACGCAGCCAGTTTCACTCTCAATAAAGTTCGGATGAAATTCACGTCGGCATCTCGACGAGATGCAGTGACCAGGCAGGTACGTGAAGTCTGGATCTCAAAGGCAGCGCAGGCAAAAAACGGAAAGACAGGGAAAAACAATTACTGAGGGGGCAATTTTCTCAGAAGGTGTTTTCTTTCTTCACTCTTGTTTTCCCCTTTACCTGTGTTCCCGCAAGCAGTTTTTGCAACAGGATAATATTTTTTTTTTTATTTTATTTAGGCTACGCGTGCCTCTATGCAATCGCACGTGCCCCTCTTCCCAGTCATAGCAGCAAAACTTTTATATGACCCAGAATCCTAAACGCGCGTCTCCGGAGATTATCCTGCGCGTCAAAAACATCGTGCAAGCCGCCATTGTTAACTTGAAGTCGATCGTAACAAGGTCTCTTGTACGGAGTTCCTGCATCGCATCGACGCTCCAAGTCTTCTTCCGGTATGAACGTGTTTGTGCGTATACGCTGTCTTACTTCGTTGCTTCTTCCTTCGCAGTTTCCGGACTTTCAGTCGGCTTGACTGATGCTTGTGTTTCCAAAGACAAAGCGTGTAATAATTATCATTTACGCCCTTGTTATCGGTAATAATAAATGAGGTCTATATACAGGGGGCGAGAGAGAAAGCGTGTAATAATTATCATTTACGCCCTTGTTCGGTAATAATAAATGAGGTCTATATGCAGGGGCGAGAGAGAGAGAGAGAAATAATTATTTAATAACACACTAGGCTCGACGCTCGAGGAGAACTATACTCTTTCGAAATTGTTTTGAGGTGGCATGATAAACCCACTTTTCTCACAAACTACCTGACACATTACACTCGCTCTAGGAGCCTAAACAGCAGGAGAGATAGGGAATGGCTTCAAATGATGTCGGGAAAGGACTGAGCGGCGCGCCTCACTATAACGACTAAAACCCACGTAGCTTTCCATAGGTCGCACGGTGTGCTTTATTGCTTCAAGTAGGCCGCAATAGAAAAGGTAAAACAACTGAGAGAAACACGGACTGTGGGCATCCGTAACTCGTGCCCATTCTTACAGCTTTACATCTCTCGGCATCTCGGCAATATATAAGATCGAAGCACCTCGAGAGGGCAAGACAGTCTCCTACCTGTCCTCGGCTTTCCACGCCCTCTCGGGGAACTCTGCGGTGCCGCTATTATACTACCTACGCTCCGGCGGTGCAAGGCCTCTGCCGAAGCAACGCCGTCGTATTTCCGGCCCCGAGCAGTCCGCTCCACCCACGCCGCGCACCCCCCCCCCCCCCCCCCCCCTCCCCGCTGCGTTTCGCGCGGCGGCTTCGCGACGAACGCGGCGACGAAGCCGGCTCAGCGAGGAATGCGACGGGCGCCGCCGGGCGTTCCAGAGACTCTGCATTCCGCAGATAGACACGTGCGCGCTCCGCCGAAAAGGTGTGGGCGGCGTAGCGTCGCCGCCAATGCACCCTTGCGTCGTCCCCCCTCAAAGCCAGCCCCTCTCGATCGAGGGGGCATCCCTCTTTCCCTTCTTCACATACAGGCATCACGCACACACACGAGCACCCTTCCTTCCAGCGCTGCCGCTCAAGAAGGTAGCGCCGGCGATGCGAGTCGTCTTTCTCGCGCGTCATTTAATGCTCGCTAGCGGAAATCTGTCCCTTTGCAGCATCCGCATCCGGTGCGGAGCGACGAGCTAGACGAGCTGTGCTGCAAGTAGGCGAGCGCGGATACCGCCGGCAGGTATGGGACGAGCCCTCGACGTCTGAAGCGACGACAGGGGATCAATGTCACGGCAGCCTGCCAGGCGGCAAGCGAGCTTGTTTGCGTCGTGAAATGTTGTTTGCTTGCTTGGTTTCGTTAAACCTCAGTTAAACTATTGGTATTGCGTGTGAGGAGAGAGTGCGTGTTGCGCTTATTGCGTATCGTGTTAGGTACCGCTCGTTACTGCTAGAAGATGACAGGGAGGAAGGTTATACAGGAGGCCCCCTCCCCTGTTGCCACCCTACACGGGGTCTTTATTTATTTATTTATTTATTTATTTATTTATTTATTTATTTATTTATTTATTTATTTATTTTTATTGCTGCGCTTTTGGGAAAGCAGGTTTCATAGCTAGCCAACTTCCAACTTTATCGCTGTTAATAAGCAACAACTAAGGGAAAAGGTCACTACGTGTTCTTACTTAACACTGCGTAGAACATGTTTGCATGCCCGGAATTTAATCTGTTCTCTCGTTTATTCGGAGCTCCCGATAGGCTTACGTAATGTGCGAGCTACACACGTCGGACTCTAAAAGCCGTCACCTCAGAGTTGCTTCCTGAATGCAGCGCAGAGCCTATTTCGACCTCGCACTTTTTTTTTTTTTTTTTTGTAGACTTGGGCCTAAGTGGGTGGTCGACCCTCAATGGTTGAGGGGGAGGGGGGTGAGAGAGACTTGCCCTCCCCGTGCAACTAAAGCGTGTGTGTGGGGGGAGGGGGGGTCCCTTTGCTGCCCCTCCCTCCCGGGTCGGATCCCCTTGTTTCCATTCATGATTCCATGTATGATATACATATTTTCGCTTTCGCGCGAGCGCCCGCGCAATGAGATGTAAGTGCCCGTCGAGCAACTTCCGGTGGTTACATTTAAGCCAGAGCCCTCGATGCAATTCTCAGACGTTAAGGACCATCAGTCAAATTATTCTAATACTTTCAGCGTATGTTTTTCGTATATCAGGAAGCGATCGGGTGACGGTGAATAAGGAACAGCCCGAAAAGGCCTAGCGGCAAAAAGAAGAAAAAAAAAGCAAAGAAAGAAATAGAAGACAACGCCGACACGTGCACCAGCTTCTCGTGTTTATTGGCAGTGCATCAGGCGCCACCCTCGACTACACTCGCTACAGGCCCGGGGCGGTTTGGAAGGCAGGGGGGGGGGGGGCACTGTTTTGTCCTCTTCCTTTCACCGGCGCGAAAGGCGACGAGTGCCATCAATATCGATTTAGGGCAATATGCAAATTGTCCCTCGTCCGGGCGGCACACGCGCCAGAGAAAACCTGCGTGGTCGCCGCCGCGTAGCAGCAACGGCGGCAGTGTGCTCGGCGCGCGTCGCCGCCGCTCCTGTCGGTGATTTATGGAAATCGCCGCTCGGACACTGATTTGCATAATATCGACTGTCGCGAGCCCTCACGACGTCGCAACCGGCGGAATATAAGAATAAACGGGGGGGAAAACAAAGAAATAGAGACAGAGAAAGAGAGATCCAAGGAAACCGGGCGGTGAGAGAAAAACAAGAACCAAGCCTCTGCGGAGGGAGCGAGGTGACGTTTGAGGCGGGGGAGAAGAACAAAAAAGAAATAGGGATTTGGGGAGAGTTGAGAACAAGAGCGTTTGCTTCGAACACGCTGGCTTAGAAAGGTGGACGCCGGGAATGCCCCGGGAATTTACCTCGCCTCGCTGCATCGACGACGGCAGCAGCATCAGCGAACTCATATATATATATATATATATATATATATATATATATATATATATATATATATATATGGGGGGGGGTCTGTGTGTGTGTGTGTGTGTGTGTGTGTGTGTGTGTGTGTGGAAGAAAAAGGACACTCCGCGGAGCTATAGCAATGCAAGGACAATCTGCCGGGTTCCCCTCCTCCTCATCGTCTTGATCCTTGCTGACGTTCGCGCGAGTCCCGTGTGGGACAATCACGCCATGCGCGAACGGCTTTATTCTTTCGCCATATAGGAAAGGGGTGGCGCTGTGAGAGAAAGGGCAGCCCGTGCGGTTCGCGTCAGACGAAAGCACGAACTTTTTCTTCTCTTTATTCTCCGACGCGATGAGGGTAGAATAATAATATATAAAAAAAAGTGGGGAGGAAAGGCGGGTAATATTGAGGTGTGCGTTCCCGTTGCGGATGCAACTGTTTGTACTCTCGAAAAGCACCCGCGTCGGTTCCTTTCGGTGTTTCTATTTCCTGTTTTTCTTCCTCGCGGTCGACTCGGTCAGCCCATATATTATGCTGTCACCTGTGAATTCATCTGTGCGCCCCCCCCCCCCCCCCTTCCGAAGACTTTCGGGGTCACGGGACACGTTTTTTTGACGCTGCAGCGCGCCTTCCTTTCAGCGTAGGATCGGTTACTTTTGTCAAAACATTTTAATTTTTGCCGCTCCAATCTCCCCCGAAAAAGTTTCCCGCGTGCCCGATTAATTGAAGGTGATTTTTATTTACAGTAATATATTGATTCCGGACTGATGCGATTTAAGGTGAGACGAGAGAGGGGAGATATTCTGCTCAGTAATGCTAGGGGCTAGGCGTCTATTAATAAACTTACACCAATTAACTTTCAGTACGTGCTTGATGAACAATTAATAACTGAAGCGCCCCTTTTTCGTTAGATGCGCCTTGCCTTGAAAAAAGAAAACGCTTTTGTTCGGTTTTATGCAGCATTAGAAGGTGGCTTACTTATATAGAAATAATATCCACCAGCAAATTCATGCAGGATTTTAATTCATGGACCGTGTCAGTTAATCTCAGGTGAAACCAGCCAAATCACCTGCCGTAATATTTGCCGTAATTACAATCATAAACTGTGTAGATCCTTATATCTAATTAATAGTCGAACCTTAATGTTATTTGACAACAGAAAAATATGTATACGACGATTTGACATTATAAGCGAAGTCGTATTAATGCAGAAGCTGCTCGCGAACATAATTTTCAATACAACTGGAGTTAATTAGAGCATACCAAGTTGTAAGTGCACTGCGACAGAGACATATGTCTTGGAAGTGACGTATATATTTCCGTCACAAACTTTGGCAAGAGGTATAGATACAAGGGTTATAAAAAACACCAAGCGAGTCGAAAAACAGAAAAAGCGACCGAATGGGGACAGAAAACAGATGGAATAAACGGAAGGTGCGAACGGTTGGCGAAAAGTTTTACTTACGAGTAAGCATGAAAATGACGTATAATTGCAAGCGGCTAAGAAATTCTTCATTGTGGATCATTTGGTCGACCCTTATGTCATGCAACTAACCATCATTAGAATCGCATGTATACTTCGACCTCGCCTATACAAGTGGTCGCGATATTTAATGCCTATAGACTCGGGAGGCAATGCACGAGAAAGAGCACAACAGTTCCACGTGACTCGGATGGCACGTGACGTTGCACGTGATGCTGCGCTTGCACACGGAGCAGGCGTGCAGTCACACAAAGTAAAAGGATGCACTTCACAACGCCTGGCTGAAAGCCGAGTTCCGAAGGAAAAATGAAGGGCGCTTTCGTGGCGCGCGATGTACAGGCTTCACCGCCTGCAGGGCTCAAGCACGCTCCAAACATACGCGTACGTATGCATTGAAGCAACGCGTTTAATAAGTAACATCGAATGTTGCGAATCGGCAGCTCCCGACTTCGGTGTGTGCCTTGCCTGGGTATAGCGTTCTCACAAAGCTGCCTGTTCGATTGAGTTGATTATTCACAAAACGAGCTTCGTCTCCAACCAAACTTGGCGTTCTTTCGGTGAGAGGACAGCTGGTGTTGAAACTGAGCATTTCGCTTTTGAAATTAGAGCTCCAATCAACCGCGTCACTGGTACCCTGACCAGACCTACAAGGTCGTTCAATTTTAAGGGAAACACTTCGTAAGTATTCTAAGTTAGTGTAACCACAGAATTCCTTCTACTTCGTGTGAAAAATGCGCCATGTACGACGCTTAGTTCGCATATCTATTAATGAAACATTAATCTGCTGGACCGCTCGACAAATTTAGGCTTATATATGAGCACTTGAATACTATTGAGGTGTGTTCCCTAAACATGGGAAACTCATTTTTCTCCAGTAGTATAGACTCCAGTAGGCGCACTGCAGTATAGACTAGTATACCAATGAGAACCTACATACTACCTTCCGTATCCATGAGCGCCCTTGCAAAGGGCACTCGGCAACGGACAGTCAGCTACAGTCAGCCGATAGCAAATTACTCTTCGACGTGAGGCGACAACAGTCAAGACAGCTGTAGCGGGGTAAGCCTCAAGCGTATACGGCGCTACAAAAATCTGTAAACGGCTGTTTACAAGCAAAGGGCACAAGGCTCGTGAGTTACGATAGCCAAGCTGGCTTGGAACGGAATTTCCCCTCTTCTTCGCGCGAGCACTCAGCAAGAATGCGATACCGGATTTCCCCGCCCGTGCAGAGGAAGCATCCCTGGCCCCCTCCTTGTCCCCTCAACTCCCCCTCCCCGCCAGAAAACGCACCCCCGCCGCCCCCACCCCTCGCACCTCCTGTAAGCTTCGGGGATCAAGCGAAATCACCAGTCTCCCGTGGCTCCGTTGACGGAGCGCCGCCGGCGATTGCATCATCACAAAAGCGCGCTTCTTCGACCGCGCTGGTCACCTCGAGAGCGCACGGGAGGCGGAGCTCGGGCAAGGTAGATAGACAACAAAAAATGACGAAGAATAGGAACAGTCGAGAGCGCAGTGAACACCTTCGACGAAGGCGCGCAGCATCCCGGCGTCGGACAACAATCGCGGGGCGCGTGAGCGCGAAAACCGGTTTCGCACACAACGCTGCCCCTTTCTTCTCGTTCCTTCTCCCAATGCGAGGGAGGCGGGAGACGCAGAGCCAGCGGCGTCGGCGCTTGTCCGAGACGGGGGCCCCGCTCCGGGAGTCATACTGTCGCTTCCCTAAATCCGTGCAACGTTGCTAAAGGCTGAGGCTGGCGTCGTACGATGATGCTGACGAAAACGATAATCACACTGGAGTCCAATCATGCTCAAGCAATCACGTTGAACTGTGTCGCTCTTGCGTGTACATTTTTTTTTTTTTTCAATATGTGTTAATGCACGCCGTTTAGCATCGAGCGTGTAGGACTAACTTACCGAAACTGCGAGTTACTTGTGGCCAGCCAGGATTATAATAACGCGCTTACTTACTAATTAATCGTGTTTAGTGGATACCGCATAACTGGGCAATAGCGTGGTCAACTAGACGTTATTCAATGTCGGTCAGTCCTATCGTGTTCTCATTTTTCAAACAAATTTCTTAACTATAAAAAATAAACAAAGAAAGAATTGTCAATTATAGCATGGGAACCCCGTCGACTTATCCTGCGCCACAAAGCAAGATGACTGAGATCATTCCCGATAATTAGGCGGTACATGGCAATTGCACACGCGGACAGACCAGTTTAGACTATCTTACTGAACTTGAAGTCGAATGAGTAACTGAAAACAGTAAGGCGCTGATGTGCTCTTAGCAGATCACTAGTGAAGATCTTACAGATCGTGCAGCATATCGGTGTACTGTGCACTGAGTAACGGTGCGTTGTACTTGCCATTTGATATAAATTCAATGTAACTGATATACATGAAATCGGTCTCCATAGAAAGCAAAAAAAAAGAAAAGAGAGAGAGAGAGAAGAATTTGTGCCCGCATTTTTGTTGTAGAGTGGACGGCTGCTAGCTATTTATTAGGGGGCAGGCTTGTGCGGGCGTCTACTTTTCTCTGCCTTAAAATCTATCGCTTTCTTTAATTTATTTCACTCTGTATCTTTGTTGTCGAATACATTAAAACGGAGTAGCACGAGCTGCTTTACCTTGAAACTCACCGATGCAATCAATCCAAAACAGAAGATACCTTTGTGAACCTGGAGTCTAATTCGCTGAAGCCAACTCCGCCTTTCACTATACGCTGCACACATCTAGCGAGACAAAGTGGATAGGGGCGCTCGCGGACTCTTCTGCCTAGGACTCAAGAAAAAAAAAAAAAAAAGGAAGGGGGGGGGGGGGGGGGGGGCTCCTTTCAAGCGTGGCGAGTGAGGAACCCCTATTACGTGAAGACCCCCTCCCGCACAGGTCGAAGCAATTTCTCCGCGCAGCTCTTGCGTTTCTCTTTCCTTGGGCGGACGGACTTTCCCATATACTCGGACCCGACGGCATACGGGAGCGGCGGCCCAGGAAAAAACTGTTTCCATTCTGTCCTCCGCCGTGTGTGGCGAGTATGCGCCGCGAACCGAGTCCCTTGCAGGCGGGTTATAAACTACTTCGTTCGCTCCTGCCGAGCGGGAGCACTGAATCGCGACGCAAGGTGCGCCCCCCGCCGCAAACTCCGAAACGCTCCCTGTACAACCTTCTCCATCACCGGCGTACAAGCCAGGTTTCCTAGGCGAGGCAGCCGGTATGTATATATAGTAGGCCTCGCCGTATGAGTGGACGCTTAAGTGGGGAAAAGAAAAGAAGAGATAATTATGTTGAAACCCGCAAAGCTGATGAATGTCGAGTCGTTGATGCACTATACATTTCCAGCAGGGAAACTTCCACAATGTATCAAATATGACGGGGCTTAAACGTTACGAAGCAATGCGAAAGCTATGAGAGACACCGTGGGGGAGATTACGGATCAATTTCGACTATACCCGGGGCATGCGTTAGCGCGTGCACTTTATTCTAAGTGCGCGAGAGTTTCTTACACGAGAGCCACCGCAGTTGGGAATCAAACCCGGGACCGCGTGCTCTGCAGTAGAACGCCATAAGCCCGCGAAGGCCGGGTGCAGCGGCAACGTTCTCGGGACAGAAACGAATCAATGATGCTGGACAACACGGGAACTTCGCTTCACCCCGTTGTGGGCTCGCTTCAGCGCAGCGCTAATCTTCGTCTGTGCCGGCGCTGCGCCGTCGCTGAAAGCCCAAAACACGGCAAGTGCAGAGCGAGGGCTAAGTGCTTTCGTGAGGGCCAGTTCGTTCATCATATAGGAGGGCAGCCTTGACGGGCAGTATGATATATATATACGCGGACGGCAGACAGGTGTTTCGCGTCTTTTGAGGTAACGTACGGGTGTAGGGGGGGGGGGGGGGGGGTGGCTAGTAGCGAGTATAATGTTGCGACAGTGTTCAAGTGCATTTGTGCGTGGCTACAAGCAGTGACTGAAGGCTGGATATTTGTGGCAGCCTTGCAATCTCTCTCTCTCTCTTCATTCTTTTTATCTCAGTTGACTCAGAAGTGTTGATCACGTCACCATGTATACGTAGACCAGTGCAGTAGCCGAACTTGAGCTACCTCTGGCTTCTCGTCAAGCATCCTAAGGCTTTCCGGGGTGTTACTTACTCCGTAGCTAGACATTATAAATTCTGCAAGAAACCGTATGAGTGGAACTATTCAGACTCTCCAGTTGTAAACGGCTTTGCAGTACAGCTGGATATGCAGATACCGGATTGCGAAGGTTCCGAAATTCACAGCTCTTAGTTGCGTATTTACAGCTATGCTTCAACTATAAGAAACAATGTGCCGTATGACTTACCCACTTTTGTTTTGCGCGAGTACGAAGCTCGTTACCATGAGGTGGCCTCCACTACGTCTCATCATACAGCAACTGTTGAAGAGCAGTAAATATTCGGAGAAATAATTAAACGAGATACCTAGAAGCTCGTGGTTGCGTGCACGTGAATGGCCCACGCGAAAGAAACACTTCCAAGATCGAGCGGCGAGATGCTCACGAAACGCCACTTCCACATACTCACAAATTATTACTCCGCTAAATCGAAACTATACAGTGGCGTCCTAAGGACAGAGACGCTAAAGCAGCACGTATGACACCAGTTATAGCGCAAAGATGTTCTTGAGGCAGATTTGCCCATGTAACATGCCGATACGTTTTTCTATAAGTTGCAAACTTTCTGGTTCTTACCTTTTGACATCAAATATTTACAATCCTCTCCTATTCAAAACAGGCGTCATCTGTCTAGATTATACAGGGTGCCGCTCTCTTCAAACACAGGCTTTGAATCTTCTGCTCCGGCATCGACAAAGGGTGCATTCATTTCGACCGGAAGACACGTACCACGGGTGAAAACGATTGTTTCGTAATCTCGCGGTCAGTTCTATAGGAGGTCCACGAACTTTCTTCCAGGTAAAGTTGAACGAACACAAAAGGCTCGCATCGGACCCGCTTCAGCGGGTTGCAGACCGATCTTCTTTTATATTCGGCGACACATCAAGCGCGAGAGCCGCCGACGTTACTATAGCTATAGCCAATCCGTGGGCCACGGTGCATATACAGAAGAAAAGCCGACGCCGAGCTGGCCTTTGTCTATACACAGTTCCCACGTGTCCTGCAAGAAGTTGGCAGCCGCGCGCGAGAGCCGCCCACAAAAGGCCTCGAAACAAACGCCGCCATGCAGAAAGAACCCCGCGGAGACGGTTTCCACGCAAGGCCAAGGGTCGAGAACCGGCCGCAGGCAGGTACACACACACACACACACACACACACACACACACACACACACACACACACACATATATATATATATATATATATATATATATATATATATATATATATATATATATATACCCACACACACGACCTGCACTACGTCTATATAGTATACCCTTAAGGGCGCCGTGCATGCTTCTAGCTTTGTGGACACCGAATGCGTGGGACAGAGCCGTCCGTGGACACGGCCCTGTAGACAGGGACAAAGGGGATCTCTCCACCGGAGATGCGGCTCGGGCAGGGCACGCTTCACTGGTCTCGAACGTCGTCGTCGTCGTCATTGCCTCAGAGTCAGCCTCATCGGGCAGGCGTGCAGCGAGAGAACGGTTTGCATGCGAACGCCGTGCGAGCAAACTATACAGCATATAGTTCTTGCTGAGCGCACACGCCCCGTCAGCTAACAAGGTAGATGCAGAGCTATAGTTCGTCGCTCTGGACCAATTGTCGGCGATATTGTTGCCTCGATGTCTATAGCGCAGTTCTCGCTCGTTACGTTTTTCCCCATCGAAAACCATAGTTGTAGTTGAGGGTCTAACGCCCTTTACATCATCTGGGCTTGATATTCTGGCAGCGCTATACGCACGAAAGGACCCACCGTACGTGTTCATGTAGCAACTGCTTCCGTGCTTCCTTTCCGTATTCTTGTGCGCCGATGAAGAAACGATTGCGCCAATCTCGAACACGCCAATTATAGCCCCCCTAAAACGTTTCGCACACCGCCTCGTTTCCCTTCCCATCGTATATTTATTCAAATGTATACACCGAAGGATATGTTAGCATCCTTATACATGCGACCACTCCCCTTTGTTTTATAGCGATAAGTCTTTGGGAAACCGCAGATGCGAAACAAGATAGGTGCAGCTCGCGCGCGCGCTGCGCCGATCAGAACTGGTTTAGATGTGCACGTGTTGCAGGCGGACGCACGCTGCAGGCAAGTGTGCGAGCAGTTACAGACACGCTATTCTACGCACGTCTCCTGACGAGTTCACATAGGGGTCATTCACACGTTTCCGGCAGGCGAGCGTCCGGCCGTGTCACACCCACTTGGCCCACCGAAGACATATCCACGCTATCGTATAACAGGTAACAAAGATTGCCCCCTTCTTATTTGTGTACTTTGTGCGTACTGCGGTGAGCTGTCTTTCTTTCTATTCGGGGCCACCAAATTAATTCCCCCGCTTTCCAACTTCCGTTCTTCTGTCTCGTTGGCCCTTGACGCAGGTCTCTTGATTGTTCGTTATTGCGAGCTACAGTTATGAGCGACAGAATAGCTTTAAGGTGTCCGCTCGGAGGAGTTTCTTATAAAGTTTGCATAAGTTTCTTGCTGCTTGGCAAAGTGAGGCGATCTCAAGTATACGCCCGAGTGACTGCGGCTCATATACATATAGTTCGCATATATATACAGTATATATATTTGCGTGTTTCAAGCTGCCGTTCTGAGAGATAAAGAAGGAAAATACAAGATGAATAGAGGTTAACCTGACTAACTGCGCGGTTGGGTGCTCTGCACTGTGGGGTAGGAAAGATAAAACAAGGAGACGGAAGATAACGGCTTTTCGCATATCTGAGCCATGGGTCTGATGAAAAAGCCACAGTTGCCTATTTATTATTTTTATAGTACCATGATAAAACCGCCCTTCCTTATATATATATATATATATATATATATATATATATATATATATATATATATGTGTGTGTGTGTGTGTGTGTGTGTGTGTGTGTGTGTGTGTGTGTGTGTGTGTGTGTGTGTGTGTGTGTGTGTGTGTGTGTGTGTGTGTATACAACAACAGCAAGAAGCAACGCTTGTTGCTGTTGTTGTTCTTGTTGTTGCTATCGTCTAAGGGCACTTCTGCACGGTTAGTATTTCCAAGTGCGAGCCTTTGAATAACGTCACTCCGTGCAGGACTTTCCCAAAGAAACAGTGGCACATTTATAGGATCAGCAATGCTCTCGCTCGCTCTCAATGAACCAGATTTTCATCAAACAAGAAGCCGGCAACGACAGCCCCGCTCTCAGCTTTTCCACTGTCTCCGCCGACGCCCATTTTCTATACAGAAGTGAGGTTGCGAGGGGAGGGAGAGACTCTCGCTCCGCGAGGCGGCGCTTCGACGACATTTCGCGGCGCATAACGTGATCCGCCTGCCGATAAGGTCCACGGTTTACGCAAACACATCCCTTCCTACGTCAGATTCCAGACCTCTTTCCTTACCACAACCCAACAGTTACTAAGGGAAAAAAAGCGAGCCTCGCGCTTTCGAAAACTTACAAATCGCGCATTCGCGGACAGCTTAAAAAGCAAAAACAAACAAAGAAAACAAAACAAAAAACACCCTCTCTGGCGGAACGCCCGCAACAAAGCCCCCACGTGCCGAAATCTCGCACGCGCTCTGCGAAGGCGAGCGCGAAACGAGAGCCGCCTTCATCAAGAAACGGCTACGGCGTCGCTACGTGATATCTGTATACGACGTTACATACGCGGCTGCGCTACGAGCAACGCCGCACCAAGCGCCGCGCTAGGCTGTGGGGCGAGCATGCAAAAGCCGAGCAGGCAAAGCACCCGGAAGCACGTCCATCCAAATCACGCCGCGCACGTATATCCCAGAACGCCAGCGCTGCTGCAGTGTATGCGCCGCTTACACACGCGTCGTCATTGAGACCGCAGCCACGGCGTCATCGTCGTCGTCACGGGGCAAAGAAAAGAAAAACACTGTCCTCCCACCGCACTTCCCGAGTAGTATAGCTGCGGCAATGCAGCGGCTCGGTCGGCATAAACAAGAAAGGACGACCGTCGACGCGGGCCCCTCTGTGCCGGCCTGGGTGAGCGTGTGTCTGTGTTTGCGAACGCGCGTCGTGCAAATCCAATCTCGCCAACGCATTTCGCCGGGCGCAGAAGCCACGTCGCGTCGCGGCGACGTATAGTACGTCGTTGAACGAGCCATCTCGCCTGGATCTCGACGGGGCCTTCCTTGCCGCTGGGGGCCAGCAGTCGAGGCGTGCGCGCCCCAGTTGCAGCACGCGCGCGTGTGAGAGAGAAAGATCAGCGGAGCAACGCATCTCGATATTTTCCGATGCGCGTGCATTTTCTCCTGAGCCTTTTTTTTTTTTTTCTTGTCTTTTTGTCGTTGGGTGGGTGGGCACGCGGCGCCGCGGGCGACTTTCCCGTAAATCACGTAACCCTCCTTTTTTCCCCTCCTCCTCTACCTCTACATCGACGGCGGTGCGCCGGCAAGCCAGAGCTATAGCACAGAGAAAGGAATATGCTATAGCATTAGCCCTCCTTTAATTGCAAGGCACTGTACGGCCGCCGCCTCGCTCTGTTCTTCTCTTACGCGCCTGCCTGCTCTGCGCGTCCGCTCGCTATTTATGTTTCTCCCTTCCACCGCGTTCTTATATAAGACGCGTGTATATAGTACGCGCGCACAGCCATAAGAAGTGCTACGCCCCCGCGCCTTGCAACATCAGCACCGAAGGAACCACGGGTGTATAGTGCGGCGTTCTATTAAAAGGAAACTATAGAAATCGAAAAGAGAAATGCACAAATATAAAATAGTAATAACGGGGGGGGGGGGGGGGGGCGATTTTAACAGTAAAAGCAAGCAAGAAAGAAAAGACCAGATGGAGGCAGGCATTCGCTGGTCACAACAGCGGTCGGCGCGGGCAGCATCAGACGTCGGTCGTGAGTCGCCGATGGTCACGAACTGCACTCCCTCCTCGAACTGTGCTAGTTCTTTTTTTTTTACTTTATCCTTTTCTTCTTCTTCTAGCTTTGCGTGTTCCTACGTAACCATTTTTTTTATCTCAGATAGAGACGTTGCGGTGTAGCATATAGAGGCCACGCGCACTTTTTTTTTTTCGGTCTTCTTTTCACGTAGCCGGGTCCACGGCGTCTCCGTTCGTAGCCCCGACTCGCATATAAAGGCGCGCGCGCATGGTGCTGCGTTTGCTGCCCACGCATCTAATGGTAGCCGTCTCCCCCCATACTCGCCTTCACTCCATCAGGCATTAGCGCCTCCTGCTTCTCCTCTATGAGAGCGGCATTCGCAGTCGGCGCCGATCCGGCTCACTACGTCACGAGCCTCGTGTCTCGCCGTGATTTTTGTTGTTGCTTTTTATCGTGCTGGAAAGAAGGAGATCGCCGGCCAGTGTGGTGCGCGGTCACTCACATCAAATGACAGGCACCCTTCCAGACACGCCACCTAACTAGATTCATATACTTCATCGCTAACGATGGTTTGCACGCTCGGAGGAGCTCGCTCTTCCCTCTACTGGCATAATTCGGTTAATGTGTATACATGTAGCAGGTCCCGCTAATGAGCGGAGTTAGCTACACAAGTTAGCTCGCGCTAATGTGCGCTTCCTTGACGTGGTGAGCTGACCGTATGTGCTAAACGCGTCACTGGCGGTTCTCTGACGACATATGCTCTGCAGCCGGACTAATGGAACTGGACAGTGCAGAAAGACGGAGAATGACAAAGTACTCACCACAATAGCTTTGCCTCCTGATGTTACTTGTGTCTGTACACCGCAATAAATCGAAGCAGGACGTAGCGTCCGTCACACATTGTCACTCCCAAGAATCAAGGAAATACTCTCGGCCGAGGTATCAGGTTAGTGGGACATTGAAACTGTAAAAGACCAGCAGAGTGCAGAAACAAAAATAGTGACAGAAATGGAGATTTTAAAAAAGAAATAAACAAAGGTCCTGTAGGGGGAAAAGGAAACTGCATATGGTTATGCGGACTGACATGTGCAAAAGGATTATAGGACCTCCAGCCGCCTTATTAATTGTGCCTTTCACGCAAGTCGTTTTCGTTTACGGCGCCACTGCTTCGCGGCAGGCGTCTGAAACCAAAAGGCCCAAATTGCGAGGAAGGTGCCTTGTAACATAGAGCACGAGACTGTTTCCTTCTATCGAATTATCTCCCAGCTACGCCACTGATAAATAAAGTAGAAGAAGCTCACACAGGCTTACAACTATACTTGGAGTACACTAAAAAACGTAAATGTACGCAGCACCCCTTATTGAAACATTCTAGTTCCCTGAACTAACATTGCACTTTTCATAAGAAAACATAAAACGATTGTGTGTGCAGAAAAATTACGCTGGTTGAGCTTAAAGCACGTGAAGCTTCGTATGATTTTGATCAAGCGGAGCTCGCGCGCGCATGTGTGTGTGTGTGTGTGTGTGTGTGTGTGTGTGTGTGTGTGTGTGTGTGTGTGTGTGTGTGTGTGTGTGTGTGTGTGTGTGTGTGTGTGTGTGTGTGTGTGTGTGTGTGTGTGTGTGTGTGTGTGTGTGTGGTGCGCGCGCGCGCGCGCGCGCGCGTGTGTTTACTCCGATTTATGCTACACCCGTACTGCAGCCTATCATACTAAATTATACAAAGCATTACGCCCCGTTATCAGCAATTACTATTTCAACGCTCACAGTGAATAGCCTACATACGAAATTAGACTGCTGCGATCTCCATATACAGGGCGTTTCAGCGAACACTTTCAAAAATACTTAAAGGTTGCCTGTGGCAGATAGCACAATTCTAGTTCATGAGCTGGTCTACTCGAAGAGGCGGATATTACTTCCATAAGAAATTCAAATGTATAATCGAATAATTAACAAAAAATCGCTAATTAAGTTTCTAACTAATTACCTGATGGTCCATATTGCAATTTACAAATTGTAGCCGTGGAGTTCGCAAGGCGGATCCAACTGGTAATAATTCTCAGGATGACACCAGTTTCGAGATATTAATTCCAGAACTTTCCGGAGAAATGCATTGGCGTTCCAGTTAATATTGCGCTTCAATGCATAAAGCGACGTTTTGTTAAGAAACTAACTGGATCGCCAATGCATTTCTCCGGAAAGTTCGGGAATTAATATCTCGAAACCGGTGTCATCCTGAGAATTATTACCAAGTGGATCCACCTTGCGAACTCCACGGCTACAATTTGTGAATTGCAATATGGGTCATCAGGTAATTAGTTAAAAACTTGATTAGTGAATTTTTGTTGATTAGTCGATTATGCATTTCAATTTTTTGTGCAAGTAATGTCCGCCTCTTCGAGTAGACCAGCTCATTAATTAGATTTGGGCTATCTGCCACAGGCAACCTTAAATAAATTTTGAAAGGGTTCGCTGAAACACCCTGTATATATAGCCTGCCGCTAACAGCGCGTGAACTCGATTCACATCACCTGTTCCATCGCTTCAACGCATGCGCGTGTGTGCGTGATCAAACCTCTCCCAACCGGCGAATCACGCGAAGAAAGAAGCCTAGAAATAAATAAATAAATAAAAATGTCAAGAAAGAAACAGTTCCACGACACGTCCGACTTTCTTTTCATTTTTTTCCCCTCCCATCGCAGAAAAGCTGGGACGAGACGGGGAGGTTGCACTCCTAAGCTGCCTCCATCGAGCTTTACTTTGATCTCAAACCGGGAAACATCTGGCCTTCGCACGGCGCCTGCTTTTAGCTTTCTTCGCCCCCCTGCATCCGATGATCACAGGCGCTTACAAACGGCATTACGGCGTTTGGACGCACACGAGAAGAGGAGACGGCGAGGCAGAAAAAAAAAAAAAAAAGAAAGAAAGGGGGGGGGGGGGGGGGGGGGCGTTTGCGGCGAGGTGAAGGCGGCTCGGCGCTGAGCAGAGGAGCTATACGTACGTGGCTACCAAAATCGATTTGGGAAATCTTGTCACGACGATCTCTGCTTCCCCAGAGAAGAAACGAAGCAGCGAATGCGCAAATCGAGAAGAGATAACAAAAAAAAAAAAAGGAAATAGAAGTAAGAAAAAGGCGCCGGTATAGCTTCCGAGCACACCGTGAAGTGCTCCCATTCTGCTGTGCTCAAGCCGTGTTGCCTGCTATATACGACCATGATGGAGCGTTTCGTTTGATATTACAAGTTCCGTTTCATCAGAACGTGACTCTCGCTGCATCGAGGAGCTTGAATGCAAAATGCGCCAGCCGGTGCTCAATTTTGTGCCTGGCGTATTATCTATGCTACTTCGCTCGAAAAAGACGACGACGCATGTTTCACGGCCAACTGCAGCGGCCGCATGCGTTTGTGCTCGTTGTTTGTTTATTTGTTCTTTCACGGCGTGCCCGATGTGCAAGAACAAGCCAACAATTACACAACGAAACAAACAACAACGGTGACTGTAAACTGAACTCTTACGCCTGTGGTTATTGAACCGTGGGAGTTTCATATCGAACACTTCGTTTTAACGCGATGTGCTTGCGCATTGTTTCGGAATTGGAAAAATCAGAATTCGAAACGTGCCCGCGTGGGTAATTACTAGCAACGAATGCTGGACTTAAAGTGCCAACTATCCTTGCTGTCTTTACAGTCTTACGTAAACAAAGATACCACAACGCACGTCATGATTTTTGCGACCTTGACCTATATCGTAAAGATTCACGCCGCGCTGGCGTACCCAATCCTCGTGGACGCGCTAGCCAGAACACATTTCAGGCACCTCTGCGGTTGCCGGTTTGTTATGACTCCGCGGACACGCTCGCAGCGCAGCTCGAAACGACCTGCTCAGAGCAGTCGCATCGATTAGTTTCGATCGGCTTTTATAGGCATACAGGATTAGGCCGCCACTCTTTCTACGCTGGAACGCCCGTTGGTTATTGTTTCCCCGCTGCTTTGGCTTCCGGCGTCCCAACGCCGTCTCCAATTATACAAGCGAACAAAGTGGCTCGTTTCGAGCGCCTACCTGAATTAATGAGCGTCGACGTGCGAGGTTAATGATGTGTTATTTTGAGCCCCTGCGTCGCAGGAAACGCTCTATACGCCGTCGCTCGAATGGTTTTGACACTAAGATTCGACAACCCGCCAGCTTTAAAAGCCCTCGGTGCTTTCGAAACAGTTACACTTTGTAACAAAGCACGCGGTTCTAGAAGCCTGCTAGCTCGCTGAACATCGATACGGTTATTAGTTTGCGTGAACACAGTTTATTATGCGTTGAGAGACACAAAGTGTTATCACCTCATGTTACCATCATTTCATCACTGAACAATTTAGTGTTTGAGCAGGACAGGTGCCAGCATTTTCTAATTTTATCCAACTCACTCACTCACTCACTCACTCACTCACTCACTCACTCACTCACTCACTCACTCACTCACTCACTCACTCACTCACTCACTCACTCACTCACTCATCACGACGTAGTTCTGAAAGCTGGCAGCCGTCACGCGCATTTTCTCATTTCGCTTCGAGTTCTAGCAAGTATACAAATAAAATGAACAACAGGCTTCAGAACGCAGTTGTGGTTGCGACTGACTGAAGCGTCGGTTGGAGCTTTCTCAGCAACCTGTCTCCGCGGCCACTTCATTTCACTAGCGATGTGTGAAGCACGAGCTCAGCAGCGCGCGACTGCACGCGCCGCGCGCTATATAGCACCGAGAAATGTCGAAACCTAGAAGCTAAAGATGATTGAAAACGCGAAACTTATAAAAAAGAAAAGACAGCACATTACAAACCTCTGGCACAAACACCTACAGTATAACAATGAGACAAGAGTCAAACCGTGAAAGGAACGTAAATAAAATACAATTTTACAATACAAAATTTTGGCAAGCTCAAAGCACGGAGTAGGAGTCTCGAAACTATGTCACAGATAACACACACACACACACACACACAAAGAAAGGAAAAGTGCCTCGCTCAGTGCAGACAACGCCCTCCTTTAAAGGCATCCGTCTTGCTGCCGACTCCTCCCCGTACAGCCAGGCAGGTGCAGGCAGAAAGGCAGGTACACTCGCCTTTAACGCGGTCGCTGTGGCATCAGTATACACCCCCTCCCCGCTTTCCGCGTTAATGGACCACCATTCGGAGGTGCGAGTCGGGTAGGGTGCATTAGGACGCCAGCGTGTAGCGCGTAAATGCGTGTCCGCAAACGCGCGTGCGCTGCGCCGGCGCCGAAAGAAAGTATCATACCGCGTCGCGCCAATGACTGCGCCCGCCGCCGCCGCCGCCACCGCTTCCTCCATTGTCGCTCACGCACGAACGCATTTCTTGCCGTGGTTCTCGCCAACGCCTCTACGCAATGCTCGCTCCGTCTCGTTACTTTTGCCGCCGCCTTCCGGTGTGATCCAGCTCCTGTTTTCAGTCGCCCGACTCCCCCACTACTCGCCCCCCCCCCCCCCCCACCTCCCGCTTCCTTTCCCGTATTTTATTTTTTCTTCCGCCAACCCTTCCAGCAGTCCGCCTATGTTTCATCTGCCGACGCGCCATTTTTCTTGCGTAACAAGATCCGTCGAAGCCATTCTGCGCGCAACGCCTGACAGCGGCTACAGAGCCGAACGCCAGAGGCGCGCAACGAAGATATGAGACCGGCCACAGAGGAGCCGTCTGGGGATCCCTTTTCGGCTCGGCTCTTACTCTCTCTCCCCCAAATTTCCCTTCCACTTCCTTAACTGCACCCGCGTAGTGCATTCCGACGGACCTGTCGACCCGAGGCTCCTCATGCCGCTGCTGCTCCTCGAATTGGACCGTCTCGTTCGCTATACTGCCGCCAGGCTTGCAGCTATATAGCACTCTCGCGTTTGCCAGATCCGGGATCCATTCCGATGATTCTTGGGTTTCCAAGTCATTAGTGATGATGCAGTGTTCGCCGTCGGGCGCCGAGGAGCCTTTCTATCCCCCTTCCATACTTTCTCTTTCTTCCTTTTATCCCGCTCGGCTTCTCGCACCTCGAAACACTAGCTGGATGGAGGGCTCGGGGGAAGCTTTGCCATCTTCGGCGCGGCAGAGCGCGTGCCAACAACGGAGGCGTCGTGTTCGTTGCCCGGGAGAAATAAACTCGCAGGGACAGGCGCGAATTGGGCGGAGCGAGACGGGTCGACGCGACGGCGAAGAGTGGCATGCATACCCTTCGACGCTAGGCCCCTGTCGAGTTCGTGTGGTTCTTTCCTGCCTTCGTCAAGAAACGCTCTTTATCGTTGTCGGTCGTACCTTTCTGCTGATACGTGAACCGTGCTGCCCGCAAGATAATGAAATCACCCATGCGTTTGTACAAGTGTTGTCTGTTATATATACGTTACCACGGGCCCCGACAATCTAACGACACTCGTCGAATACTTTTCCTTATCGCGCTTCGTCAGTGGTCCGAGCGGCGCTCCGCCAACGTTATCACTAGGATCGGCCGGTCGTAAGTGGTGGTTGATAAAAAGGGAATAGAATGGAAAGGAGTCATTGCGTTATGACGGCCCAGTTACTGCGCGCTTCGGTGTAACTAGAAGTCATCGTAGAATTTATTGATTCTTTCATACAAGACCTTGATGACTATAGCGGAGGAAAATAGGACATAACAAACTATAACGGTTACGAAACGTCTATTCGCAATCACTGTGACGCCATTGTTTTCAAGCTTCCCACTCCTACGGGCCATATCAGTGGCTTCATTTATCTCGTTCCGATCTTGACAACTCATGCAAGTAACGTTCGTCAACCATTTGACTACGAAGGAGACTTGCTCAATGAAAACGAAAAGCGCTCTTGTCTGTCGGCATAAGTTCCCCTTGGTTTTCCTCTCATATCGAAAGTGTGAATGTAGATAAAGATTCCGGTATAAGAAAGAGTGAATGTATGGTTTTTAACAAAAAGGACAAAAAAAAAAAAGATGAAGGAGGTGTCTTGTCAGTATAGGGGTTCTGACGAAGAAGTCATTCTTGATGAGTACGGGAGAGTGAGTCATTCTCTACAAACGGAGACAAGCAGTTTCCATTTGTTCTTGCCGCCTTCATAGTACATTGCGGGACTTTACAACTGTGGGATAGCTCGCCCAAACATGCATCCTGTTTTTTCGCGATGGTAGGAAAACGAGAGTTGGAAGGCTTGGCTCTCTTTTGCGTGAAATACCAACGACAGAATAATATACGTTCAAGGGCATTGATTGATCGAATGTTTCCATGCGTAATTATCTGGTATCGGGTTCTCTGCCTCCCCTACATGCACAACATTCGAGTAAGACGCGTTCCATCGATTCCACAGCGCAGTACTCGTCCCCACAGAGAGCTGAGGTTTGATAGAAACATGATTCTTCGCACACGCGAATTTTAGTCGAAGTTATTAGCGCACGGACACAGTCAGAAATGCTTACTAATGGCTTTGTCTGTATGTATACGCAACCATACCTGCGTCAGCTTCCTTTTGTAATGTCCGACGGTGACTTCAAGACAGGCAACGCAAAAGAAAAGAAAATCAAACTCTGTTTCTTGATGCACGATGATGTCCTAAGGTTACTCCGCAAGGAGTTCTTTTCTCTCTCTCTCTCTCTCTCTCTCTCTCTCTGAAGCTTGCGCAACGATATAAATTATTAAATGTACAAATTTAGGCGGGTTTTGGCAATGTATACGAATGTGTAGAGCTTGGTGGTAGGGTTCGCGGAGCCACGAATCGTATTCCGGTAAATAATTGAAACGAGAAAAACGAGTCGATCCGTTCCTACTATTGTCGTTTTTAGCTTCGTTCTTGTGAAAGCGAAAGTTGGAATCGATTTAAACTTCTGAATGTGTGGTATGGGAGACGCAGCTACGCGATTTGCTTGAAATAAAAAGTCGTCGCAGTTTCACCTGAAAGGTGAAGCATCAATTGCGATAGCAAATTTGTAGAGAGCTATACAGAGTAATGATGTTAGCTTTATCAGCTGTATAAACTTGGACATGCAGTAGCACCGGCAACGCGCAGAACTGTTGTCGACGCCGTCGGCGTTTTGCCCGCGTTCGCTCAAAATGCGTGCGGCGTTGGTGACTGTTGCCGGAGCCTCTGATATAAATAGGCACTTGGTGCCGCAGCTAAACGTCGCCTCCCTTCCCTCCCCCTTCCCCCCCTCCCCCACGGCCTCTCGCGCATCGGAAGAAGGCGCGTTTGCTCTACATATATGGTGATTGTAAAGGAGGAAAGAGACGCCTACTTTTGCAGCCCTTAAGGAGGCACGGCGCAGAACGCGCGTTTGTTCTCCGCCGTGCGTTCACTCCCCGTGAAAGAGCGCGTCCCTCGCGCCCTTTCACTCGCACATACAGCGTTCGGCGGCGCGCGGTCACGATTTCATCTCCATTGACGTCATACGGAACCTCACGGCGACGGCGACGGCGACGCCGACGGCAGAAATCTGCTTTTGAGTGTCCATATAATTGCTATCGCAATAAAAGAAAATCGTCCTGCATGCAGCGGCGTTCTACACCGGAACCACAGCCTGAACTGCATGGATTGTCGTTTTGTGGACTGACACAACCGGGGAGGCTACAGGAATTTATGCAGCGCAAGGGCGATTCAGTATACAAGCCGTTAGTGTTTGGAAAACTAACCTTATAACAGATTTGGTGCAAGCTTCGCTCTTGTTACAACGTTTCTAAGGCACAGTGAGCTTCCCTGTGTAGCCAATCTTTCTGCATGGTGACCATGGTCAGCGTCCACGCCTTCCCGTCAGTTGAGTGCACGATCCCTGTTTTAGGTTATAGCGTGCTTAGGGGACCTCAGGGGACCCTGATCATGAGAAAGAAATTTACAGAATAAAATTGGGTTGGAGTGCATACGTCAGGCATTACCAAATCCTGACTGGGAGCTTATACCACTGTCATTGAAAAGAAAAGTGTACAACCATTGCTTTCTACCGATGCTAACATATGGGGCAGAAACTTGTAGGTTAACAAAGAATCTCGATAACAAGTTAAGGGCCGCACAAAGAGCGATGGAACGAAAAATGTTAGGCCTAAAGTTAAGAGACAGGAATGGATCAGCGAGCAAACGGGGATAACCAATATTCTAATTGACATTAAGAGAAAAAATGGTGCTGGACAGGTCATGTAATTCGTATAATGGATAACCGGTGAACCGTTAGAGTTGCAGAATGGATACCAATAGGAGGGAAGCGCAGTCGAGGACGGCAGAAAACTAGGTGGGGTGATGAAGTTAGGAAATTTGCTGGCGCAAGTTGGAATCAGCTAGCGCAAGACAGGGGTAATTGGAGATCGCAGGAAGAGGCCTTCGTCCTGCAGTGGACATAAATATAGGCTGATTATGTGCTTCAACCATTCAGATGCCTTCTTTCTCCCCTTCTCTTTAATATTTCCATGTCCTCCTTACTATTCTCTCAGTGTAGGATAGCAAATCGCATGCGCTCTAGCCTTCGTTCATGCCTCTCTATTTATCGATGTTGGTGGATAAGAACAAACACATTCGCGATGCAAATTAGACGTCGCACGAATGTGCGCAGTTGGACCGAGAAAGAGTATTTTCTTTCATCGCCTGAGCCGGAACAACACAGAATATCTCTTTGTTCAATCCTATTCGCGTATCACGATTCAGCTCACCGTGTGGAGCATACTGGTGATGCGGTATAGGCGCGGTATGGCCGTACAGGCCATTGATGAAACGGCCGGAGGAATCGTTTCTGGTATGGAATTCGAAATCGAATCGGATACTTGGAATGGAGTCATCGTGCGATACTGGCCTTCCATTACACTGCCGCACGAACGAGAAGATGTTTGTCCGACAACGGAAATAAAGAAAATTACGTTTAGTGAAACATCATTTGCAAACTTTGCTTGACCCCTGAAGCGAGAAGATTGGGTGCAGCGCGTTCTGACAGTGATGCACTTGTAGCACCAAGAAAAGGAAGAAAAAAAAATGGATGAACTAAGGGAAAATATCGGCTGCGTTCCAGCGTAGCTAGCTTCAAAGACCGAACGGAGAAAAAAAAAAAAAAATCGGCGCGAGATCAAATTTTCCGCAGGCGTCCGCCTTTTCAGGAGACTTCCGCGCCCGCCTCCCCTCCAAGAAAGCGAACAAAGTTATCGATTTAATTTTTAGATTCACCTCGTTCGCGAGAGTTGAAGCCCGGGGCTGAAAAACGGGGTCGCGTATAAATCACACGCCGGTGCCGCGGGCTGCGCTTCAAAATATAGAAATAGAGAGGGGGGGGAGGGGGGGGAAGGGAGGAACGACGTCAGTTTCGGTACAGAACCTGAGAAAGCGACGACAAAGAGGTATAAGAACTAAAAAAAAAAAAAAAAAGAAAGGGGTCAGAAAGGGGTGTTGAGAAACACAATAAAAGGAAATGAAAAGAAACATGTCGAAGTGCAAGGGCATCGTCATCAAAAATCGCCTACGCCGCCAGCGCAGGCCTTCTCGCGGCCGTATATACGGAGGGAGAGGATCGAATTGAGGCCCCGCCGCGGTTTCTAAAAATTTTTTGCAAAGGCAAGGGCGACCCCAGGGAGGAGGCGGCGATATCGCGCGTCGCGTTCTTCTCTCTCAAAGCGGTGAAGACTCGCCTTTCGCCGCGCAAAGAGGTTGGAGGGATGACAAAGAAGCAGGAGGCGCCACAATGGACGCACGCAGTTGTTTGCGGTTCTCCCGCCGATACGTTTTCCATCATATTTCGCCGCCGCCGCCGCCGCCGCAAAGCGCTCGCCTCATAGGCTCGGTGCACCCCCCTTTCCGAGGTTATACAGAGACATCAACTATATATGGGGATGGCATGAGCCGTGCTTTCGGCAGCGGTGCGCGCGCGTGCGCCAATGCAAACACACTTGGCGTCGCGGCTCGAATCGCCAGACGGCCGGCCGGAGATCCGACTGCCGGAAGAAAGGGGCGAGACAACAAACCGAAACTATGCGGCGATGATCCTCTATATAGGCATGACCGAGTGACGTCATCTGTGGTACGGAGAGAAACGCTATAGCATGTGTGTTTTGCTTTTCTTTACTGCCTTCTTTCATTTTTTTAATGCTTTACGTAAAAGGTTCACGCAGAGCACCTTCTCTATTTGTTGAATCGGCATTCGAGGAATTCCGTGAAGTGCATGCAGTGAAGCGAACTTCACGCATGCCTGGGCTCTTATAACCTGGGCTCTTATAACCTCTTATAACGCAAGTCTGGGCTCTTATAACCATACAAGAAAAACAAAACAAAACAAAGAAGGAGAAAAAATACACATTTTACGGTAAAATAAATGGGCCAGTAACGTGGAAAGCAAAAGAAAAAGAAGACGTAAATTAAGCATTTCTGTTGAAGCGAATGAGTGAATATAGGTGAGAGCCCATGAATTTGAGTATGTTTCTTTCTTCTTTTTTTTTATTTCCATTTATTTTGCGTGGGTTGCCCCACGGCGTAATGTGGAACTTTTTATTTGTTTATTCGCGGTACTACCAGTTTCAATGAGACCAAACCGAATGGGCGTCGCATATATACGATATCACATAAAGGGAACAAGAAGTACATACGTGTCACGTAGCACTGCAGTTAAAGCTTAAGAACGGCAAGAATTGCAATAACAGGTTACAGTTCAACTTTCGTGGTTTGTATGTCAGTGCTTGTACTTGACAAATATAACATCACAGAAATTATGCCGGCGACAGCGTATAAATGTACCTTAGAGGAAGAGGGAGAGAGAAAGATTAACGGCATCTTGCGAGGTTATCCTATAGCGACAGCCTTGGCACACTACTCTAAGTGAGATGTATAAGAAACGGAGTGAGATGAGAACAAGATTAAAGCACTTAATAATTAGCAAGCGTTCTTACTCGTTTCAAGCACAAACTACAGGAATGACCGCAGGTGTGAAGTACGCGCGATGTCCGACAGCCATTGCGCCCATTGCTACGTTTTTCCCGAAGCTCACATATCCTCCTCCGCGTTTTGCGTAGTGGTACTGCCGCATTTAGGTCGACCTCGATCGAACGCCTCCTATCGTGCGGGAGTTTTAGGTGTCCGCTACATACACGACGCTGCCATCGGCAATACGTGAGAACTCCACGGGTGGCCGCAACGCTGCTCTCATTTAAACTGGAACGCATGAGGGCCAAGCAGCACCGACCGTGGTTACTGCGAGCGCCAGGAGGACGGGCGAGGCGTCTCCCGTGGTTGACCCGAGATGTAGAACGCGCGATCGAGGATTCGGTGGGCGTGGCCCCGAGCACACGCGCCCACTCAGACCTGTTTCTGAAGGCTCTGCTGACGTCGGCGTCACCTCTTCAGTTCTTTTTTTTTTATTCTTTCTTTTGTCCCTCTCTAGATCCTTGCAAGACAGCGTAAACATCTCGAACCAACCAATCAAGGTTCAGCTTTACAAAACGAGCGTTTCAGATAACCTTCGGAAGGGTCGGAGAGAGCATACACAAAAAACTACAACGGTATGTCTACGCGTTATAACCACCTGATATAGCTTGCAGCATGAAAGGCAGACTTAACGTTAAGCACTGATTTACGCTATGTTGACACTTACCAGCCTTGTGCTATACATTCGACCGGTTCCTATACCACGCTATACGATACGGTTTGCATCGATGCGGAGGCCTCTCGACATTGGCAAGCATGCAGAGCAAGCATGCCCGAGTTAAACGTTTAACTGCTCCTGGTGCAATCGGTGGAGCCACGTGATCGGAATCAAGTCGAAATTCGGTCGCGTTCCCAGCTTGAAAGTGCAGAGCGCCTCTGAGCGCTCTGAGCTAGTGAGCGGCGCTTTGAATGAACCAAGCGAGTGCATGTTCCGATCGCTCGATTTCGACCACCCGAATGTAAGCCGCCCCGCGAGAGCGCCTCTTGAACGCTCGAAAGAGACCATCCGAATGTACCGTTAGAATTTGAAATTCGTAAGGATCGCAGGTTCGACTCCCGGAAACTGCAGTTGCTTTAGAATGAAGGTATAATAAAAAACGAAGAAAAAAAAAAAAGGTGGGGGGGGGGGGGGGGTAACGCACATGTATATGGAGATTTGTGTGCACGTTATGAGCCCAAATTGATGGAGAACAATTCGGAGTTCCCCACTACGGGGTCATTTATAGCCCACTGCTCTGTTTCGGGACGTTAATTAAAAGCCATGGACTGGGATAACGTAACGATTCCACGTGAATGCCATTCTTTTTTTTTTTTTGCCCTTCGTCAGTGGTCAGAGCGGCGCTCCTGCCACTTTATCAACGGAATCAGCCGGCCGTGAACGAAGGCGACGAGTGTGACATAGAATCGAGCGGATGGAATCGCTACATCACACCGGCCAACATTTAATTGATTGCCTCGGCGTAAATTGCATGCACCACAGAAGAAAAAGGCGATAAAAGCGAAAGGTTTCCCTTTCTCCGTAAATGACCTTCGGCCGAATTCACAAATCCTAGTTTTCGTATATGGTAAGTGCCCTTTGCCATTGGCTTACCGCTATCGCTAATTACATGTCCGGAGTCAGGATTTACTGAAATTTCGTCTTACAAACTATTATAGCGTGGTATATCATTCGCATAACTACGACGTCCTTCGATACAAGCAAAACTTGTTTTTATTTCGTTCTTTTTTTTTCAGTAAACTTTGTTTCTCCAGAGCACGTGTCTTAATGACCTTTTTTCACTTCTGTAGAACTATAGTGACACTTCTACCTTTCCTATCCATTATTGTAAATCTATGCACGTTTGTTCAATGCTGTGCGAGCTTATCGGGCCCTTTATGCATCTCATAATATCCATACCTCCGTTGTAAATTAGCTTAAGCAAATGTAGTGTTCCAGGGCTGGCAAACGGACATATTATGCGCATCTTCTGGGCACATACGTTCGCGAACTTCCAAATCTACTCGGGACAGCTGTGTATATCAGTACAACCGTAGTATATATATATATATATATATATATATATATATATATATATATATATATTGGCCCGTGCTATGGAAATTATTATTGGCGCTCGGCCACATCAAGCGTCAACGTCTATCCTAATGTTGTACGTTGTTTGCTTATTTCTAATTTTGATCCTCCCTACCTTGTATTGATGGCGATGTATTTATGAACACCGCAGCGCAGTGTTTTGGGACAAAATGCAAAAAGTGTGCAGTGCGTGTACATTGCAATGGAGCTCCTAAGCGCAGTCGCTGCTTCGGTCTTGTGTCTGATCTTGAACGGTGTCTTGATTTTTTTTTTTTCGTCCTGTGACCAATGGTGAGAGATGTCCTGACTTGCCGTCGTTGTCAGCGTAACGGAACGGAACGGACGGACAGACGCAGCAAATCCAGCTTCAAGCTTTTAGCCGCTGTTTTAGTACAAGAAAACACCTCGCTATAAGAAAAATCTGCCCCTGTCGATCATTTCCTACGCAGAATCAGAGTGCCGAACAGGTCATTGATTTTCTTTGGCTGGAATAACGAGCACGTCCCCTACAGCAACATCTTGCTTATCAAATCAAGCGGACCTCTGCGCTTCATCAAGCTTGGGGACTCTGGAGCACACAGAAATTGCCTTGGCCGTGCATGTATATATATCCTCACTGGGCGCAAATCGCGCGTCGTAGATGTGCGCATAAATATGCAGATAAGCTCCCAGTATCGCCTATCCATAAGAGAACAGGACGACGACTCAAACCAACGTTTTGCGCTTCTCAACGGCCGTCGTCCGTGCGGGCTTCATTAATGCGTGCGTGCGCGTGTCTCATTATTGAACAACGAACGCAAGGACTTCACCTGCCATGCATTGATTGGCGGTATTGTTGCAACTACTGCCGTCGGCATCATTAACAGTATAGCTTTCTTTATTTCTCATTGCTTTCGATGCTTCATGCATTAAACAAAGCGAATAATCGATCGATAAGGCTTGTGCAAGAACGGCTCGTGAAAATCACGACGCTGAAGACAAATCTACGTAATACTTTGTAGCGATCTCTTTCAACACCAGTGCCAGAATAATACAACGAGGCTATTCCAACCCTAGTGCGCAATCGATTTCTGTCGCTCGTATTCACGGGGCTTAAGCGCTGCCCCGCCGACGTCATCTCCGGGATCGTTGTCTGAGGGCGTGCGCCAGGTCATAAGACTTGTATCGAGCAGAAAGGAGTGTGCAATGGTAGGTTTGTTTGTACACAAACTTATGTATTTCATCAGTCCCCACGAAAATGGGGTATGCGGAGCGGCAGTAAACGCGGAGCTCTGTTCGATGGTGAAAGTGTTTGAGGCACGTCATCTAGTGATGAGCGACGCACGCCCAATAAGCTCTTGGCGAACCTTTGGACCCTTGTACCACGTCGTACAAAAACACTTCAAGGCTCGTATACGTTACATTGACATCATATTTAATTACGCTGTTTATTTAAAACCATATAATAGTCTGTTCATTCAGTATCGTGTTAACAGCCTCCTCCGCCTCTCTCTCTCTCTCTCTCTTTTGCGGGATTTCATGCTAAGTTGTATAAAAATTTATCCCGAATGCCTTCCTTTAATTCGAATTTTGAAGAGAGAATTCTTGCTCGCTCTTTAGTATGGACAACAAATTAGACCGGGGGAGATAAGACTTCTTGAAAGCGTTCATCCTTAGACAATCAACAGACAGTGCATGCGGCAGCGGATGAGTCCGCAGGTGATTTATATACACGCTCTAGACTATCTATGGTGTACAGATATCAAGAGACCGGAGCAGGCGTCGAAGAGCTCCGTTAAGCACCCAAAAATGTAGCGCGGCGACGTAGTACATATTCCTTCAAACGGTTATATGATGCTAGGAGAAAAGGCGACGGTCGAAAAAGTGCAAAGGAATTGGTGCGGCAGTCGTGTATCTTGACGCACTCCCATGCCTTGCTAGAGAAGAATTAATAGCACATGCTTCTCGTTTCGTTCGAGAGCGAACGAACAGTGAGTATCTTGAGGCGTTGACGTCTTCTGAGACAAGAATACACCGGTTGGGATTAGAGAGAAAACGGGGGTAGTCGATATTACAGTTGACATTAAGAGGAATGAATGGAGTCGGCCAGGACACATGATGCGCAGGGCAGCTAACCGGTGGTCTGTTCGGGTTACAAAATGAGAAGGAAAGCGTAGTCGGCGGTGTCAGAGAATAATGTGCTGCGATGAAGTTGGGAAATTTGCAGGCATAAGATGGTGTCTAGCACACATGCTCTGGGAGTGCGGGTCGAGATACCCCAAGTTCAGCAAGAAGGAGTGGGACTCGCTTCGGCGTAGCCCCGCTCTAGACAAGCAAATCCTGGCTGTCCGGCGTGCCCGCGACCGGGCCGGTGGGCTAGACCTGCCGGTCCCGACGTGGGTCTAGCCGGGTGCGCGACGAGTTCGCGTCCTTGCCGGACCGGTAATAAAGTTATTTCACTCACTCACTCACTCACTCACTCACTCACTCACTCACTCACTCACTCACTCACTCACTCACTCACTCACTCAGCTGCCATAAGACAGGAGCGATTTTGTAGATCGCTGGGAGAGGCCTTCGTCGTCCGCGGGAGACATAAGAAGTAGGCTGATAAGGATGATGATGGTGACGACGATGATGATGATGATGATGATGATGATGATGATATTTTATGGAGAATTGCCTTCTGCGATATTTCCTACGTTTAGGTGCAAACAACAACGACCGTCTTGAAAGAAAATAGGGCTGTTTCCTCGATATATTGTTCCTCCTGTACATGGTAAGCTGCGGTGTGCCGGCCCATAGCACGGCGCGAATTCCAACAATAGACGGAGCCGCAGTTGTGCACGTACTTGATAGAAACGCTACCCGAACTGTGTGCACACGGCACCCTTCGTCGCACTCGGCGCCGAGTCACCTGTGGACGCAGCTGGGAGGAGAGGGAGGGGTGGACGGGTGAGGGGAGGGTCCGCCAGGGCATCGGGAACACGTCTCCGGACCGAAACAAGGGATGGCAGAGCGATAGCCCGCGCGCCATCGATCACCGGCCGATGGGCGGAAATTGAGGGGTGCTGAAGGAGCCCAGCTTCGGCCATCATTTTCTTGGCCGCCTTTTCTCAGAGCTTCCCCTCTCCCTTTTTCAAACAGAGCGCGTCGCCCACGGCGGCCGCCGCTTGAGGAAACGCTGCAGGTTCTCTTTCTCTCTTTCCTCCCGCGTGATGCGTCCATTAGCGTGACGCCCAATTGATCAAAGTCCGATGCCGATACACACACGCGCGCTGGAACGAAGGAAGGAAGGAGCGTGGCGGCACTAGAGCCATTTTCTTGGACTTTGTTGGTTATGGGTAGAAGCGAGTTTGGACTCCGGGTCGCGCTGCCTCGCAAGCAGCGCAGAGCGACTGCTTCTCAGGCACGACGTGTCCTCAGGGCAATGCTCCCTGGTATTGCTCGTTCTGTTTTCTTCTAAGTTAGGTTTCTTCTTTTATATTTGCGGTGTTTCTATTCTCGTCGCATAAGAAGCAATGGCGACAGCGTTCGCCCTGGGTTTCGAGGGAGCACCTGTACGTTGAAAAGGTTGAGTATATAAAAGCACATTTTTCTCGTTTCCGTTTTCGTACACGTGTGACATATAGTGTCTGCAGTTTTACATACTTGACGCTTCACTCTACCACTCACGTTTAGCGTTCCCACGGACACGCATGGGGCTATGAGAGATGTAACAGAGGGCTCTGGGTTAATATTGACCGCCAAGTGTTCTAGGTCGTACGCCCACAGCCCCTTTACGCGAGTATTCTTGTAATTCCAGGAAAGCGGCCGTCACGGCCGGGAGTCGAACACATGACCACGTGCTGAGCCGCGGAACGCCACAGCCACTGAGCTACCGAGGCAGCTGAACTATGTTCCTGGCGAACGATTCTAAAAATGTGGCCATGTTTGAGAGGCTCTTTCTAATCTGGCGACGGAGTGTAAGCTATGCGAGGCGCGTCGTGGAGCCCTAGACTGAGCAGACCATGCTCGAGAGGCACGCCGCGCAAGGTCACGTGATTGAGCACGATTGCGTTCCTAATAGGCCGACGCCAAGTATATCTAGTACTCATATGCCCGGGGCTGCATAACCGCTATGCAGAGAAAGTGAGACTCTTCGGAGACTATAGAACGGCACTGTCACTTATATCCCTCACCTCCTTCTCTCAACGTTACCTCTCATTGATTGATTGTTTGTTTGTTTGTTTGTTTGATTGATTGATTGATTGATTGATTGATTGATTGATTGATCCTGAACGTCCCAAAGGAACTCTAGGACAATGAGAGACGCCGTGGCGGATAGCTCCGACTCATTTTGCCCACCTGATGTTGTTTAACGTGTACCTAAACCTAAGTACACCTGCCTTCCTTGCATTTCGTTCCCATCAAAATGTGGCCGCCACCTCTGGGAAACGAACCCGCGACCTCGTGCCACATTTTACAGACAAATTTAATACTCGTAAACAAGCATGCCCCTCCCGCACATTTCGTGTTAGTGTTTCGTCTTCCTTAACAATGTTTCATAATGCCAGTAACTAACTCGCTCAGACTTGAGCAGTAGTTAATGGTAGCAATTGTAAAGAAACGAGCTTGAGAGCGATATCACACCGCAACCAAAAAGGAGCAGGTGACTGCGCTGACAAAATTTTTCTTCGCTGTTCACCGCTTTAAACTATATTATTTACCAACGTAACTTTTGAACACCGTGGACACATGTATTATTTTCCTTATCTACCTTTCCCCAATTTTTCCTTCCCCAAGTGTAGGGTAGCAAAACGAGCACGGTTTTAGTCAACCTCCCTGCGTTTCCTGCCGTGTCACTCTCTTGGCTAATCAGTCCTGCAGAAGTCCGAAAGATGGAGGAAGTTTCGTGAAAGCCACATGAGATCAGCATAAAGCTACGAAGTAAACTTATAAGCGCGTTTCTCAGAAAGATTCGCAGTTGATGAAAAAGTCGTCGTGGTCCGGGGGATCAAACCTGGGACCAACGCCTGACTGAATGTGACGGTACAGCGCCGCAGCGCCTTCGTATAGCACCACGCTGCGCAGCTTTTCTGTGCAGATGAAATCGCGCACGCGTGCCCGCCACGCGCCCACTCATCTGGTCTCCGTACGGGCGCCACCACGACCGCCCGGCCGCGATGCCAAAAGTACGCTACTATCCTGCCTCCACAAAACAGTGCACACTCTGGCTTGAACGTCGTTCGCCGGCCCGGAGAAGAGTGGCACGCAAGGGCCGAGTGTCACCTCTGACGCGTCTTATTTCTGAAGTAAACCACGCGAGGCAGAGTGGAAAGAGAGAGAGAAAAAGCCGCCATTCGCCCCTCCCTGCAGCCGGCAGACTCTCACGAGGACTATACTGCAACATCGGGGACAGAGTAGAGAGTGACCAGCGAGATGCAGCCTCTGCCTCGACGACAGCAATTCTGAACGCGGCTTTGTGCGTTTCCCTCTCTCTCCTAGTGCTCATCTCGCACCCATACGCGTCCCGTTTTGGGTGACACGATAAGACGAGACGCAAACCCCGGTCAGCTTTTTGCGGGGAGACGCCCGGGTGCTCTTTCCTGTTGTCATCTTCCTCCGCCTGTTCTTTTTCTTCTATCTCTCCACCTCGTCTTTCTCCATTTGTTTATCGCCATTTTCTAGCGCGCCGTGTTCATCCCTCGTCTACAGCCCCGCGAGGCGCGCCCAAGGGGCCCGCCGGAGCTTGGCACGCGCCCCTGGCCGCGCGCGCGCCATGCAGCTCTATTTTTCGACGCCAGAAGACGCGAGAAACGCGATCTGAGAAAGCACTTCGGGCGGCAACAGGCCCCCCGTGTGAGCAGCAGTATGTACGCGAGCAAAGAACAAAAATTGACTATGACCGAAGGAAAAGGTAACATGAAAAAGTAACATCAGTAAGTCAAGTAATGTATGAAAGGAATACAGGAGAGGCAACAAAAAGAGACGATTAGAAAGAGGACAAAAAAAAAAAAAAAAGGGGGGGAGCACAACGCTGCTCTGCTGCGCGGGGACCAGTGCGTAGCTTAGGAAGGGGGCACGGGGTTGAACGGGGAGAAAACTGTCATCTCGGCGTGAGTTTCCGGAGTGTTTCCGCTCCGACATGCCCCGGCTATGGGCGCCTGGGGTCGGCGGCTGTGTTGTTGGCTCGGGGTTGCGCCTATGGCTCGAGAAGGGCGGGGAACCACGCGCGCCTGCTCTCGCGAGAGCAGTAGTATAGAAGTAGCAGCAACCCCCCCCCCCCCCCTCACGCACACACACCAACGCTTTTGGATGCGCCCCGGAGCATAATCTCGTCGGGACTCATGCGGCATCTGCCTGCAAGCAGACTCTCGGCAAAGAAGGAATCGAGACGAGGAAAAGGTGGAACAGATACGAAAGAAACTCGGAAACAGGAAATGTGGTTTTTTGCTCTCCCTGTCTTTCTACTCATGACCTTTCTTGGCTGCTTGCCTTCCTAAGCCAGAAATATATGTCTGGAGTAAGAAGGAACAACGCTATGGATGATCTCGAGCTGCAGCGTTAGTTTCCAAGCAACGCGAGAACGACTTGATTATACCGACACGAAGCAGGCGTATATTCACGATGGAAGGGCAGCTTGCGTTATAGTATTCGAGCGGCGCCACGGTTTGCTCCTTCCAGCGCAAGTAGGAGCGTCCTGCACGATAACGGTGCGTCGCTGGAAGCCACGGAACTCTGGTGCGATAGTTGAGGCAGCTAGTCCAAAGCTAAGTATAGGCGGTCAAAATGTAAGCGAGTAGGGTATACGCGCTCGTCTGCCGTTCCAGTTCTCCTACGCGAAAGCTGGCATGAGCAGGCTGGTTCCTGCGAGTTCGAGAGCGACAACACCGCTAAGACTAGTCCCGAATGAGAACACTACATCTCCTTATTTCTTCAATAACAGACGCGATAATAATTAGAGCTTCAGAGGGAGTACCATCTTACTTTTGTCCGCAGTGTTACGTACGTCACAGGTCTCTTTGTTCCATCAGGCTAACTGATATTTTTTGTTCTTGTTTTCCTGTTTCACGTTTGCGTGCGGTGAAGTGTAAGTATTCTAGGGTATTAACAGTTCGAATCTTATAGTTCAGTGCATACCCACAGTATCTACTAACGGTAAGCGTGTACCATCAAACCTTTGATTCCTAGAGACGAGAAGACACGAGAAGGTGAGAACACACGACGTTCTTCTATCTCTCGGCCATCAGAAAGATAAGTGAGCACCATGTCAGGGTGGTTCCGCTCTCTGGTATCGCACGCAAGGTATCCCCCTCTTTAGCGTAACAGTCATAATAATACAGGACTATCATCTGGCATTAACGACGAGATACCAACCTTCTCATCCAAGGCAGTCACGAGTAATTAATCTTATGGCGAAACGTTATAGGAGGCTGTTCGTATATCTTTCTTCCTGCGCCGCTTATACTTTCCCCTCACCTCTCTCCCACGCGATACTTGGACTGCTTCTGATTACCATACAAAACACCTCACCATTTTCTACGGTAGTACAGTATAAAGAGCGGAGAAAGCCGCATACGGGGAGATTGGCCCCGTGGGAAAAAAAGGAGAACGTCCGGAGACGAGTCAGTCCTCCCCCGCACACAACAATCTCCACCGAAGCGCGGCCCACGTCCAGGCGCTCGCGCCGCTGCTCGGCCGCTAATTCCACCGGGCCTTACGTCCACGCTACGGTGTAAGGGAAGGAAGTGAGCTTGAGCGCATCTCCCTGTCCGAGAGCTCGCACGGAAGGAGTTCGCGCGCGCGCGCGCGCGCACACACACACACACACACACACACACACACACACACACACACACACACACACACACACACACACACACACACACTCCCCCGCCTTGCGTATTAGTCGCACACGGACTGTACGCTGTCTCGAGAAGTCTCCTCAGGAATCGCGGTGTGTGTGTGTGTGTGTGTGTGCCTCTTCCTCGGAGAAAGAGGGAGGCCCGCAGAGGCCTCGTCTCGCCACTGCTGGTTACGCTCAGCCGAGCCTCGGCGCGAGGAAACACGAGGCCCATTTCCGGGCCTACCTCGTCGAAGCGTGACCGAGAGAGCAGTGACGGAGCCAAGCCGAGTGCGGCCGTCGCCGCCGCCGCTTGAGTATGCGTGTGTGTGTGCGCGCGCGCCTGCGAGTGGATCAGAAAGAATAGGCAAGCGCCCGAACGCGCACAAACACACACACACACAACGTACAGAAAGAGACTGCATCACAGTCAGCGGCGGACGCTCGACAACACCGGCCGGCCGGCCGACTCGCTGGCACCTCCTCCTCCTCCTCCTCCCGCTCTCTACCGCCTTGGCGGCCACCAAAGCTCGCGCTGCAAGACCCAGAGACAATGAGGGAACCGACGCGCGACTGTGGCTAATCGCACACAGGAAACTGGTTCACGGCTCAGCGGTTGGATGCAGGAAGAAGCTGAAGGAAGGGAGGCACTCTTGGTTTCAGATAGGCGCCTCTTGCGCCTTGCCTTTGTCGTCTAGCTGTTTCCCTTCGGCTCTCGTACAGCTGTTGCGGACGTGCGTATGCATGAATACAAGAGAGCAGGCGCTTCTTTCCTCTGTGGTGCCGCCTTGGAAAGACCTGGCTACGCTTGGATTGGCTTCCGGGGGCTTAGGGCGTATGCATACGCAGAGGAGCGGAGCGCGACCGTATGGCAGTGCTGAGAGTAATGTCCTTTCTTGGAACCGGAGACGATGGTGTCGGAGAGTGCGCGAGACACACATGCGTGTGGTCAGCGTGCATTGCGCGCGCGCTGACCACACGGATCTTTGAACGGGAGATTTGTACATCTTCGCACGCACGCACGCGCCCATTTTTGCGATAATTAGTAGCGCCAGAGGCAAATGTCGTGGTAGGTTACGGCAACGAATTTTTTTTCAACATTTCTGATTTGACATGCGGGGAACTGAAAAAAGCCCTGGGGCGGTATTCTGTAAGTGTCTACCTAGTGGACTGTCCATTTCGGCTGTCGCTGATTGGCTGCTGCTTGATGTGCAGGAAGGTGCCAGCCAGTCTCATTCCTGCACGTCAAGCAGCAGCCAATCAGCGACAGCCGAAATGGACAGTCCACTAGGTAGACTCTTACAGAATACCGCCCCTGTTCACAACAAACTATCGCGTCGGACGTAAAATAAACACTCCGCATATAAAACAGGAGTCACTATGCGGCATGAAAAACGTGCGATGCAAATTGCCCGCCCTTTGTGAATTCGAACAATGCGCATCATAAACACGGCTAAAAAAAAAAAAAAAACAAGAAAACCGCGCTCGCTGACACTACTAACCTCACCCCCCACCCTCCCTCGCTCACACACTTCCATTACAACCATCAAGTCGCACGACACAGGTGAGGTACACCCACGGAACAACGTATTTCTCTTCCCGGTGCTTTTGTTCAAGGATATGAATTATGAATGAGATGAAACGGGTGAATGCAATAATCCCCAGCATCGCGCGTTTCAATATTTCAGTCGAATTCACGCTATAAAGAAACTCTATATTGCGTCTTTCCGACCTTACACAACCTGCTCCTACAATGAAGCTCCTTGAATTTCACTTGGAAGCCCATAAGCGTGTATACACCAGGAAGCGCGTTTCAGAGAAGTACGGCACCGCGGCTTGAATCAGCTGAAACACGAGAATCGATGTGAAGAATTCCGCAATATATAGGCTCTAGCGAATTTGACAAAATCGAAGGAGCTTACACTACACTGGAGATCGGCTATCTCAAGAAAGAAAAAGAAAGTAAGCAATCAAAGAAAACAACCACTTCCGGCATCTGACGAAAACAATAATTAAATATAACGAATTGTTCTTCTGCAAATGCATGAACAATAATTCATTTCAGGTGAAAACAACGCAAAAGATATACACCTACTAAACCTAGCAGCGACGTCTTCTTTTTCTACTTGCAAGAATCATGCGTCATATTCAATTGCACTTCAAGATAAAAGTATGCTGAATGCAATGGAAAGACAATAAGAACGCAACATAAACTATATGACGAATTTTGTAAGAGTTTACTTACCACCGACCTCCGGGTTGCGAGCCCACCACGCGAACCGATTCAGTCACTTAACTTTGCAGCGCCCTCATACCTCTTGCAAAAATCGTGCACTAATATTCAATTGAACTGTAAAGGGAAGTCCTCTTGAATGCGGCACAAAGTAAATAAAAACGTGAGAGAATATTTATAACTAGTTTTGGGGAGGATGTTTCTTGGCAGTGGTCCTTTCTTTCAATACGCTCGCAAAAATCGTGCGAGCTATGCAATCGCACTTCGACAGAAGGTCTGTTGAATGCACCCGAAAGTCAATAAAAACTCAACGAAATTTCTATCCGACTACGTTTGCAGGCGGTGCGTATAAATAGAAATCCCGGCGACTGGAGAGCGGTACACGGGGAGGCTCGTGAAGCAGCCGCAAGTACAGGTTAAGAGCCTGCATAATAAAGCAGGCCGGCGGCAAGGGGAATCGAAATTGGTCGACGCTGGAGGAGGAGGGGGGGTGCCGTTCAATAAGGCCCCAAATTTTCTTGGTGCTGCTGTAGCATGCGGACAAACTGCTTGCTCTTAACATTAGGGAGACGACGCACTCATCGAGCGGCCGCCTATTGATTCTCGGGCCGATTTTATTATCTACAGAAGGAATATTGTGCCCTGCTGGTTGCGGACGAAGATAAGAAGATGAACGGTGCACAAACCGCACGCCGCTGGGCGCGCAATAAGGTTATTACTTGCCTAGATGGCAAATTAAGGGGAAGCGCGCGCGCTCGGTATCGCGCGTGCGTAACCGCAGCAGCAGAAGCACTGACATTCATAGTATAGCCGCGTAAATATTATGACATTATGTATGCGCACTGATAATCCCGTTATGCGCCGCCAGTGGTCGAAGCTGCGCAGCGACTCGAGCGTTCGAAATATCGCATATTTGCTTTTTTTCCTTTTTATTTCCTGGAGGAACCCTACTAGGCGCCCAGCTGCTCCTACAATAGAAGTTATTTCCTCGAATGCCATGTCGAAAAATCACTGATAATATGCACAGTGGGACTTGCGTGGCCTTGCTCTCGTTTCGAGAACCGTTATATAGCATAGTATACTTCCTCGATACAGGAGATAACGTGAAAACTGCTTATACCTAACGTGACTTCGCAGTCGTGAGTTTATCGCTGTTTACTCGCTTATACAAGCTATCGAGCTGGAAGAGATTTCAAACACTATCGCGTATGTACGAGGAAATAAATATGAGATATTTAAAAAGAAGCACATTTCCTCTCCGTGCTTTTTTTTTATTAAGTGGAGCAAATATTCGGTATTCGACTGGGTAAACGAAGTCAGTATTTTTCTGTGTCTGATTAAAAATATCAATTATTCGAACGCTCCGGGAGCGCTACCTATATGCGCTTCATTAATCTCGTCAATTTATAATCTCCCTGCGACGCGTGGTGGATCAGTCTGAACACCAATTTCTTTTAACATTCTATAGTCTGCCTGCTCTCTCGTGGCGTTTGCTGTTCAATGAAATTTCATCGGTTCAGCGTCTCTGCATTGCGTTCTCCATACTACGTTGAATTTCCCCGCATTCGTTGCAGCACTGCTAAAACGAGACAGAATTAGGTTTACTTGCGATTATTTTTATTGCGATAGCAATTATATGGACACTCCAAAGCAGATTTCTGCCATCGGCGTCGCCGTCGCCGTGAGGTTCCGTGTGACGTCAACGGTGATGAAATCGTCGCGGCGCTCCGGACGCTGTACGTGCGAGTGAAAGGGTGCGAGAGACGCGCGCTTTCACGGGGAGCGAACGCACGTCGGAGAGCAAACGCGCGTTCTGCGCCGTGCTCCCTGAAGGGCAGAATTACGCGTCTTTTTCCTCCTTTCCATATATAGAGAGCAAACGCAACTTTTTCCGTCGTGCGAAAGGCTGTGGGGGGACGGGAGGGAGGGAGGGGAGGCGACGTTTAGCTGCGGCACCAAATACGTATTTATATAAAAACGCCGCGCGCGTTCGGTGCGAACGTGGGCAAAACGCCGAGTTCTGCGCGTTGCTGGTGCTGCTGCATGTCCAAGTTTATACAGCTGATAAAACTACTATCCTTACTCCGTATAGCTCTCTACTAATTTGCTATCGCAATTGGTGCTTCGCCTTTCGGGTGAAACTGCGATAACCTTTTTTACAAGCTGTCGCAGGGTTTTCAGAAAAAAAAAAAAATGAGCCATTCCACTCTGTGAAGGTGAATGACCAGAGAAGCTGCTTAGCGCACAACACAGAGGTGACGCAGAATTTTGAACAAAGGTACGAACATAGCAGACAACATAGCGGACCAACTGCTACACTCTCGGCCACAGTGCTCTCGACTCAACAAACTCGTGAACCCATGCAAACCCTCGCGCCCGCTCCGAGCATGTATCACGCATAGGAGTCGTCGAAATGGCTTTTGCTGGCTTTTTCTGAGCCTAAAACTGTATTTGGATGAAGACGCTGTGTGGCCAGACAACATTCGTTGGCTACGCTAAAATCGCTGCGGTTTGCATGCGGTCCGCCGCCAAAACTGAAGAGGGAAAAGCCTCGGCGAATTGTTCGACCGCGAGGGCCGTGGTCTTGCGCGGACCAACGGTGGTCTGCACGAACTTTTGACGTCCTATCACGTGATGCGTGGACCGCGGTTCAAAAGATCGATTTGGTTGGTCATGTGGATCGGCCTTAAACCGAGCTTCGACGCGAGCGGCGATATGCGTTTGCTTTTGTTGTTGGCTCTTTCATTCTCACTTTTTAGGGGAGAGTTTTACCGCGTGGTTGCCATAAAATCCCGGATTCTAGCCATAGACAGCTTCGCTGTAAATAGAAATACAATTAGAGGAGAAAGGAATTCTTGCCTTCGATGTGTCTGACCGCAGCCCATTGAAAACTGCTCGTGAATACGAGTAAAGAAATATTCTGCTTCAATTGCGTCCCGTGGCGCAACTATACGTGCATGCAGCGCAGTAGCGTAGTCGACACCGTCATTTTGTCGGATATCAACAAGTCTTCCATCATCCAAAGCTTGGTACGACTTGACGTTCATGACCGCTATACAGGGAACGTCTACATGCGCTGTAGTCGCGACAAACTAGACAGAAGCGTAGCAAGTTGGAATGCATCACTTTCGTAACCAGTAACGGCTTCTATAGCTATTACGGGAACGAGCGGTTTAAATGGGTCAGAACACATTGTAATTTGAGTTTGTTGTGCGCTTGATATAAAATTCCCCGTGGACACGGCTGCCGAAGCCAGCTGTAGGCTTGCAAGGCATGGGCGTGCGTGACGGCACACGCTGGCGCTGGTTGTCGCCGCCAATAACTTGTGAAAGGCCCCCAGGGCGGTCTGACTAGTGCAGTCCGCGACAGAGCACTCATCGCGCTCAGCCGCACCCACCCACACGCACGAAGCAGATAGCTCTTTGCGCACGCAGTACACGCTCAGATCTGGTTAGATCCCTGCAGCACTGTGAAAACTATGAAGCGTGCTGCGGTGAACGCCAATGCGCGGAGGAAAATAGTGCCACGCTTTAACGTGAGTCCTGTATATCGCGTACCTGTGATAATGTATCGGCGACCGGTTGTTTCACCGCGCTATGTATAGGGCAATGCCAGAAACGTCGCCCTACAACATCACATAAGCGACCAGATCAGCGAGTTGCAATTTTGAGAATCAGGCTTCGTTATCGCCGATAGAGGTTGCTTGTGCTCTAAGTAAAGCTATGTCGCTCTTTTGTACGACCCTTGTAACGCTGCTGTAAAGCGTTGGGAAACGGCTAGTCGGGAATGTCGCGAGTATTGAAGACACGTATAATTATAATGAGCCAGGGGAACCACATAATGCGTCTTGCACCGCTTTTCTACAGCAGACGACGTAACCACGTATGTGTGCCCCACGAGGAACACAGTGCAATATAATGTACGCATGCGGTGCATTTATGAGAGGCAACACGTGACCTCTCGCAACACGCGTTTCTGGAACAGAAGGCACGAGTGGACAGACGGCGTTTCTCATGAGTGAACTACATCCAGTTGCTATTTGTAACTCGTAGACGACAAATCGCGTGTGACGCGAATGTGCACTTAACCGGTATACGTACGCTCCCCGGACTGGCAGGCGCTATAACCTTACACCCTTAGCAGCATTGCACGGTTCTAGCCGAGGCGCAGTATAGTAAGTGTATACGGCTCGGAAACGTGCGTGCATCAGGCCTATGCGTACACGCGGGCATGTATGCGACGCCCCTGGCCGGGCGTATAGAAGCCGTTGCGGGTGAGCTTTTGCCCATGGGACCGGTATGGGGCGCCGAAAAAGTGGAGGCGTACAAAAGAACGCTCGGCAGCAGGGGCGGTGGCCCCTAAATAGGACGCCCAAGTGGCCGCGCCGAGAGCCATCGCGCGCAGCCGTCGCCGCTCAGGTATATAAGGCCGTCGCTCACGAGGCACGATTCGCTGAAGTGCCTATAAGGTTATGCGAGCGTTAACCGACCAACTAAAGCGCGCCTCTTTACGCATCAATGCTTCACGGCGCGTTTATAGTTACGCGCGACAAAATGAGCCCGAGCGAAAGAGAGAGTGAAAGCCTTAGTTCCCTACACACAAAAAATATATGCTAGAGGGGGTACTCGGGCGCTATAGCGTCTGTGGGAGTTATCGGCGTGTCGGTTCAGCAAGCATGCATGCCAATGACGGTTGGTTATAGATGGATTTGGCTAATTACTTCGTCCTTCTGGATCCAAATGACTTTGTGGCTTTTCTAATTGATCACTGAAATATTACCTTATAAATACAATTCGCAATGAGTTGGAATTTGCGCAGAGTCTTATTTGAATGTAAGGATGTTTCATAGACTTTAAGCATCTTTAAAATAAGACACTGCGCGAATTACTTAATAATAATAATAATAATAATAATAATAATAATATAATAATAATAATAATAATAATAATAATAATAATAATAATAATAATCCTAGTTTACGCCCTCTACAGGACGAAGGCCTCTCCCAGACATCTCCGAGTTATAGTATATATTGGCTAACCAAGCAGACGCGATCCCTGTGTACCTATGCCCCGCGTGTCCTTCGTGCTATTTCTCTCTCTCTCTCTTCCTCCTCTTGTAGGTTACTCAATGTCAGCTACATTCAAACAGGTTACACTCCATTTTTCTCGTGTTCAATGTCGCCTACACTAATCACTTCCCGCCATAAAATTAAGCACTCGTATACGTGCCACTGTGTCCGGAGATGATTGTTTCAGGAGATGCTTCTTTTCTGCGGCGGAACGCCGGCCGTCCTACTCACTTACTTCCCCTGAAGGCCGCGCTGTTACTATTGCGTCATGACTCCCTCAGCCGGCATGGGTTCTTCAGAAGCGAAGAGCCACTTTATGAAAGTTGCGCTCAATGAATGCGCATCTCGCCTTCGCACCAGCAACGTGCTTCGATGACATCTCGCAAATAACCCCGGGTGTGTGAGCGTACTTTTCTTCCCGCCAGTTTATGTCTGACAATCATTTTGCAGTATTTGCCTGTAGTAACAATGTAGGTTATGTGGTAGTGGAGTTGAAAGCGGTATCTGCAGGCGTGTTTAGGCAGGGAATCATCGGTGTCATTATGTCCATAGCATTTATGTACACTGCAGGACGAAGGCAGTGTCTCTCCCTTCTAAATCCAGTTACCTCTGTGATTCAGCCAAATCTATCTTCATCGTCATCATCAGCCGATATTTATGTCCACTGCAGGACGAAGGCCTCTCCCTGCGATATCTCTAAGTACTCCTGTCTGTCTATCTTACGTCTGTAAAAATCGTAATCTGCTGCTGATCTATCTATCTATCTATCTATCTATCTATCTATCTATCTATCTATCTATCTATCTATCTATCTATCTATCTATCTATCTATCTATCTATCTATCTATCTATCTATCTATCTATCTATCTATCTATCTATCTATCTATCTATCTATCTATCTATTGTGACGTTATTCGATATAGCTCACTTCGTTCCTCACACTCTGCGTGTTATTTTGTCGTGTCCAATTGATTTACCCGACTCACAAACATACTCACTTGGGAGTCGAACACGCGACACCAGGATCAGCACCACAGCAGCGCTGGCAACTCCCTTCGGCCGGGTTGCCAGCGCGAAGGCAACGCCACCTTGGCCTATGTCTCGCTGAACACACACACACACACACGTGCGCTTCGCATACGCTCACCGCGCGGCTATACAAGAGCGCGCCTCAGTTCTCGCGCCTTGTCCTTATTGGGGGTCCACGAAGCGAGGCCGCCTGCCCGGCCCGTTATTGACAGTGAGACGCCCGCTCGGGCTATCGATCCCAGACAGATGTGGAGCTTCCTGTATCTGTCCACCGTACAGGATCGATAGCTTTCAGCGAACACCGATGGAAAAGTGCCCGCCGCTGTTCTCCGTCCCCACGTCCACGGCGTGCACCACCGAATTAAACACAGCCAGCGCAGCGTGCAGCGATATTACGTTCGCTGATGGGATAGCGGACACAATGTATGCGGCGACTGAGCGTCGCGGAAATGTGGGAAGACGCGCGGTGGTTCTGTACAGGAAGCGTTGAGAGCATTACGACAAGACACCGCCCCGCGTACATACGAAGACGGGAGCGCGTGCAAATGCATTCAGATGAATAGCTACATCACTGGTACGAGCGCGAGGCAAGGCTCGATTACGGCTTCGAGATCCGTGGGTGGTATACAGTATAGTACTAGCAGAGACACGGGCGCACTTGAGTGTGCGCAGCCGTTTGGTCGTATCTAAGTTTGCGCTGCGTTTACGCCGCGATTCGTGCATTAGACTTGCGAGACACGTACACTGCCTTGGCGTGGAGCCCGCGTGGACGTTCGACTGCGCAGGCCCTTGCGGGCTTTCTTTAGGTGCTTGGGACGCAGTACTCGAAGATGTGTATGTGCGCGTGTGTGCGTTCGTGCGTGCGTTTCACGATGAATACCGCATGCACTCCATCGTGGAGGCACGACAGAAACTCTTTACCACAGACCTTTCATGATCAACGCGAAACAATGGACAGTGCGTATAGTTAGACAAGGAGAACGTTTGAAAATTTTATGTCACAGATTCGAAATTCAACTCGTATCGGTGAATCTGCGTGGTGAACTTCGTTTTGAATTCAAAGCGTTTCAGGAACTACTGCACGAACACGTCGTAAAGAAAAGCAGGCGCCTCAGGATCAGACGTCTACGATTTTGTATGCATGTCAGCACGCTCAAGAGCTCGTGTCGACCCAAACGTGATTTACAACGTATGCACGCTTCGCGATCTGTTACCTTTCTTCTTTCCGGGGCAAGATTTGTTTTCTTTCTTTCGATTCGACACTGGATACCACGGAAGAGGGCGATTTCGATTTGTACGTTACAGCGAAACTTCAACGAGAGAAGCTTTGTTTAACCATTACACATGACGAGTAGCAGTCGCACGTGATATGTAACGTCGATACAGCGAGAAAGACGACGTCGATTATATTAGATTCTATTGTGGGGTTTTACGTGCCAAAGCCTGCATCTGATTATGAGGCACGCCGTAGTGGGGGACTCCGGATTAATTTCGACCACCTGGGGTTCTTTACCGTGCACTCACTGCACGGTAGTACACTGGCGTATTTGCATTTCGCCCCTGTCGAAATGCCGCCGCCGCGGCCGGTATTTGATCCCGCGACCTCGTGCTTTGCAGCGCAACGCCCAAACCGCGAAGCAATCACGGCGGGTAAAGATGACTCTGATAGACGACACTTGCCTCCCCGCGATGTAACACAGGAGTATGGAGGCTTGAGGTGATCAACAGTGGTTGGTACAAGGAACAAGCGACGTTCCTTGTTCAATCACAAGTGTACGGAAGATGGCTTATGGCGCAATCAGCGCAATTAAGACTCAACCGATCTTAAATTGCTACCTCAGCTTTCTTCCCTCTTTACCACAACCGCGGCACCGTAGCGCCCTCTACCCCGGAAGAGTTGAGGAGTACAAGAAGGGCCGCCAGCTCGCGCGCAACACCTAAAGGCTCGAACGGAAGGAGAGGTGTGCACGGCGGCGGGGCGACGACCGATGGCGTGCGTCGGAAACAGGCGCCCGTCCCTTGTGCACACAGACGCACTCGGGCACAAGCGCGGCGGCGAGAAAGCCGCTAACGAACGGGAGTGGGAGGGGAGGGGGGGGGGGCGGCAATCGATGTGCACCCCCGCCGTCCCCTGCATGCCCTGGACCGCCAGCCGCCGGTCTCGTCGATGCCACTGTCGATAGCTTTGCGGGCAACGGGCGCAATTTCTCTGGCTGCGCGCTGCAGCGCCGTTTTCGAAGCCGCGGGGTCGATGCTGCGAGTCCTTTCCTGCGGCCACTCGAGTATACCAGGGGTGAGAAAGGCGGCTACTGCCGCTTTCTTAGGCGCTCGACGTGCGGATCGAGCACCAGCTACGTTTACGTTACCCCAATAAATTTGGGTCGAGTCGACTTGTATAGCCCGGAATCCGGTCATCGGGTTCATGTAAGCGCTAGCGGCTAGGTCCGAGCAAGCGTCGAGACGACTTCGTGTAAACGAGGCTAATCTTCTGTCCCTCCGGGGGTTTCTTCTTTCACTCATGTTCCTCCGGCATGTAAGGCAGTCGGTATATAGCACGTTTGAAATTTCCTCGACTGATGAGCCGAACTGTCGGCTGGCACGCTGGACCAGACTAACCCGTGCATACAAGAAATAACTTAATCCTCTAGGTAACTTACAGTCGGGTCATATCAGACGCCCAATGCTATTCAGTCATGAATTCATCCGAAGGGATAGACCACCGACATTTGGTCGCACCTTTTCTCAGTTCCCCCAATCGCTCAATGAACCAAATCGATCAGCCAGCACGCGCAAGAAACATTTTTCGCGTATAATCTGAACACTGAGCTAGCTGCTGTTACTCAAATACATGTGCGGCGGAGGGTCAGTGGCTCGATATTATGTGTTCTCGGCTAAGCGGCGTCTATATATCTAAGGTGTTTAGGCGCTCACGAAGCACTGTCACATTCTGGTAACTCAATACATGAAGCGCGTCACAGATGCGTTCAGAATTGAAACTCCGCCTACGTCACATCTTCCAAGTTGCTGGAGCACATCCCTGCTCATTGCTACGTGTCCTACCGTGCGAATTGATCTCTCCACAGTCAAAGCGCTGCAAGAGCAACATTCGCTTATGGGTACATTGTAACATGCACTTCAGCGAACAGGTATAGATGTATGTGCTACTACCGCCTCATCGATCTACGCTGATGAGGAGCCTGGATCATCACGTGCTGTTGTTGTAGCTTAAGTTGCAAGAATTGAAGAAAAAGAAAAATTGTCATCCAGGGGAGAGTATAGCGGGAAGCTACAAAGGAAACTTGTCGATTTGAATTCGACCTCGCTCTGCGATCTGCTAGCTATATACTGGTTAGCTTAGATATACAGAGCGACCGCTTCAATTCGACCACCTTGCGGGATTCCGCAGAACTGATTTATTTGCAAGACCTAACGGAGAACAAGAGATAGACGTAGATATTATAATCGCTACTGAATCTGTTTGCCCGGTACTATACCTAGCATGTCACTGAAGATAACGAGTGATAAATGAAACGGCGCAAACGTATACGTAAAACGCAACACACATAAGTGCGCGCGCGCTGGTGTACGTGTGCGCTTGTCTGTGCGTGTATTGAGTGCACTCCGCTCTAATCTAGCGCTAGATCAACTAAACAACTCCCCCTCAGTGCATTGACAGCCACACTGGCCTACGCAGCCCTCTGGTACTGACAGGATCAATCCCGTTGCATATAGTTACAATATAGCCTCGTTTCTCGTCTTCATTAGCTCATTTTTCCTCTACATGTGTGCTCTCATATGAATTCTACCGGTGAGCTCGCATATTTAACGACCGCAGAGCAAAAACCCACGTCTCCTACCTCGGCGAGGCGGGGAATAAGCCTAGCCACGCCGGAAATCCTGGCCGCAAAAAAATTCAGCTCCGAGAATAACCATCGCTTAATTACGCGAGCACGCGCGCTCGATCCCGCGGCAAGCAGATGCCGAGCAACACGCAACACAGACACAGCAGCACGCGTCGCGAGCGAAGGATATGCGGCCGCATCGCCTACGCACATGCGCTCGCGAGAGAGCTGGCACCGTTCTCACGGAATTCCGAAAACCCCCGGGAATCCTAGCAACGTGCACACCCGAAACGCAATGCAGGATACGTAGACCACAACAACAATAACAACAACAAGAAAAGCGCGGCACTCGACGGCGCAGCAACAAGCTTCGCAGCCCCGCCTTTATGCGTTGGCTTCTTCTTCTCTATAGTCTGCCGTCTTTGTGTTGTGCGCTGCAGCTCATCGCAGACAGCAGCTTCGGGATGACCCCCCCCCCCCCCCGCGGTATGCATGCATGTGCGCTGCACTTGACTAAATCCATGCAGTACTGTGGGAGCTAGCGCTCGCTCCAGTCAATCACGGGAGTTACACATTAGATTCTGTTTCTCCACGGCAGCAGCCTTCGCAACCGCTCCCATCTGCTGCCGCGAGAACGGCGAGTAGACGAAGTTGACGACGACGGCGCCGGACTCTCGACTTCGAAGAGCTTCGAAGAGTACTGAAACTTGGCCCGATACTTTTCCCTTGCACACACTGATCGGTGCCTCGTATGGCGCATCGTAACTTCGACCGCGCCGCACAGCTTTACTGGGAAAGAGCGCAGGTACATAGTATATACTCGAACCCACGCTGTGCTCGGCAGAGAGGGTCCGAGTAAAGGAACAGCGGAGAACTATACGGACGATTGGCCGCCACCGCCCGACGCAGAGTGAAGCACGCCGTTCTCGGCCGTTCTCGGCCAGTCCATCGCTCGCAATGAGGTCCGGAGCGTGGACCGCTCCCAAAAACTGGTTCTCCGGCAACGTCCGTGACCCTGCAAGGGCAACCCCATCAGGAGCGGCGCGGCTGCACGCAGCGAGAACAGGGCGCGTACGGCACCATGGTGGGGCCCGGTATGCGCCGCACGAGCTGGCGCCATAGAGTGTGGATGGCCGCCCCGCGAACCTCATTCCTCATCGCTGAAACTGCAGCCCGGTCGCAGAACGAGTGCCACGGACGTGTAGAGGCATGCAAAGCGCCGGGGATGTTGTAGCGGAAGCGCAATCAGCAATGGACACAACGAGGGACGCGGACGACATATTACACGTGACACGGCGCTTAATGTTATGGATCAGGATCAACTAACCCAAGCCAGCACCTTGCTGAGCGATGAACAAGCTCACTGAGGAGAAGCCTATTGAGGCGAAGTTCTTTTACGGGCAGAGTGGCCGTGCAATATCTTCTGTTTTCATCAGTAACGATTTGGTAGCCGTGTCCACCGAGGGTGTCTTATATGATGTGAGGCTGGTTTCAAATAATTTGTAACGTACACTGCCGTAGCGTTCGTGAATTGACAGTTCTCATTGTTCCCTATAGCAAAAACCACTTAGTATTCTGCCTGTTTCTATCGAGTGCGTTTCATTGCATGCGCAAATGCGTTTGCAATCATTTCATGTACCTGCATAGAATGGAATGTTTATTTCGGCACAGATAAATATACACAAGTAATTTTTTTTGTCCGCATAAGCCATGTGGCTTGTTTGCATGGATATACTCTGTTGTACGGGTGCCTACGGGCGAATGAATTTTCTTTCTATTCTCCTAGACGTGAATCTAAAACGTATAGTACTAACAATTAACAGTCTATTCAAACCTCAGAAGCACGTTTCCTGATATAAACAACACATGTTTTCTAATTACCAGCGCTACTTCCGACGCGCATTCTATCGGTTCTAATTGACAGTGCGCGAGGAAATTCTTTCCTAGTTTTTTTTAAGGGTTTTATTGCAGTGTGCGCGGAACTGCTACCGTCAACCTATTGTTTGCGGAAATGTTGGCCAAAGACTGTTCCTGCATACAAGTGTGACAGCGCGGAAAAGCTTCCACGTTAGTGTATATATATATACTCGCCGGAGAAGTGGTTTGTGTACTGAAAATCCCGCTGATGTTGCGTAAGGAAATAACAACAGCCGTTGCGCCTGTACCTTATATGAGGACAAAGGCTGGCTGACGCCCAAGCAGCGAGTGCCCGACGATCCAGGCAGAGTAGACGACACGGAGCTGTGAATGGAGACGCAGATTGCACACGACGAGTCTGACAGGCGTAGGACAAAAGGTGAACCGACGGGACTCAAACGAAACGCCTTCGGCTGGCTTCGAAAGCGTCGGTGCTGCAGATTCCAAATCTATGCAGAGACAAACAGAGACGAGGCCAAACACTGGTTTCTGGAGACGAATTGTCAAAAGCTACTTGAGGTATATGCGTACACAACTTTGAGCATACATGTTTGGTGCAAGTACGATGCCATGTCGTAAAAGACGTCATGTGCTGGAAGCGGTGCAGACATAAGCGACTGGTGCTATATTGAATGCTTTTAAAGACCAAAGAATGCGGGTAATGCGACTATGTGTGCTGCAGTGGTGCGCGATTCCGCAGAGAGGCCCTCGCCGAATTTGCTTTCCAAGTAAAATGCAACGGAGTGAAAAACTCGCTGTGGGTCGAAGACTGCTGCTGCGCGAGCGGCCGTCATGTTATTCGCGGAACTGCTGTGGTACAGTTTGCAAACTAGAGTTTAATATTTGCGGGTTAAACCATCTGTTCCGACGCCCACGATCCTGTCTGTTTATAATCATTTGAGCGTTACACTGGCAAAGAAAGGAAGCGATATAGTTCGTGTTGATATAGTCGGTTTGAGAGACTACGCTTGCAAGCGCCGGCAGCTACGTGGATATGAGGGCCACATGTATTACTTTCAACGCGCTATCTTGAACATCGTATATGCTTTCGGATTACCTCTTAATTGCTCTGCATCGCAGTGCTCAGGGCGCTATACGAACAGAAGTGTGGACGCATGTTATTACTACCTTGCTGCTAAAATTCATTTCAGCTTTCTATATGTGTCGTCAGCACAGGACTGTGCATAAGAAATGCATATTATCGCAAACCACTATCTGATTATGGGGGACGCCGTATATTATGGGGAGACTCCGGATTAATTTTCACCACCTAGGGTTCTGTAACGTGCGCCTAAATCTAAGTACACGGGCCACTAAGCTACCACGGCAGGTAGTAGAGACAAGCGGTTTAGTTGGCCCTGGCAAACAGTTCATTCAAGCCTCGTTCGAAATTCCTTCATTGAACGTGTGGAAGCGTTAAGCCAGAACCCAAAAATATTTAGCCGTGCCGCCAACACTCAGTGAACATAAGGAAAGTATTAGTTGATTAAAGCGTTTGTAATATGCAGGAGATGTATTAATCGAAAGGCGAAGCATCGATTACCATAGCAAGTTATTAGACAGCTATGCGAAGTAAGGATAGCAGTGTTATCGGCCGTATAAACTTGTAAACCTTCGCTCACTAACTAAATTAACAAGCTTGCATGTATCATGCGCGCACAACCATGAACACATCTCACTTGACGACAGCCGACACTCGCTGTCAAAACGCTGGCGTGAGAAAGCGCGGTCGCAGCAAGCTAATTGGCCTTCGTGCTGCCCCTCTCTACAACGTGAACTAAGCGGCGAGAACACAGCGCACATGAAGCCATGACACTCGGCGCCCTCTGTCCCCATCACAGATCGCTTTTATGATAGGGCCCACGCGGCTGCGCTCTACCGTGCCATACTCAGCCGCCGCAGGGGTATACCCCTCCCCCGGTGCCTTGCGCGCGTCCTCCCCGCATTCCTGCCTTGCTCGCAACGCATATACAAAATACGGCGCGCGGCCACAGTATTATCGCACATGGACTTTATACGGAACATCACGGCGACGGCGGAAATGCGCCTGGAGTGTCCATATAGTTGCTATCGCAATAAAATGGGCGGAAAACGAAAGAAAAGACGAACCCTATCCATCGCGGCAAGCGAGTATTATTTAGCCTCCATGTCCGTGTATACTTCCTGCAAATTCGCATCCGAGAGTTTTCGTGATGAGTGCACTTTCCGGTGACGCCAAACACATTATACGCGCACTCTGAGCGCCAGCGTATGAATAACCTTTATCCGGGAGAGTTCACGAATTGGTCTTGGAGACGCAGCAGGCACGACTCAGGGGCACTAGACGATGCTTGACGGGCCCCTTCCATTGTGTATACAGCCACCGGTAACATCCCTATTTACGATATAAAGGCGCATTATACACGCGTATTTACATAGGAGCCAAAATTAGTTCCTTTGACAAGTTGCAAGAAAAAAAAAATAGTAGAAGGAGGGAGTCGCAACGAGGAGACCAAAAAAGAGGTTTGTACTACAAAGAAAGCAAACCGCCCCATTGTTCCAAGATTATTTGCGCAGCACTCCGAGAGGGGTCCAGGAAAAAAAGAAAGGTCATATTATCTTTCCGTTACAAGGGCACAAACACGATGCTTAGCGCGGGTGGCCGTCCTTTGTCCGCGTCGCTCCTCTGCGCTTCTCTTGTTTTCTCCTTAAGTCGTGTTCTTGTTTTTTTTTCTTTTTTGTACTCGCTACTTCGTGAGACGCAGGCGCACGCGTTTCAAGGGGACAGGAGCAGCGCACCGACCGCAGAAGTCGACGCGGCACGGTCCAGAAAAGATGGAGCGATATAGCCTCCCCCACCTTCCTTTGCCAAAGAGGCGCACGGCGGCAGGACACAAATGGAGCGGACACAACTGCAGCAGCGGCCACGGAGACAGGCGCTCGTTAGAGGCTCATTAGCGGAGCCAACGCCGGACGACGCGACCGGTCCTTTCCCGTGGAAAGAGAGGGGGGTAAAGGTGCGGGAAGCAGCGCGGAGCCTTGTTCAACGGTTGCCGTGTTCTCGCAGCAGACTCAGCGCTGTGCCCTGCCACGTGCGTCCGTTGTCTCTCCACGCACGTCTCTCTCTCTCTCTCTCTCTCTTGTTAATTTTTTCCCTGCCTTTTCAGGTAAACCCAGCGCCTCTCGGAGGAAACTCGGCGTCGCGTACAACGGTAGGTCGTTAGAACTCCTGCGCCCGCTGGAGCAGCGCTGGCGAAACGCAACTGCGCAGCCGAACGGGGCGACATCCATGGAGAGGACGCAACGGTCAACGTATATATATATATATATACTATAGCGATCGCACACAAACCGTTGCAATCGAGGGCCTGGCAGAAACGAGGAAGACGACAGTGTAGGCAGGCGAACGGGTCTCGAAATCCGTTTTTTAAGGAAACGGGCCTCTGTCATGTACGCGTTTTTCGGCGTTTCCTTCCTTCGTTCTATCTTTCTTTTGTCTCCCCCGGATTTTTGCGTTTGTTTGTTAACTCACGGAGTAGGCTCAAAAACGCCGCGATGCAATTTGCGCTAAGTTATCTCGACCATCGTACGTCCGCGACATACTCGTATATGCTATATATAGCTTGCATACGACAACAGCTCGTGGATATCTGTACACCCGTCGCTCCTGTTCTCGGCGACTTTCCATTCCTCGAAAGAAGGCCGAACTGGAACTGCGGACAGTCATCGAAATTTACCACGGAAATGAAAAAAAAAAAGAATGAAAGAAAAGGAACAAATACAAGAGAGAGCAAAAAGCGGGTCTTTCATGAAAACTATACAGAGGTTAGCCTGGCGGAATGCCGACAGCATTCTATGAGAGTCCTTAGTACGCTGGAGACTTGAAAGTTCCTCAAAACTATGAGCAAATGAAATGATACACGCAGGGCCCACCACATGAAACGCACCACAGCAGACAAAATAGGGAATTAAGGTATCTCTTGCAGGCCAGTATCTCGCAGAGAGGTTAAATGCGGCATCGTAGTGCGGGACGCACAGACGGTACTATAGTCCACGGTCAAAGTATACAAAACACAGCGCAGTTCTGTCCGCGTACCTCGTTGTGTTTGCCTCGTCGACTCGGAGAGAACAACGTCGTTTCAGGGCCGGTCGTGATCGCCGTTTGTCGTTCATCAATTTTGATTCGGAGCTGGGCTGTATATCGCACGAAGAACGAATCTTGGGCGGACGCGGAAGGGGCATGGAAACTCGGAGAAAAAGCGGCAGCCATACCTAACGAAGCAAGAGAGAAAAACGGGCCCGCGCTCTATCGTGGTCGTTCCACGGCAACGGGGACTGCCAGGGTTTCGATGTTTGGCGCTGCCGCTGGCCGAGTAATGTCGTAGGCGTTTCATCAGCGAGAGACGCGTTCTCGGCCGGCTCGCTGCCGCAGGGGAGGGCCACGCGATGCGGCGGGCCTCAACGATCATCAATAGAGCGGGGGGAAAGGGAGTTAGGGGGGGGATCCGCTCTCCATCACAGCCACGCCTAGTCGCTGTACGTCCACCACCCTTCCGGGACGCGAAACGACATTGAGCGGTCGCACGCGCTTGCCCGCACTTAAGGTCAGACCCTCACCTCCTTACTCCTCCCCTTCGTGCTTTTTTTTCCCCCCTTCGATGCAAGTACACACACCGGCAAGAACATGCACAAACACTTAACGCGCCGCACTGACTTCCTCGGATGGCTTCTTTCGAGCACTGCGAGAGCTGAGTGGCTGTCTCTAAGCCCAGTTTCACATTTCTTTCAAAACAGCAAGGGCAAATGAAATAAGTACAGCGAGAAATTATTGTTGAAATTACGCAATAACAAGAGTGCACGCACGCACATTAAAATAACATTTAAAGTGTGACCGAAGGCCTATATTGGGGAAGTGGAGAAGAGAGAGAGAGGAGTAAGGAGGGGGCTGGGTAGAGTAAATGTTTATCCATAGTTCGCTTGTGGAGAGACTTCCTCGAGAGAGTTTGTCATCCGGCTTCTCTATACCCTCTGCTATCATCTCTCCCTGTCATTTTAGTTCCCTGCCCTCAAGATTGTACACTAGACATTTACACTGCGGTCAGCAGTAATTTCTTTCCCTTCCTTTGATTTTTATTTATATATTTATTTGTTTGTTTCAATAAACAATCAATTACTACTACTACTACTACTACTACTACTACTACTACTACTACTACTACTACTACTACTACTATACGTATTGCTCACTGTAAGCCTCATATGCGAAGCTCCGTAGTGAGTTGAGTCTCTGATCAGCGCTTACCGCTGGTCGTACTCAATACCCGAAGGACGTCACTCTACTGGCCAGGTACTCGTTACGGAATATGCGCACACAATGTTCGATGAACAGTAAGACTGAATTACTCAAGAATAAACGTACCCCCGAGCACCCAATTTTTTTAATGTAGTCAACATCCCAACCACCTACGAAAACCTGAAGTATATGAAAACTTGAAGGAATAGCTAGAAGCCTCTTATCGGTTCCGCTTTCAACGGTCGACGCAAGGGGTCGACGTGTGCATCTGTGTTTAATTATACTGCGCGTACCCTGCTACCCATGCATAGCCTCGTGCGCGAAAAAAATAAAAGTCAGTTCAGCGACGTCTATATCTGCCTACTTTTGTCCCATGTTTCATTCAGTTCAGCTGTTCAAACTCGCCTTAGCCATAAATGAATTAGCTCATTTCAATACTATTCCGGAGGAAGGGCTAACTATGCCCCAGAATTGAGAGCCGAAGTCTGAAATCGAGGTATTCAACGATTGGTTAGGGGAAAAAATAGTTGATGATTACGTGCTGTGGAATAATTGCAAGCGATTCACCGGCGTAAATAAATAAATAAATAAATAAATAAATAAATAAATAGTAGAAGCTGGTTGTGGCGAACCAATTTGTTTGCAAAGGCGCCTTCAAGCTCCGCTTCGCGATCTCCAGCAAGACCCCTTACAATATTTTTTGCTCGCGATCGGACCTCCTCCCGCACCGATCCGATCGCGAGCTTCGTGGGCCTCCGATAAGATTCGATGCGATCCATAATCCAAACGTACCGGCCGTGCGGTCGGTCTCCCACCGGTCTCGTGATCTCTGTGGCCGCGACCTCTCGCACTGCGGACTCTCTCCGTACCGCTGCCATCGACGGCGGCGCTTTGTACCTGTCAACGAGCATCTGGGAAACCTGCAAATGTGCTCCGCCCGCACAGGTTCGATGAAAACCAGCGGCCTTTCCCGACTTTGTTCCCTCCGCATACAAAAAAAAAAAGGGGGGGGGGGGGGGGATAGAACTGCAGGAAGAAAGGAATAGAACTGAGACCGCAAAACACGGCGATGAAGAATAAGTCAAGGAGCCAACAAAAGTTCTTTTGTTTACTGGATTGTCTTCTTTTTTTTTTTTTCTTTCCATGTCCTCCTTCTATTACGTCGAACCCCTACCTTAGAAGCAAATAACCTCTCCAGTTAGCATTAAATCTGCTCTCTCTCTCTATATATATATATATATATATATATATATATATATTTCTTTCCATGTCCTCCTTCTATTACGTCGAACCCCTAGCTTAGAAGCAAATAACCTCTCCAGTTAGCATTAAATCTGCTCTCTCTCTCTCTCTCTCTCTCTCTCTTTCTCTCTCTCTCTCTCTCTCTCTCTCTCTCTATATATATATATATATATATATATATATATATATATATAGAGAGAGAGAGAGAGCAGATTAATGCTAACTGGAGAGGTTATTTGCTTCTAAGCTAGGGGTTCGACGTAATAGAAGGAGGACATGGAAAGAAAAAAAAAAAAAAGAAGACAATCCAGTAAACAAAAGAACTTTTGTTGGCTCCTTGACTTATTCTTCATCGCCGTGTTTCGCGATCTCAGTTCTATTCCTTTCTTCCTGCAGTTCTATTCCCCCCCTTATATATATATATATATATATATATATATATATGTCACTTTTGGACCCACACACACACACACACACTATTTAAGCTTCCTGAACTAACTTGGCAATACAAGTTGCGGCGCAGTGCTTTCTTAATCTTTTCGCTAAAGATAGCTGATTCTAAAGGTTGGTTGGCTGAACGTTGGCTGATTTTACAGACCAATGTAAGTGCAGCGCGTAAGTTGGAGATGTAGCAAAGTTTTACACAATCCGCGGTAGCTTATTAGTCTGACTATGGCGTTGCGCTGCTGAGCCCGAGGTCGCGCGAGGGTTCGCTCCCTGCCACGGTGGCAGCATTCCGACGGGGGGCGGTGTTATGACCCACACTCTCCCCATCGAGAAAGCAGTGTTTATAAACTTCTAATTTTAAACACCACACGCGGTTTCACCACGCAAAATGACCTCAAAGCGACACAGAATGTCGGTAATACAGAGCTACAGACATCATGAGAAATGACCCGTTGTTTCCATATCATAAATTTAAAAAAAAAAAAAAAAGCAACGGCGGTAAAAGAGTGTATCGAGCTGTATGAGAAATGACTTATGATGCCTGACCCCCGAATGGTTCCGCCATGGAAAATGACGAAACCAATTGTGATATATGCTTTATAAACGGCATCAGAAACGACCCGCGAAAGTTTGAAATTTGCCTCGTCAGTGTGTCCTCATCAGCCCTCATCAAGGAAACACGCGAGAGCAGATATCCCCCTTGGCCTTTTCTATCTATCTATCTATCTATCTATCTATCTATCTATCTATCTATCTATCTATCTATCTATCTATCTATCTATCTATCTATCTATCTATCTATCTATCTATCTATCTATCTATCTATCTATCTATCTATCTATCTATCTATCTATCTATCTATCTATCTATCTATCTATCTATCTTTGTTTTCTTTTCCTATTTTTCGTTTGCACGGGACAGCTATGGTCGGAACCGGCGGCAGATCTCTCCTGACGAAATTCACAAGTATATATATATATATATATATATGATAGGGCGCGGGTCGTAAAGGAAACCTGGTGGCGCAATCGGCGATATATGTTGTTCACATTAAAGGATATATATATCCTTTATCTATCTATCCCGCGCGCCACTTGATCGACGCCATTCGTTGTTTCTTTTTTACGCATAAAGAGTCTGCGAGGACGCGAGGGAGCATTTCGCCATGCTGCAAACATCGAGAAGCGCACCAGAATCGTGTCTCCTTTTCATCTGCATGCCGTGATTCGCCCACGCGAAGCTTTGATTCGTGGTTGAATAACGTACGAGGTCGATTATTCAGTTCCGCGCTTGTATACACACTGTCCTTCGAGAGGTGTCGTGTGAAAGCCTCTCCATACCTAACCACTCGGTCGCGTGTCTCCTATAACCAAAACGTGTAGCTGGCGTGGCCTAAACTCGGAACTAAACATCAATCGCTGGTTTGTTCTCGGGCGCGCGTTGTATACGCGCACGGCACCCCCGTGCGTGAGCGTGTTTTCGTGGCGCCGTGAGACCGAAGAGAAAGAGAGAAGGTAAATAAAGGATATTCGCGAAGGAGTAGCAGTAAGCACAGCCATGTTTACTGACATACCACGTTAGCTGATTTAATGCGCCTGTGTTGTGGGCGCATTAAATGTGGTGCAACTCAGCGCAAGCGAGAGTTGCAGCATAAATCTGGTCACGAAGCCGTTTGTGCACATGCATGCTCTGCCCATTGCTGTGGCACTCGGGCCCGCGGCAAATATTCATCTGCCTTAACACTCGTGTTCGCACATACACACATCGGTGCTCGGTAACGCTCGCAAATCGCGTTTCGTGACACTCACGTCCATTCACGCTCGTGGACATTCATTCGCGTTCGAGCTGACGTGCTGGGGCCTTGACGCTCACCGGCACTCGATTCCATAAAAAAAAATTATCTATAACGTCGATAGTGTGGCGAAAGGCAACATTTACGGAGCGTATATATAACCCACGAACTGTACACAGACTGTCTATTGATCATCTGCGACCCCGTGTGGGCTGCGGTGCGATGTAAGGCCTCAATTTCAGAAAATGTTCGTGAAGAAATCCTATAATTTATGGCCCTGCACGCGTAATCAACTACTACATTTAATCAGCTATCGCGTGTCCCCACTTAATCTAACAGTCAAAGGAGAGTCTACAGGGAGCACCGGAATCACCCTGCTAGTCTATCAATAGCTTACAAGTAGTCTACAACTACTTTACGCTAAGATGTCTATAAGGGGTCTATATATAAGCTGACTAAGGGCGCTATAACGCAAAATGATTCCAAACTGTTTTGATTACAATTTCTGCAATCAGCTTCCACGATTGGTCAAAACATTTTCGGGCCACTCCCAACTTCGCCTGTCTGTCACGTGACGTCACTAAAACCGCGATAGCTCCCCATCTGATATAACGTGTACACACTGATTATGCATGATTAAACAGCACAAAAGAAAAATAATCATACCGGATTCGACGCCTTTTCACCATTAGCCCTCTGCTATTGGTCCAATGTTTTCTGGCTACGCCCACTTCACCTGTCTGTCACGCGACCTCACAAAACCGCGAAAACTCACCACGTCAAAGTGACGTGTACGCGAAAAAAAATGCATTCATATGCCGGACAAAACTGAAAATTTTTCTGAATAGCCACAGACAGCCCCGTTCCAAAAGGAATAGAAGATGGCTGCCCGCCGATCGCTCAGGCCCTCGCTACTCACACCTGCCGGTGAGCATGTATTTATTTGCGCATGATAAACCTTTTTGCGTGGCAGTAAAACGTTATCGAGCCCTTTCGGCATACATACAACATCGCTCTGCCAACTCTTCCTTGCTGAGGATCCGTTTTAGCGGCATTCTTATCCTTCCGTTGCACGCCGCCGCGATTTTCGACCGGCCACCGCAAGCTAAGTAAGGCGGAGCGGACCAATCGGAGAAGCCGGCACCACCCTCTTCATGCGGTTATCCATTTTCACTGTGCTGGATCGGCCCCATCGAAACCCTCTCCACTAGAGCGTGCTCCTCGCCTCTTGTCAGCCAATTAGATAAGAAAAACCGCGGAGTGTAGACAAGGTTATCGGTTTTGAAAGCGAACAAAGGTGACCTCCTATAAACGAGGAGAGTGTTTGATTGGGTTGTTCAGACAACGCTGCGGGTCACCGCCTGATGATTGCGTCGGTGGTTACGTAAATTTGACGTCAGGAGTTTGGAATCATTTTACGTTATAGCGCCCTAAATCTGCATTTCGCAGGGGACGCACCGTTTGTCCATCGCCTGCTTCCGCCGCACTGCACGCATTTAGCGACACCGACCGCAGGCACGCGGCACACACGCTTAAGTGTTTGCTACAAGTGACACCGGCGCGCACGCACTTCGCCGAGGGATCGATGTGCGCGCGCGGGCTCTGAGCAGGATGCGTGGACAGCCGGTGAAGAACAGCTCGCGCGCGCTAGGGGTCTCGATCACGCCCGCTCTCACACTCGTATACATATACGTCCGTCGAACTGGAAAATAGATGGCGCCGCGATCGATCCTTCCTCTTGCCGCGTCTGCCGAGTACAGGGGAGGGCGACAATCGACGGTCTGTATAGTAGTGCAGCGTGCATATTGGTGCTCGTGTTAGCCGCGCCAAAAACATTTCCTTTTGAGGCAAATGGCGAGTGGCCGTCTCCTCCCTTGCCCCCATATATACGGTGTTGTCCTGTTGCATCTGATTCTCGCTCGGGTGGGGATGATGGTGCTTGTTTGCGAAGGGCCGCGCACCGATTTGGTGGTGGTGGTCATGCTACCGGCCGCAAGAGCGGTGGCGCAAACTCGTCGCTGAGTGCTTTACTCCGCCTGCTGGCAGGAATGCATTAGGGTTGGCCCGTTTTGTTTTGTCGTCGGGACGACCCAGACCACGCGACCATCGGAGCATGAAACATTCACGCTGCCGTGAACAGATACGGTTTTCGTCCCGTTTATTTGTACACCCTCGATCTTTGTACGCGTTTTTGAATTTTTTTTATTTCCTTCTGCATTCGTGTGCCGCCGAATCGGGCGTGTTCGAAGAAGGACACACGCACGTCACGAACAACGGCAACGTCGACAAAAAAAGACAGAAAGGATAGGCAAGTTCGCTGGACACGTGGCAATGGCTTATCTGACAGCACTTGGTCCGTACTGGTGCGTGCAGTGGTGCCCGGTGGCGCGAGCCTGATTTATTCGAGCGAATTGAATACGAATGCGCTCCGATGTTCGGGTGTTGGCCTACTTTTGGCAAAGCAAAATTTATAGAAAGAAAAATGGCGAAATTTCCCGGGCAGAGCCAATGTGAAGCGGTAAGGTACGATAAAAAATATACAGAGGGCAAGAAGGAAAACGTGAGTCAGATGGGAGTTACCAATACTAGCTGTTTGACGCCTATGATAAACCACGATGAACCTGTACAAACTATAGCCCGAATTTCAGTTCTACCGGCCATGTCGTGTGATGGCTCGTGTCACATTTAGCCAAGGAGTCGCAACAACTCTCCTGCAAACAAACAAAGAAAAAAATAATAATAAATAAAGCTTCTCGTATTTGCTTGATTCCATCTTACGAGTCAGGGGTGCACTATCAGAAATTCGGATACGTTGGTGTGTCCTATGCACTTTCTGCGCGCGCAAAGGCGGGGAACCACTAGAGTGTGTTTTAAGCAACTATTGTAGTTCTTACTTGCTTGGAACATGCATTACTGTATGCCTGCCTAGCGCGTGAAGAAACAGCACGGACTCACCAACGTATCCGAACTTCCGTTAGTGCCCTTTTTGTCTTAAACAACCCGTCCCAAATTCCAGGCCGCAGCTCCGCTTCAGACTTACGAGGATGCTCAAGATCTCTACTTCTCGTGCGCACAGTAATTTTTTGTTTTTTGTTTTGTTCCTTTCGACTGTGTTGCAGACACGTTCTCGTTCGCGCAGCGCCTCTCACTGCTCAGTGAAACAGGGAGGACAGGAGCAAGATAAAGCCACGGACAAGAAAAAACAAAAGAAAAAAAAAAACAAAGAACGCGGAGCATGGAATAGTAAGAATGAAGGGCAAGCCAGCGCGGAAAAAGAGCGAAAAAAAAAAAAGAAAAGAAAGGACACGGAACGCGGAATTCGGTCAACGCTGCCGACGCGAACGGTTCTGCGGCGCGAACGACGTCGCGAACCGCGCTCGAGCCTGGGCCGCCGGCAACGTCAGGCGCGCTGCTCGTGTGCGCGCCCGCGTCATACACGCGGGCGCGCGAGCCAGATTATACGCACTTTTTCACGGCCGCGTCGCAGAGCGCGCGGCTGTTGGCGGCGGCAGCCGTGACCCACGCTCCACGAGTGTGTGCGCGCCGCGACGTACCGTGAGCCGTGACCAATTTTGCGCCCCAGTGACCATTAGGCCTCCTCCTCTTTTCCTCCCACCGCGGCGCGCCTACGTTCGCCACCGCTGCTATATAACAGCTCGACGGCCGAGGCCAGGGACGGGATCGAGAAGAAAGAAAGAAGGAAGGCAGAAACACGCACGCGAGGAAACGAGAACGCGTTGCCGTGTGTGCCGAGAGAAAGAGTGAAAAAGAGCGGGCCACGCTGCCCGGCGAAAACGCGCCAGTTCATTTTTGGTTACCGAAACGACTTCGTCTGGTTAGAGGGCGCGTGCGGGAATTCGGGCAATCCGTTGCCGCAATAAAGCCTTCGCGAACCGTTAAATGGCAAAATAAGGCAGCGTATAAAGCGCTGTTCTTCTGAACAAGCATACGCCGCGCGGCGGCCCCTATATATATCTATACACATAGCGAAATCCTTTATCTGAGACCGACTGAGACTTGTGTAGTACAGGTATGTGCATACGCTTGGCAGGGAGCGCATCTTGCGCCAGCGCAGCAATTGGTTCACTCGCAGGTTCACCTTGTTTTGCGCCCCCGTACATGCTTCAGGGAGGAAGCAGGCTCCCGTGGCTGCCGGAACCTAACGGCGGCGCGATTTAAACGACCCGCCCAGCAGAGAATGCTCTGGGGCGGCGAGTTTGTTTACGCTATCGGCGAGAGAGCGCCCGCAACGAGCTTCGATGCGCCATTTCCTTTAATGCGAAACTATCCTCTGCCCTCATAAACATTCATGACTCGAACAACTTGCAAGCACAAAGAGCCCTATGAAGGCTAAGTGAGAGGCCCAATGGCGCTATCACGAAGGGCTGCAGGTATAAACTGAAGTCCTCCAATGCTGAGTTTACCGTATAGCGCTTCTCTTGTTTTTCACTCCCTGCCTTGTGTTAGTATGTGGAGCTCGAGCTGTCAGTTTGTTGTTGTAGTGCGTAAGTCTGGTGAGCTATAGATAACGCCACTACACGCTGTTTAAAACTAACAGTAGCACTACCTTTTTAGGTGTTGTTATTGACTCTAACCTAAAATTCCGTGACCATATCGTGTCTGTTATTAGGAAAACCGCACCAGGACTTCGGGCACTAATTCGCGCTCGAGCTTTTTTTTTTTGGTATCACAACACTTGTCACTTTATATTATGCATTTATTCACAGTCATATCAATTATTGTATTGAGTCCTGGGGCAGCACTTATAATATCCATCTATCACCTCTCCTAACCCTTAAAAAACAAGCTATTCGTATTATTTCTTTTGCACCTCGACAATCTCACTCACTCCCGTTCTTTCTTAACAATCGCGTACTACCTTTATCCCTATCCTATTACTATATCTTGGTCTATTGTTTTTCAAAGTTTTTCATCACTATCTCTACCTCGATATAATTCCATCATACGTATTCGTTAATTCTAACTGCACCCGTTTTTCTGTTAAGGGCAATCTACTTTTGCCTAAGGTACGCACTAACTATGGAAAACAAACTATTCTTTTTTCAGCTATGTCACTCTGGAACTCCCTGCCTATCGACTTAAAACAATGTAACTCTCTTTCCATATTTAAATCTGACTTAAAGGACTACCTATTTGAATCTAAAAATAACTGTTCTAATTAACTTGCTATTGCCTTTGAATGTATTCGTCGCTTTTTCAAATTTTTTGTGCTGACATGTTATACCATGGAATTATTCTCTTTTCTTTTTGGTTGTTATGTTGTGTCGGTTTTCTTTTGTATTTTTTGTACAGCTTTTATTTTTTTGTAACTTGATTTTTTAGTAAATGATTATGCATGATATTACTGTAATTATTTCGTCTTTCATGTGTTTGTTAATTTTTCACCTATGCAGTGTTAGTTTCGTTTCATTACTCGATATTTAATTCATCGTAAGGGGCCCCGCCTGCAGTTTTGCTTTGGGACCCCTTCCTGTATACTACTGTCTATGTACTAATTTACTTATCAATAAACATGAATTGAATTGAATTGAACGCCACTACACGCTGTACCTGTGCATGCAAAATGTTCCGCTATATTGCTCGCTCCCGCATGGACATCTACAGAGTTTCTTCAATATTTCCTACCAGCGCGGCATAGAAACTACCATCTATAGGTGATCAGGAAAGAAAGAAATAATGGCCAGTCTGACGATATCAAAACTCATATGTGCACAACCACTGACCATTACCTTATATTCGTTCTCTGTAAAACTGGCCGTATCTTGATTTTAAAAAAAACGAAAGGAATAGGGCTCGTATTCAGAAAAAGCGTTGCTCGTAAAAACAAAATTCAGCCAATCCTGATGCAGGAAATATAATTAGCTAAAGCGGTCGTCCATTGGCCGATACCAATTATGAACGAAAAGCTTTGCGAATTCGGTCCCTGGTGCACATAATGTGCTACTGTATGTGAAAGGGAACGTCGTATTTCCGTATGAAATCCTGCGATCTTTCTTTTTTCCAGCGCTGAAACAAGAAAGTCCCATAAGGGAGATTTATTCACCGAAAAATTGTGCAAGTTGTGCGTGCGTGCGTGCGTGCGTGCGTGCGTGCGCGTGTGTGTGTGTTTGTTTGTTACTTCCACTTCTTTTGCGGAAATTGCTGCTTTTAATAGCGCTCCCTCTTTAAGATTGGTGCAGAGTGTACACGCTTATATATTCACTTTCCGCGTTTCCGTTTGGATCACGAACCTCGCGCGGCTTCACATGATCTTTCATTCGGTTGGGCTCTCCCACTCCACGTTGGTGCATGTGGTTGTTCGTACACCAAATGCAGGGTTGCGCGCGATTCTCGCTCAGAAACGTGGTCGTCCTTCGCGATCCGCTAGCGTTGGTGGTCGCGTAGGAAGGCGAAGGTCACTCGGCTGGGGGACTCCCCAAGGATGCACTCCATAAGCGGCGCGCAGCGACCACCTCAGTGTAGTTCTCTACACTACTCGCTATGCGTTTGCGGTACGGCAAGTTTGCAAGTTTGATACCGTAATCCTTTTGGATGAACCTGTCAACGTATTGTAAGTGTTTGTGTACGAATATACTACAGAGTCTATGGGCTGTCCGCATGTAACACGCACTATGGCTGAAACAAATTAGGTAATCTTTTGTGGTGAATATCGAATATGAAGCACCGTCCCTTCCCGTTTCTTAAATCTACATTTTCTGAAACCCTGGTGTTGTATTCACAAAGCTTTGCGTTCGTAAATGCTGTTTGCATTGGCTGGCCGCCCGATTGGCTACCATCTGCTCTTACTCAACAGATTTAACCTAAGAAAGAGAGAGGCAAACAACTTTTATTGAGAACGGCAAGTGTAAGAGGAGTTTATCTCCCCTCCCTTAGACGGCTGCCAGAAGCCCTTGGGTCCTAGCGGCATCTTCGGCTTGCCTGATGACTTGTAGTTGGTGCTCGCTGTCTGAACTGAGCAGCGCGGTCTCCCACTGCTCCGCGTTCGTATATGTGTTGTTTGGCCCCTCCACTACGCTGGGGCAAGCCCAGATTATGTGTCTGAGGTCCGCCCGCTGATTGCAGTCTTTGCATTTATCCGAGTAGAGCTCTGGATAACAATGATTATAAGCGATCGGGTTTGAGAAGGTGTTTGTGTGCAGTAGGCGCCATGCTGTCGCCTGCTGTTTATTTAATGAAGAGTGTGGTGGAGGGTAATGCTGCCTCCCTAATCTGTAGTGTTTGGTGATTTCATTATAATTAGATTTAACGTAAGAACTTTTATTTTCTTGTGCGTACGTGGATATGCGGAGCTCAGAGAGGAGCGAACCCGCAACCTCGCGCTCAGCAGCAAAGCACAGTAACAATCGAACCACCGTGGCGGATACATCCTCGCGTTCAGTGCTAGGCCTTCTGTTGGGCGCAGCTTCCAGCATGACGCATAGAGAGAGGAAACAAAAATGCGTGTATACATATACACCTAGAGAAAGAGAGTGAGGGAGAGGAAATGCACACAAGGAGATTCATTCTCTCAGCTGGAGAGAGAGAGAGAGAGAGACGAGGTTGGCTGCGGCACATCACGGGTATACAAAGACGACGGCGCATCCGGATGCGAGAGAGCTATGCAGTCGGCAGAGCGCGTAGGCTCGCGGGGTCTCGCCGCCGCTGCTGCACCGGCGGCGTGTGGGCGCGGCGACGCAGCGCACGGGCCGGCCCGTCCAGCCGGCCGCGCCATTGAACTCCTAGCTCTCTTCGGAGTGCCGTACCCGGCCGGCCGGGTCACCAATTGCCTTCTTCTTCTTCTTCTTCTTCTACCCCGCGCGGCCATCATTGCCCACACGCCGCGCAATTGCCAACGTACGTGGCGAGACCGCAGGACCGCCGCCGCCGCGCTCGGCCGAGCTGCTGCTGCGCGTCCGAGACGCTATTTGAGACGCGGGCCGTCGCAATGAAAAAGACATTTGGTGGCCAGAGCGCGCGCGCGCCCGCTGACGACGACGCTTTAGGCTGGTTCCGCCTTTTCGTTTCGTCGTTACGCGGTCGCCTCTTCTTCCTCCATTGTTTAAGCGGACGAACCGCGGAGAGCTCGCGTGGCCCGTCTCCCCTTCCCTCCTCTTTCTGCGCACTACGGCAATGCCGCGGTCACGAACTCCTCTTCGCTGGTTATTGTCCACCAAAATAAGAAGAAAAGTTGAAGTGCGGAGGAGACGGACACGCCCGTCACTGCCCGGTTCTTTATGAGATGACCACAGGTTTCGAACCACCTACGAAGAAGATGCGCGGTGAAAGAAAAAAAAAAAGTCGAGAAAATGGGCTATCGTCGTCCGAGCTTTGTCTTCGCCTAATGCGTCCTGATGGAGTTTTAAGCTGCGTACATACAATATACCGTCTCGTCACTGCGCGCCCGTGTCCTGTGGTCCCAAGACGCGAGCTCGGAGTGCTGTGCCAGTCTTGTGGAGGCGCGAGCCAACCCCTTCTTGCCGTCTTATACGATCCTGCCGGTTAAGTATACGCAGAAGACCTTCGTCGTGCCAAACGAACGTATCGGCAAGGTGGAAAAGGAGGAGGGGTGTTGCTTGCTGCGGGCGGGCCTATAGCCTTGCAAAAGTTTACGGAAATTGCTCCACCTGAACGCCACCTATCAAACACGATACGACCTGAGACACTTCGCTGTACAACTAACAACACCATGCAGGTATCAAGAACAAGTTGACTCGGAGTCCAATACGTTTCGCTTTTTCCGAAATACGACGACCCCCACGGCTCACCATTCACCTCCCAACCCTGTATGCACGGAGGAGCTTTATTCCCACGAAAGCGTAATTTCTGTAGAATCATTGGCTACACGAATGCACGGAGTATGTTGTGCAACGTAAAATCTTGCACGATCGACAGCAATCGGTTTGCAATAATCTCGCCAGAACGGCTTACTTAAAATGTCATGCTTAAACTGTGGCGAAGGTTTACCCAAATATATACAAAAAGGGCTGTCACGCTTAAACTATCACGAATGTTTAAGGTGTACGCTCGAGGAGGAAGTTCAGCGCTTCATCCACCATCACACTCCCTATCAACGCTTTAGGAAGAAATTAAATATACGTACAATAATATATGCGCTGTTTTTTTTCTCTCTTTCTTCTTTTTTATCTTTTTAGCAAGGCAAGTATGGCGTCGCATTTATCAAAACAAGGCAGCAGAGGCCACCGCATCTCCTTTGTCGCCGCATTTCTTACACATTATTTCCTCATTTGCATAACCATAACTCACAGCGCGAAAGAAACTTCCAACAGACAGAATAAAACAATATACACCTCTGCAGAGCATTGAGCGCTGTGGACGTTTGTCACGCTGTGGCCTAGCTATTCTCGCATGCGTGTTTCTCTCGGTTAGTAATAGTACTCACGCAAAACCAACAAGCTCAATCTTCCACGCAGTTTAGTATACGGCGTTTTACGCCACCGGTATACAACACGCCATTTCGTGTCGCGAAGGTTGTCAGCCAACAACAACCATTAAAGCAACAAGCGAATGCTCAAATGTCGTCGCGTCATAACTTACTAGGGCAAAAAAAAAAAAGAAAAAAAAGAAAAGCACACAAGCATCCTCAAAACCTGTTGGCCACTCCCCAACTGTTTCGCATGTGTTTCATGCCTTTCTGGACGTTCAAGTAACGACGTCGCACGCATGCATACATACAGCCCTAATCAAATTTGTCCACAGCGCACGAACGGTGTGTTCCGGATTGCAATGCCGCCGCTGTTTACTATAGTGGCTGTGAGCTGCCGTATGGAAACAGCCTGTTCCTGTGCATGCCACGCAAAGAGGGTGGTGTTTCTTTTATCACGCAGGCTGCAAAGAGCTATATAGTACAGGGTGATCATTTTCAAGTTTCCCGAAGTTTAAAAAAAAATTTGCATGTGGCCGATATCATAATTCTTGTCCTTGAGCCGGATTATTCGAAGAGGCGGACGTTACTAGCAGGAGAAATCTAAACACATCTTCAACTAATTAAGAAAAATTACTAATTACCTTTTAAATTAATTATTTTAAGGCCCATACTGCAATGTACGAATTGTAGCCGGTGAGCTTGCAAAACGTATTCCCTTGAAATGAGTCCCCAGGATGACACCAGTTTCGAGGTACTATTTCCCAAAGTGGGGGGAGAAATGCATGGCCGTTTCAGTTACTTTTGTGCTTCAATGCATAACATAACAAAAAAAAAAAAAAAACGTTTCGTTGAAAAAGTGAGCGGAACAACAGTGCATTTTTACGGCGAGTTTGATGGCGCGTATCTCCAAACTGGCGTCATTTTTGAAATTCATTCCAATTAAATCCGCCTCGCAAACTCACTGGCCGCAATTCCTAAATTGCAGTATGTGCCGTCCAATAATTAATTAAGAAGTCAATTAGTGAATTTCGTTGTTTAGTTTAATATGTGTTTCGATTTCTCGTGCAAGTAATGTCCGCCTCTCCGAATAATCGAGTTTAAGGAATAAAGTTATGTTACCTGCAAAAGGCGAGCTTTAAATATTCCGGTAAACTTAAATATGATCACCCCCTATATTGTCCATACATTGAGCCACGCCGGCCGCCACGATGTAAATCTTCTTAGCGTCTGCTGGTGCCTGTACAGTGTTGTGTACATGATTCGTTTCCCCCAACTCCCACCTACTTTTTATAAATTAATTTCATCTGTCATCTGTCGTGAGTTCTTGCGAAAGTCAGGCTAGATGTTCAATTGAACCTCAATGCAAAGAACTGAAGGCAACAAAAGGTATGCAGAAAGACGAAGAAACTTCATTAAGCATTTTTGTAAGCGAAGTTATCAACTTTGCCTGTTATTACACCAACCCGGAGGCCGATATTTCAATTCGAAGTAAAGGCGTTCACACAACCACCACATGTTATTTCATCCTACAATTCGCCGACCATTATTTTTTTTTCTACTTTCTTATCCACGGCGTAAACGAAGACACCGAATTTCGTACGCCTGTTCTTTCTTTACAAAATATTATTTAAACAGTCTATAGAAATATTTGTATACTTTACTCAAAGTCTGTAGAGTGTCTACAGGACTCCAGCCTTACAGTTTTGGTCGCCTTTATTGCCGACATACTTTATTACAAACATTTTGTAAGTGTATGAGCAACACCTATAAACAGTAAACAGGCTTGTAAACTACTAATATGTCTATAGAAAGCATGTTTCAGTTTATGCGGTCAAAAGGGCCCGTCTACAAGAAGGTAAAACAGTCTATTTGAAGTCTGTAAGAATGTATAAATCCACTCTTACAGGTGCAAAACGGACCTTGTACTCGTGGGCATTTTCATTGTTCACACAAGTATAGATGAGTTTTAGCAGCATCTATCGATGATGGACGGCTTCGATAAACAATACATCTTACAGACGAAAAAAAAAAACCGCAGAATGCTCGCAATATAATAATCGCTCGTTTCTAGAGCGTTTCTGTATAGACACAAATCGCACCTCGGATACACGATACAAAAAAAAAAAAAAAAAACACTCAGCGAACTTCTTCACTCGGCTTTCAATTAACGGCGCAATTAGGAAACACGCGAGGCCTCGCTTCCGCGCGTCGTATATACACCATATATAATATACGCCGAGCGCGCCTCGCTCGGAGCAAGGCATCCAAGATGATGACTTCAGCCACAACATCGCGACGCCTTCGCACGCTGCTCGCCACAGGATTGGGGTGGGTGGGGAGCAACTTAAGCGCACGCGTACTATATAAAGTGACGCTCACTCGCGTGGCTGACGGCTCTGCGGCGGCGGCCGAGTGACGTGAATACTAATTTTTTCGAGTTAATCGGCGAGAGGCTTTTGGCGTTAGCCCGAACGCCGCCGCAAGCCGACGCGCGGAACCATTTTTCAAGGAGGGCGGACGGGACGGGTCCTCTCGTCCTCTCGGAGCGACGCGAGCTTCTCAGGAAACAGCGCCGCCTCTCCCCGAGTCCTCCGGCTCTCTCCAAGGAAGCTTCGAACGCGCCCGTTGCCGTCGCAGCTAGAACCAGAGGCCGAGCCCGATCAATCACCGCAGGGAAAGGAACAGACCAACAACGCAACCGACAACAAGAAAACAGCGTTGGTCTCACCGCTATGTAAGCCTGCCGTGCTCATATTCCGCTGCGAGCAATTAGCCAGAGTGCATTATGCCGTATGTGGGAGCGGCGGCGACGCCGGCGCGGCTCTATCAAAAACTGAAGCCGCTCGCGGCATTAGCGTCTCCTCCCGCGTGAGGCAACGAAAGATAGGCGCTGTGTAAAGCAGTCATCGCGTTCTGCCGGGACGGCCTCGCGAAGCTCGCTAAAAGGGCCGCTTTATGGCCGCCTGCAGGCTTAAAGCCTCCCCGGGAGCACTTTATGTACTACCCCAAAAAACGAGATTTTTTTTTTCCTTACCGACCCTGTTTGTCTCTCCCTCTGTCTTTCCTCTTATGATGGAAGATTGCAAAGTTCCGGACAGCACTTCTATTTCGTCCGTTTTTGAGACAAGTTAGGAGAGTCGTTCGGAGTTGTTGCGTCATAATGAGGATGACGGTGGGTCTTTCAGGATTCCCGGTGCCGCGTATTGCTGAAACATCGCCACTGGTCAGCGTGATGGTTTAGTTCCGGACGCCGGGTAAGATTCGCGAGAACGTCGGCGATATATCTCGATTGCATCGAGTTAATAGTATCTCGTGGACCAAAAAAAAATTAAACAAATAAAACTAAACAAGGACACGAAGAAGTGTAGTGCGAGGGAAGGCCGGAACTCGGAATAGAGCTGCTCTGGTGGTCCATTTGCCGAAAGTGAGCTTTAAAACATTTCTTGCGAACAGAACTTGTTTTTCGTAAAACTTGTACGGTCGTAATATCGTACAGCGAAGCCGAGTTCGTAAACCTTACGAAACATTCTCGAGAGTTCACAGGCTCGCGTGAAGAAATAACAGATGACAGCAACGTTGAAAAAGAAAAGAAGAACGAAAGATAAGGAAAGAAAGAAAAGCTCGCCCTATAGATACGTAAAACGGCGAGAGATCTGTGATATTATATATATATATATATATATATATATATATATATATATACTTTGAAAGTGCGGGCCCGCAAGTTATGAATTTGCAAACTGGAAACGACGAACGCTGTCGGCAATTTTGGGTGAGAATCTCTGACGTCTTACCTCGCGCAAACTGCTTTTCAACTCCAGAATATCCACGCAAGACATCTACAGTTCCAGCACACATCGCGTTTAAGTCGAGTTGGGGAGGAAGTTTACGAGTCGAAGGCAAGTTCCTGTGCAGGCGTGTCGTTTGGTCGAGCGAGTAAAGTTGGACGCAAAATGAACGAGAAGAAAAGACGCTCGTCGCTGGTCCTGTACCTATACTATATAGCGAAGCAGCCGCGGATGTCCCTGTCACACACGTGTCGAGCTCGAAGCCTGGCCTGCGGGTCCGTTCAGCCATCTCGTCACTAACGCAGCTCCGCCGGCGGCGGCGGCGCTCTTTCTCAGTTTAAAATGGAAATTGACAATATCTATGCGGATTCGTCGTGTGACACCTCCAAATTTGTCCCCCATGTCCCCTCTTCTCTCAGCGCCTATCGGTAAAATACTAAGTGACGGCATTCCCGGCGTGCAGTTGCACGAAATAGCTATATAGCTAGCTATGTACTATAGTCCAACAGCAGCGAGTGAATCTCGAACGACAAAAGGAGAGAGAGAAAAAAGAAATGTAACGCAGCGCCAGACGCGCCGTATATTTCGATGCTCGAATTTCAGTCGCTAACGCCGTTCTCAATGCAAACAGAGATAACAGCGCGGCCTAGTTTTTTTTTTTCATTCTATTGGCGAGTAAGCATTTCTCTTTTATCGTCGTTTTCTTATCTTGTATGTAGCAGCACGTCACTTCTGCACGTCGCAACGTCACGCTTTAATATTAAACGTCACTCAGGACTCGCGCGTTTGAATCGGTAGATTGGGCAGGTAGCGAGTACGCAAAGTAAAGCGCGCACTTCGCATTACCGTACATGCTACTCGATGCCTTCGTTTCTCGTGATTCGGGAAAAAAATGCCACCTGTCCAAGTACTGACCGTTTCGGTGCCAGCACACTTATTAGCCGTACGACACTTCAAACGGCAAATGTTCCGTCTACTTATGAACTGAAAAAAAAAAAGAAACATCGTTATCGTTATTAAGTACCACTGTTCGCGAAACTCGTTCCTCATTCAACGGTAGTCTGTCAACATTAGTAGGGCAACGTGACACGTCACATCACTTCTTTGCTCTCATGCCATGCTTTGCAAGAAATATTTCGTGTGCCTACGGCCTTGTCGTTATACGTATACATATACTAATCAGCTTCGTGATGCTTTTTTTTTGTTTACATTATTTCTTCTGTGCCATACGTATATTAAGGCTGTACGAAACTGGATCATTTCGAATAATGATTCGAGTGTATTTCTATTCACTTCAGTGCTCGAAATTAACAGTTCATGCAGGAGTGTGCTGAACTGTGTTGGTTAGTGCATGTTAAAGGGAATCGAACGGCGCAAAAGACGGGATGTGTATACTGAAGACGACAAAAGCATATCGCTGTACCTGTAACCTATACACACTTGAAACTCTAGCGCCGTGTCTCTCGTCTACACTACATGTCCTCCTGCCTTTGGCGCTGTTTGATTTCGTTCGAAAGGTTAATATTCGAAACATCGAATATTTATTAAATAGATTTAAAATAATGAGCACCGGCGTGCGAGCACTCGAAAGAGGAAAAGCCTAAGAGTGAGAGGTAATTTTTTTTCTGCTTCCTATCATTGTACGCATAGCACAATCTTTTGTACCACTGTGGGCAAAGTATTGATATTGGAGCGATGTCCCTGCTTAATGCTCTTGCTACACTGAAGCTCATGTGCTACCAATTTGATGTTATCATCGTATGGTTAGGGGACTGGTTTATCTATCGCATTCTATCTCTAATATTTCTGTTGTCCATGCTCTCGGTGGTGCTCTGAGACGTTCTCTTCCCTCGTGAAGGTGCTTTTTTTCTTAAAAGTGTTGTTTAATTTGAATGGATGACTCATGTCTAGGAGATGGCAACAAAGCAGTACTTAGTGTACCACGTATACGTCTAGTGGCTATTAAATATACACGCTTATTTCAATGCATAGCGCTCGGATACTCTTCTGTCGGTTGAAATTTATGAGTTTCGCGTAAAAGTTTGGGGAACTCTCGAGCACTGAATACGAAGAAGTCTTGCTATTCGAAAACTTTTCAAGAGCTATAAAGTATTCGATTCGGTGTTTAAGTTTACTATTCGCACACTCCTACTATATATCGTTTAGAGCAGACACTTTGCAATATAGGCATTTCTGGAAGACAATGCTAAGCAGACGCGATGAAAGGCTAACAAGAACAAATAATAATAATAATAATAATAATAATAATAATAATAATAATAATAATAATAATAATAATAATAATAATAATAATAATAATAATAATAATAATAATGTTTTGATCACTGTACTGAAGAAAGTCGGGAAGCCACACGTGTAACTCTGTGTGTGCCTAATGTTGCTCCAGTAACTAAACTAGGATCACAGAATTAAGCTTAAAACTGCGCTCGCGCCACTACGATGCGACCAACTTTCTTCCTTTTACTATAACTTGAAAAGAAAGAAAGAAAAATAGGTTACCTGGATAACTGACCGATTAACATCCCCGTTAGCGGAAGTTAATGCGTTAATCGCGATCAGATTAATTTTCATCGTTTTAATAGGTCGCGCTCAGTCGGGGCGTCAGGGGCCAAGCGTGCTCAGATAAAATCAACCTCTCTATGTTTGATTAATCAGTTCTGCGGTCTTCGCTCAGCGCGTGTCGTCCACCCATTCTAGGGGAAGAAAGCAGCGATTAAACTGGCCTGCCGGGTAGCGTTCAAACGTATACAACAACGCGCAGCCCCCAAGCCTCAGCTTAACCGTGCTCGTTAATTTTCTCTCAAGTATCGTAAACTAGCTGTGGGATATTTGTACCCGGTCATTTTAAACTTGTTCGTCATTCTCGCCTCACCGCGGCTCAGCTCCGGAAAGTTTACATCGAAACTAGAGAACCGTGACTATCGTGACACAAGCCCGTTAACAGGAAATGTCAGCCTTATTAAAAAAAAAATTAAGAGGGCGAGAAAGTGTGAGCCTTTCTCTTACCCCCTTTTTTTCTTGTTTAATCGAGCACTCGAATAGTGCAGTTATGTTAACTCAGTGCGTCCTTATCATAGTGTCCTGTGTACGGCAAGGACAAAAGCTGCTAGGCTTCAGAATATTTGCTATTGTTGTAGTCAGTGTTGTTGCCTAACGCTGGATAAATTGAAAGTCGGGCTACATTACAGCCGGCTATACCGAGACACAGTTACGAAATCTAGAATACTCCTTTCCCCATTTAACAGACAAACACATACCAGAGACCCGTTAAATACATATGCTAAGTCTGCGAATTGGTAGTGGCGCCAACGTTGACACAATGTTCTGCCTACATAATTGTAATGCAAGCCCACTCTGGACCTACATTGGTCATGTTTCGTACGCTATCAGAGATAGCATTACGAGTGACCGACGAGAAAGGGCGTTTCGTAAAACCCCACTTCTACCACTGCAGCCTCGGCTTCAACCTTTACGCGGTCTACTTCGAGAGACTCTCTAATGCAGAATGTGTAGTTCTGTTTTAGATGTCATGCTCGTAGATTAACAGAAGTTATTAACTAATTGATTAAAGGCTCCTCATTACTCGGTTTGAAATTCATAACCGAAGCGCCGGCCGTTACTCTGAAAACAGAGGATCACGCAAGACCACGACGTGTCTCGCAACGGGCCGATGTAACCAAAACCAAAATTAATCGTACAAATAAATAAAGTAGCAAATAAGAAAGAGAACTAATATGGACACATTCTCCCAGGCTTGCTGTATAATCCGAGTGTTGCAAGAACGAACAGCTCAAGCACACAATAGTGAAAAAACATAATCACTTCAGAAGCGTGCTCAATGCAGGCGGCGTGGTGATATTAGCGCTACAACCGCGCCGGGGACTGACGCAATGCAGTTTTGCCTATGTATTAATAGGCTACCAGCGGATTCATTTTCATTACGGGTTTCAACAGGGAATTAGATTCCGATAAGTAAGCGAAAAAGATAAGAAAATCGTTTCATCTCGTTATGCTGACGCGCGCTCGAGCAAGAAATGAAGTGCGCTCATCTTCTAATCTGCTGCCGCGCAGGGCCCTTGACGATATAGGGACCGCCTGAAAAAAAATCTAATAAATGAAACAAAGAAATACAAAACGAAGGATTCCTTGCTTTGTATCGTTCCATATATCCAACATAATATAAGCGACTTGTTCAAAGCGGCTGGGTCGCCCTATTAGCTGTTACGCAACCAGCGGTATTACTTGGCAATATAGCTGATGAAAAGCGACCTAATCATGTCCGAAAGACAGAGTGACCGCAAAAGCGACAACATCTGCGATGATTTTCCGAATTAACATTTCAACACGCCAGCGACGCATGCATGGTACAGCTAAGCGTCTGCTTGAGATCCCAGAATTCTCGATTTATGACGAAAAAAGTGAAATCAAAGTGGCGCCCACGCAACTCGTTGCACCGATCAGAAAGTACATACCTCCTTCCCCCGATTTCTTGCTGTTTCTAAAGCACTCGTAATGCGCATTTAGTCCTAAAGCCTCCATTCTTTTGCCGTAAAACTCCCACCTCCCCTCCCCAAGCGCAGTGGAGCAGCTCCATGCATTGTGTTTCCACACATCTCGCTTCTTAAGAATTATCTTCCTTTCCTTCTTTTTACAAATGAAGGAATAGGGAAACTATCATTAACATTTCGTGAGTAAGGCTTGTCTTGCGCACGCAGTAACATCGCGAAGTGAAGATGTTGGCTACCATTATAGTTGTTATTTATTTATTCCCCTCTCTGTACTTCGCGACACGGAACGCAAATAAGAGGGAACTCTTAGGCAGCTAAAAGACCCGAGTCAGACATGCACGCTCAAGTTCATGTACATCTGCTATGTAATCACAACCAGCGGATGCTTTACGGCTATATGTGTAGCGCGAAATGAATTGCGCAGTTTCGGTGTGACGAACGCTTATTACGATATGTAGCCAGCCGAATGACATGTATACGAAACTACTACGAAAGGGTAAAGAAAGGTCACGCTGCGTATAATGTTTTTGGTAAACGCTGAAACTTAGAGCGTAATCGCGCTATTTCTACTTTAATAGAAAGCTACTGTGTCTTGTAGAATCATTATTGACGTTCGGAGCTTTCTCGTCTGAGTGCGAGCTATACGTGAGAAAAGAACGGGACAGTTTTTTTTTTCTGTTCAGACGTATACAGTTAAATGAAGAGAAAGAAGAGAAGGCAGAAACGTTTGTGTTTTGTGATCTTCTCAGGGACATTTGTTTGTATGAGCTTTATAACTTATGCCACTGCTGTTGTTGTACATCTCTCTTATCTTCCCTTGCAATGTTTGCATCGTTTCGTGCGCATTTGTCCAAATCAGGTTAGTAGCCCGCTCCGCCTTCTGGAGCCAACAAATGCTTAATTAAACATATATACACTACGCGAACATATACACAGATAATAAAAAAGAAAGCTAGGCCAAGGCGATATGTCCCTTTTCTGAATATCTCCCTGTGTTCTTCTGTATACATATATTCAAATGTCGCTTTTGTCAATCAATGTAGACACGTTATGAGCCATTAAGATATATATATATATATATATATATATATATATATATATATATATATATATATATATATATATACATACTATCGATCATGGACGAAAACACATAGACGAACAACGTTATAGGAACACACGGGTTGTATACAGCCCTCTCTGAAGTTTTGCATGCCATTTAGAGCTGAACCAGACACTCTTGAGTCCTAGTCCTGCAGTGGCACTGTCATTGTGGATGACTAAGTGCTGGCGGGTCATTCTGCATAACTTTTCGAACGCCAAAACTATGACACGGTTCAGCATTGTCGCAGGCTGCTCGCTCAATAAATGGCCTACAAACTTTTGACAGGAACTGCATGGTGTTTATATACAGAATCGCATATGCGCGCGTCTTAAAGCCTTTCAAGAACGAAACTAAGTGCTTCCCGATTTAGCGCGACATTCAGCACTGATATGCGGTTATCCTTTAAATCGTTGGGACAGTCACTGCCACCTTCGGAGAGACACACCCCTCGTACTGATGGCGCCTGTGGGACTGGATGACTTGCGATATTTTTTCTTTAATAGGGATCTTTCTCTTTAATTAGCATCAACAGCCGCCTGCGGTTTCGCGATATATACAGCCTGCGCCAAATCCCACTGGACCGCCAAACAGATTCGCCAGACCCGTTCCAGCCACAGTCTCAAAGTGCCCTCAGTGTTCGATGAGTCGGGCATCAGCTGGTTCAATCGTATACGAACGAGAAAACTGGCAGCGCAGCCAAATGGCCGCCACGGTCCACGGCCAACGCACCTTGTTCTTCTTCCCTTGGGACGAGACAGGGGACGTTCGGTCGAAGCTCTCGCACAAACTATTGTATACATTCGCTTTCGCTCGCTCTACAGAATAATAAAAGTAATCAGATTAAGCATGCAGCGCGTAGCCCGTCGTGTAGCTGCCGCTCTAGTTTGGCTCGCTCCTGGCCAATTACAGAAGTCGCTCTTGCATAACGCCTCGGGCGGCAAAGAGCCCCGCGAAATCCGGCGTCGTTCTGTGAATAGGTTTGCTGAACCGAAGAAGCCCGGGGGACGCGGACTTTTCGAGTTTAATTAAGACTTGCTCCTGCTGTTCCGCCGGTGGAGCGCGCTTGAAGTACACTCGCCAGCGGCAAGAAAGCTTCGCGCTCGAGCTGTTGCGAAAGGTAGCGATATCTGCGGGTGTGACACCGGCTCCTGGGGTTCTTTGTCCGCCCAAGCGAACATTCCGTTTGATTACAAAGCTACCGAGCTGTTCTTTGCACCCAGCTGCGGGTGCAAACGAACGCTTGGGCTGCATTCCTCTGCCTTTTCGGTATCTCGGTAAAACAGCTGTCGCACCACCGCACGTGCGTGTTATATGTCTTGCGCTTTCATCGATAGCTGCAGCACATTGGGTGAATCAAGACTGACCGATATCCGTCATTTCGGCGTAGTGTACCATCTTAAAGGGACACTAAAGCAAAACAATAAATCGACTTAGACTGATAAAGTCTTCTTCGAAAACTCTGCTGTCGTTAATTACACTGCAATAGGGCAATTATTAGAAGAGAAAATGAAGCTCAAAGTTATTATTATTTTTTTTTTATTTCGCAGGCAAACCCTAAGGTCAGCACTTCAGTGTGACGTCACGACTTCTAAAGTAATTTCTCGTATTTGGGCCACGTTGGCTCAGTAAAAGTTCGCGAAACTTGCCATATTCATTCTTGGGCTCCTTTAGAACGCAATGTAGTCAATCTTTACCGCTAAAGAATTAACTGGGTCCTAGAAGACGCTGCCAAAATCCATGACGTCACGGTGACCTGGTGCGGGAACTTCAAGGTGGCGTCGCCACTTGCCTTCTGTGTTTTTCGTTTCTTTCTGGCTTACCATGCGTCTTCTCGCGGTATAAGTGATGTTTTCGGTATCGTGAAAGGGTAATCTATTGATACAAAAGAAATCATTTTTCCCTTCAGTGTCCCTTTAAGGAACGGCGGTTGCGCGACATCAATCTATTATAATCATAATTTGAGACTCATAAGTTGCGATCACAAGGGCAATGAACTAGGACGGGCTTAGTGTCTGTGCTGAGTGATTCTGCTATCACACACTACAACACCCAAATGAGTAGTAGAAAAGTTTGTGAAGTTCTTTACGCAGTTCTGCAAGCGTTAAGAACTTAGCTAATTAACTTCACGAACTTTCTCCCCGGCAAATAAAATTGCGACGCCGCTTTCGCTGTGAAGAAAATTTGATGCAATAGGTCATCCAGGGATCCTCCTCAAGCGGAAATTGAAGGCGAGTTGAATTTCCTGCAGTTCCTGGGGCGAAAACGGTGGATCGGGTGACGTGCAACGTGACACCTTAGGCATTGAGTAGACCTTGAGGCTTCATTTCTAATTTCCTAAGTCCATTACTGAAAGTTTCCCTTTTCAGAGACCAGCGACGGAACTAGTCGCACAACGAAGTTCTAAGGCCGTAGGTGCTACTTTGAGCGTTTGACAGCTGGGCGTGATTTCTCCTGTTAACCACATAAGACCTGGTGATGAAAGACGCCTTCCGCGTTTTGAAAAAAAAAAAAAAAAAAGCGCACTGCAGCACACGTTGAAGGGTTTAAAAAAAATTGCTCTTCCGCCGTTATTGTGGTATACCGCTGTGTTCGGAGAGCTGACCTAACAGCTAGGACACCTTATAGCTTCCAGCTACTTTGTTTATTTATAAACTTACGGAGTCAAGTTGAATTGTCAAGGCCACGTTTGTGATTACATGGTCAAGGGACAATCTTTCCGGCTAATTTGCTTTATTTAAATAAAGTTACGGCTCTACGTTGAAGTGTCCACATGAATTTCTTGACTGTATTGTTCCTTGGTTGTGATGAACTCATGTTCCATAACGCTAAAAGTTCGTCTTGAAATTCCTTAACTGTTATCGTTGACATCCAGAAATAGAAGTAAAGCGACAAGAAGGAGATTAAAAAGAAAAGGAAAAGCATTTAGCGCAGCATCTTTTGCCGGCACTCACCGGAAGATGCGGAGACGACCAGAAGAGAAGAAGCCGGCGGCGTCCGGGACACTTCGGAAAGCGTCGTAGTACGTCCGGAAATGCAGGGAAGATAATCCGAGGAACGGTGGCCGCTGCAGAAAGAGCCGGCGACAGGAAGAGCAGCGCGGCCCGTGGGAAAAAAGAAACCGACGCACGGCGTCGTCGACAAGACCCGCGATCCCGGCACCGGACGGAAACACAACGCCGTCCCGTTGCCAACAGCCCCCCACCACCTCAGAGTAAGGGTCGGGGATCCTTCTCCTGCGTTCGAAACAGCGGAAACCACTGGCAGCGGAGGTCACTGGCGGCGCGCAGGACAAGCCAACAACATCCGTGCTGGTGAATCAAGAAAACACTGATCACGCGCGCGCGCGCGGCGCGATCGGGCCGTTACGACGACCGACCCAGTGACGACGGAAGCGAACGACGGCACCAACTACTCGATGCGGGCCGCTTCGGTTGCGGACCACATCCACAGAGCTGCGCTGACCGGGGCGCACTGAGGCCGGCTTCCATTGAGGAGTCGCTCGGCGCATGCGCGTAGAGAGGAGGTTTCGAAAAAGAGGAGAAGGAGAGGCCGAGAGGGAGGGTACCAGCTGCGCACATCCCCCCCTCCCCCCAAAAAAAAACAGAGCGCGCGCGCGCGCGTTCGCGCGCGTGGCGCACAGTTCCTCCTCTCCCGCGCACGTCTTCGTCGGCGCGGCGGCACTTTTGTCCTGCGCCCGGATCGCCTGCACCGTTTTTTTTTTTTTTTTTTTTTTTTGTCTCCCGCATTTCGTTTTCCTTCTTCTTTATCACTTCTTTCGACGCTCGGGATCCGCTAAATCTCTTCCCCGCAGCTCCTCCCTCCGGTGCCTTCCTCCTTACTTTTGTTGTTTCCCCTCTCTGCCGTCGTCCGCTTTCTTCCCCCGACGTTGTTCTACGTTCTCTCCCCCCCCCTCTCCAATCCCCTTCGCTCTTTCTATCGTTCTTTCACTCTTCGCGGTGGATGACGTCCCCCCGCCGCCAACCGTCCCGAGTGTGAAGCCCCCTGTTGCCCCGAGGACGAACGTTGAAACGCCCGTGGCGCAGCTAGACGAGACCTGTTGTTGAATGGCGTGCGGAGTTTACTTTTTCTTATCTCTGGTTCGTCTATATAGGAAAGTTTGCTGCTCGCGTGAACAGCGAGGCGAGAAATTAAAAAGTAAAGCCGGCAAGTGCCGTATAATTAAGTCCGTGGATCTGCATTTATATTTAAACATACGCGCCAACGCAGAAAAGCACACGCACAGACGTTCGAAACTTTCAGCGCATCAAAAACGTGGACGCTGCTGAATAATTCACGAGTAGCTACATCGAGGAAGATAATTCCTCGAGCGGAATACGACTAATCAAAGAACTTTCTTTAGAGATAGAGAGAAAGGGCAAGGGGCACACAGGTTTGCCAGAAACGTCCGGTTTGCTACCCTACACGCGATGAAAGGGAACGAGGTGAGTGGACAGCCTCAAATTGCGCACACAAATCAGAGGTGGAACGCTTCATTGTCACAGCCTACACGGCAGGCTCGTAGACTTTAGTAAACAGACTGGCGTACTAGCAGCTCTATATACGTATAGCTCGGACATCCGTCATTGCTACTGTCCTAGTATATTTTGCTAGCACAGCTGTCGCTGTGATAGATGGGAAAAGGTATTAAAAAGGAGACAATGTAAATATCGGCACGACGAACTGTACTTCACTACGCTATCCTTGTACGCTCTGTACAATGGGAGTAATTTGTCTGTACTTACTGTGTATAGAGCTGTACACACGGCGAATGTTCAGTACATGGCGCTTTGCTTGCTCATTACCACACACCCATGCGAGGTCCGTTTGACAATGACTAGAAGGTTCAATAAAAATCAGTATACGGGCTCAATTAATCAATTAAAGCAACTGCAATGCATGGTGCGAAACCGAAGGAGTGGGTCATGTGGCGTCCTATCTTTTTTCTTTCTTTTTTTTCTCCCACCACTGTGACGGTCACTATCCTTCAAATCGGCATCTTCAATCCGAGCTTTATCACATAGCGTCGACGACACTATGTGATATCCCTCCTCGTGATATCGCTGCGGTGACGTCTCACGCTATGCACCCGTTTGATTTGATGTTTTCATTTTGACACAGCTTGTGAGAGAACAGAAGAGAACATCCCGAGTTTAGATTGAGGAAGCCGAGAGTTCGCGTATAGGCGAAGAAATGAAGATCCGGAGGCTCATGAACGTGACCGGTTGAATGCATCGCGATGCTACGCAGAACATCGCGAAGAAATCCTGAGCGCCAGGAAACCGAGGAGACTGGAAGATCCTGGGTCGCGGGTGCTCAGGAACTTTCGCAACATGCAACGACGCGGTTTCCCACTACTTTAGGCTTTCCCCAGCTTCGCTGGTCTCTGGTGTTTGCGATAGCAGAGCCACACATAAAATTTTACATGAAAATAATACGTAGAGGTCTACAAAGCTCTAGGCTAACCGGTACTTAATATTCAGGCAAAGAAGCACTCGTATCCAATAAAAACATTCACTCTGGTAGCTGCTCTTGCGCTACATACATACTACGCAGGTACGATGCAGTTTAACAGACAAATGAGCTCGTAGACCTCGGAGTTCCGACGTGAACATGTCTGTCACACATCCGACTTTGTCAGAGAATATGTAGTCCCAACCAGAGGTGGATAAATGCCTTTATTTCTTTTCCTCCCTCAACCCCACGACGCACGTACCCTCCTCACCTCAACATCACGCTGAAAAATTTGGCCGTGCTCCCTCCCCCACGTCCTCACCTATAAAAATAACTAAGAAAAGAGTATGCACGAGAGTCGTTAATACGCAAGAAATTTCCTTATTTCTTGTTCATCACGATCTCTCGTAAGAACCAAATAAGTATGACACTCGACCTTGGCCGTGCTGGATTTATTTCGCCTAAAGGTAAAGTGTGGAAAAATAATTTTTAAATAACGTGCACACGCTTTTGTTTCTGTGGCGCATGTGTATTTTGGCTGTTCGGAATAGGTCACAGTGCTTTCTTTCTAGCATTGTACTAAATGAAGGCTTTCCCTCTAAACAAAATTTTACGTATTCTACAGTGTCGTAATGCTAATGTCATTTTACAGTATCCTTTCTAGAATGTATCAAAAGAGCACTGCGTTTTCGCAATCTCCAAAACAATGGTCCATATTTTCAAATTTATGACACGGGAAGACAGTTGGTTGCCTCTATCCTCCATAACAGCCTCTATCATAACATAACATAACAACCTCTATCCTCTAACCAAGCTTTCACAGGAAGGGCTGCTGAATGCAATTTAAGGTAGAAGGTTTTTACACCATGAGGAACGCACATTCGGTTTATACGTCTTAGCACATCTTGATTCATCCTCATCATCATCAGCAGCCTATTTTTATGTCCACTGCAGGACGAAGGCCTCTCGCTGCGACCTCCAATTACCCCTGTCTTGCTCTAGCTGATTCCAAATTCCACCTGCAAATTTCCTAATTTCATCACTCCACCTAGTTTTCTGCCGTCCTCGACTGCGCTTCCCTTCTTCTCTTGGCACCAATTCTGTAACTCTAATTGTCCACCGGTTATCCATCCTACGCATTACATGGCCTGCCCAGCTCCATTCATTTCTCTTAATGTCAACTAGAATATCCGTTGTGCCCGTTTGCTCTCTGATCCACACCGCTCCCTTTCTGTCTCTTAACGTTACGCCTAACATTTTTTCGTTCCATCGCTCTTTGTGCGGTCCTTAACGTGTTCTCGAGCTTCTTTGTTAACCTCCAAGTTTCAGCCCCATATTTAGCACCGGTACAACGCAATTATTGTACACTTTTCTTTTCAACGACAGTGGTAAGCTTCCCGTCAGGATTTGGTAATGCCTGCCGTATGCACTGTAACCCATTTTTATTCTTTTGTAAATTTCCTTCTCATGATCACGGTCCTCTGTGAGTAATTGACCAAATTGACATCTTAATTATTATATTCCAAATAAGGGGCACGATATAAAGGAACAAAGAACAGGCAGTTTATTAGTGCAGCAGAAAGTGCCTTACGGGAAGCACTGAAGATAAACTCCATGTTGAAACGTACGGTTAGGAAAACGAAAGTTTCGATGACTTCCTTGAGGAAACCTCAAGGTATCTTGGGTGGATGATACAACTATATTGGAATATAATATATAATTTACTAGTCGTAGCTGCAATATTCTGCAAGTGAACGGATGTGTAGCATTGCGGAAAAAAGATAATCGGGAAACAATCTGTCTGACGAAATGTGAGCTAAACCAAGGCCTCCCCGTTCGAGGGGAATAAAGAGGCCTTCTCGTCGCATGGACTCACAAAGTGACCTCCAAATAATGTAGCGCGAACACGGTGAACACGGTGATGCATTACCTGTTTGAATGTATTTACTGTAACTATAATTGATTTATTGTAACACCCTAATGTAATGCTCTATGGCCCTTTAGGTTACTCAAAAAAAAAAGAAAAAAAGAAGTGCATGCAGAGGAACCCGAGAACAGTGCTGTGTCTGACACTAGCATTAATTTTGAGAAACGTTTGGGGTTTTCATTAGAGAAATTGTGCTGGGATTGAGTGGAACAATGATATGCGGTACTTGGCAGTACCACTCTCAGAGTACCGAAGCAGCAATCCCCATTGGTCGACAGAGGTTGCAGAAGTACAACGGAAAGCAAATGCATGGCAGGGGAGGAATATGTCTATATTTAAGCCGCGCTAATGTCTGTAACCCTTTCCTTGTTGCCCGTTTGATGTATGTTCTACAAGGAGGCCCCAAACGCACGTGTAATTCTCTCGTGCTAACATCAACTAGCTGTTTCAGATGGTCACCACGTTTTCGTTATGATGATGACTTCCACGCTGTCACACACCCCGTGAGCGAGGCGCTAACGCCGGGCCAAAGTCTAAAGCCAAATTTTCAGCTTCTGAAAAAAAACCCCACGAAAGCAAGGACAATTATTAAGGGGCCCTCTGGTGCGCCAGCGATCGCCGGTTGTGGTCCAAAGACCGAGTCAGGGCCCAGAGTTGGGAAAACACAACAAAACATATTCTTCAAACGACGCAGTTACATACACACTTCGGCTAGGCACAACACAATGCAATTCAAATGGTAGTTAACAAAACTCTGGAAAATAATTAACGACAAGCACTAAGTGTCCAACACGTGCAGTACAGAATGAATAGGAAGACACGGGGTCCACTCGTATTCATCCGTGCTGGTCTTGAGTTGGACGATCTCGGTGTAGCCCGAGGGAAACTCGAAGAAGGAACTTCTTCCGTAAATGCAGACGCTCGATGACCACGTCGGTTAGCTTGCCGGGGAATCCCCTTCTTCCGCAGACAGTCGGTCTTCACCGGCGCACCCGCCGTGGTTGCTCAGTGGCTATGGTGTTGGGCTGCTGAGCACGAGGTCGCGGGATCGAACCCCGGCCACGGCGGCCGCATTTCGATGGGGGCGAAATGCGAAAACACCCGTGTACTTAGATTTAGGTGCACGTTAAAGAACCCCAGGTGGTCCAAATTTCCGGAGTCCCCCACTACGGCGTGCCTCATAATCAGAACTGGTTTTGGCACGTAAAACCCCATAATTTATTATTATTATTATTCACCGGCGTGGTCTGATCCCCCTACCGATTCGCACACGCCGCTTTTATTGCCTTCGCCAGCGCTTCTCGAACCTTCTGAAGGAGTCGTGATCCCGTAGCATGAATAAAGCCTGGGAATCTTCTAGACATTTCTCGCGTTTTCTACCGCGGCTCCGAAGACTTTTCGAGAAGGGTGGTGACTCACGCGTTGGCGCACGCTCAGGCTGTCGCACTCCTTTCTCTCTCTCTCTCTCTTTCGCAAAAGCCTTTGACAATGCAGCGCATCAACACCCGCTTCAAAAAGTATCACCGTTGAATATTCATCCTAACGTTCTAAGATGGATAAAATAATTTCTGACTAATCGCTCACAGTAGTGCAAATTAATAACAATGCTTATAATCCGCTTCTCGTGACATCAGGCGTTCCACAGTACTCGGTGATAAGACCCCGCTTGTTTTTAATATACAGGGTGTTCATTTTTAAGTTTGACAAAATTTTTAAAAATCGCTTGTGGCAGTTAGCATAATTCTTATCATTGAGATGGGTTACTCAATGAGGGACACATTAGTAGCACGAGAAATCGAAACATATATTCAACTAATTAACAAAAATTCACTAATTAACTTCTCAGTTAATTACTTTACGACACATATTGTAATTTATTAATTGTGGCCGATGAGCTTGTCAGGGGTATCCACTTTGAATGAATTTACAGAATGACACCAGTTTGGAGATATAACCCAGCTCAACGATAAGAATTATGAGACCTGCCACAGCCAATTAAAAAAAAAGTTACGTAAATATTAATTTTGAACACCCGGTATATTAACGATCTACCACTTTGTGTCTCTAGTCCTCTCCGCGTACTTGAGGACGATTGTGTTGTCTACCGTACCATAACTAACATTAGTGTCCAAATCTTGTTGCAGAACAACCTAAGCAATATTCAAAATTGGTGTGATGACTGGCTAATGCCACTAAATCCTCCTTAATGCAAAGTTATGTCAATAACCCGCCATCGCAATCCCCTCATATTCTCTTATGTAATAGATAACAAGCCTATTGAATCAGTTAAATTCTTCAAATACCTAGGCGTCACTATTTCTCACGACCTTGACTGGTGTTTGCATGTGAATAACGTTATAATATCTGCTAATAAAAAACTTTTTTTTACACGTTACTTAAAAAAAAGCTCTTCCTCATGCAAAACTACTAGCATACAATTCGTTCATAAGACCTAAACTTGAATAGGCGTTTGCCTTGTGGTTCCTGCACTAACATCCTTGAAGCCGTACAAAATCGGGATGCTTAGCTTAATAACTCAGCATATTCTTACGAAATCAGCGTATCATCCTTAAAAGCAGACTCCGGTTTACCAATTATTTCGTATCGACGTCACATCACCAGCCTATCAGTATTTCACAGTTTTTTTTTTTTTTTTTTTTTTTTTTTTTACAGTCATCTCACCCTCGCAACATACATTTTTCACCACCGGCATGAACATCATGTTGTACAGGTCATTCGTTAAGTGTCGCCCGCCCCAAAGTGCGCACTGTCACATTTTTTTCTTAATTTTTCGCTCGTGTAGTTGTAGACAGGAACGGCTTTCCTTACGACATCGATTTCATCACCGGCTCCTCTACATTCACGGAAGAAGTTTCAGCGATTCTCACACCTTCCTATATTCCCTGGAATCCTGATCTGAAGCTCCGCTTTCCACATGGCTTACCACGACGGGAGGTAACTCTCATTTGTCGCCTATGGCTTGGAGTAGCTTTTACCAACGCGTACTCCTAACCTATCGGAATGGCCACAAGTCCAGATTGTGAAGTTTGCGGGTGCAAAGAGACGATAGCGCACCTTCTGTGTGATTGTCGTCGTTTTAGTGCACAAAGAGAAGTCCTCCGCACCACGCTCGATAAGATTGACAGCCGTACCCTTAAGAAAGCCAGAATTCTTGGACCCTGGTCCCAGCCGACGTCGGCACGAACTGCTTTAAACGCACTAGTGCGCTTTTTAAAAGAAACAGGACTTATTGACAAACTCTGGGACGTGTGAACTGATGCGCACCCTTTTTTTTTTAAATCTTCTCTTCTTTTCTAATGTTTTCTGCCCTTACCCCATCCCCCTGTGCACAGTATCCAACCGGACACTTAATCTGGTTAACCTCTCTGCCTTTCACCTCTTGTTTTCCTCCTCCTCCTTAAACCTTAACTAATATTGCTTTAACTATTGTTGCAATCCCACCCCTTATGCAATACCCCCGTGTGGAGTCCTTAAAGAAAGAAAGAAAGAAAGAAAGAAGGAAAGAAAAAGAAAGAAAGAAAGAAAGAAAGAAAGAAAGAAAGAAAGAAAGAAAGAAAGAAAGAAAGAAAGAAAGAAAGAAAGACGTCTTGGAATACACATATTATAGGGAAATAGTAACAACGAGGGATCGGTCACGGAGCACATCCTCATGTTGATAACGATGGTGATGATTTGCATACAATGACACAACTGGCGATCGGCCAAGTAGGGGCAGGTGTACTTAAAATAAATAAGAAATGAGGAAATATAAGCCAATATAAGATTGGTCACATTCCGTAGCAGGGTGATCAAGAGCATCTGAGTGCGCCAGTTTCCTTTAAGACAAAGAGTCGGACAAGTTCGAACAACGAGTCGGACAAAGTGACAAATTTATCGCATTTTATTAACCGCTTCATGAACGTTTCACTTCACATACTTTCCAACGTTTGTGTTGGATGTCCTTAACTTATTTTCTTCATTTTCTTTATTTTATTTAGTTTTTGGTTTAACATCATGGCTAACGTTAGCTGGGATATACCCTATATATCTACGTGGTTTTGAGTTGCGGCGACAGGACTGCGTTCGCCAGAGGCGCGTTCAAACCGGCGCTCGCTTTCCTGCCAACAGAACCAGGCTCAAACCAGCCTGTCACAGCCTCACCGGCGAGCAATAAGTTCCGCGTCTTCTGGCACACAGTACAACTCGCACGCATGCAAATGCGCTCGTCGCCTATGTTGAACGCAGCAAAATGCGTAATGTCTAGGCTTCAAGCGCGTCGCTCTTGACTCCGCGCGATGCCCACACGCTCACAGAACGCTCGGTGCGTGCTGGAATTCGCAATCAACACACGAAAAGCGGCAAAGTGCACGCCGAAGCTGCTCCCGGTACAACCCGTTTCACCACCCTTCACCAACGTCGGGCGTAAATGAGGAAACCAGCGCAGTGCCGAGAGAACGGAATTCAGGCTGGGATGTCGGATGCACAGCGACGCGTCCTCGCGACCGAGCCGGAAATGACGCCGTCGGTGGACGCCCTGGTGACGCCAAAGTTGGATTGCCGAAATTCTGAAGGCACACTTTCAGAGCTCCCGCCCGTGTTCCACAAACTCTGTTTCGCTTTGCGATTTGTTCTGCATGCTGCCATTCGCCAGAACTCTGCGTGTTTCTTTCTGTTGCGTTTCTATCCGAAGCAATACGCTTATAGGGTGGGTTACGCAGCTTTCAGTCGAGTTATGTCGGAGCCTCGCACTTCTATATCTGGGAGTGCCATTCTGGACGTTGTCATATGACCTATTCCCGGCGTTGTCACAGTACCTATTTTAGACGTTGTTGTAGGACGTATTCTAGACGTGCTTATAGGAGGTCACCCCGCAGCCAAGAGCTGTGGGATTTCTTTTTGTGCACCTTTTTATGCAACGAAAGTCAAACAGGAAATGAAGTGTTTTGTTTTTGTTCGTAAATATTGTTCGTAAGTTGACTATCTTTAGCCGTTTGAGTCAATCAGAGACGACTTAACCACGCTCTGCATGAGCAAGTCCGTACAGCTAAAGTCAGGTAAATATAGCGAAATCAACAGCCGAATAAATGTCCAGAATTAGGCCCACTATCCAGGCCACATTAGACGTCTTATTATGACTGCGCTCACCAGTCATGCCAGCGTCCCTGCGTCACCTGGCAGTAAAAAACGGAGGACCCTGCGTACTCTTGCGAAGCCTGTAAGGGACACCTCCGAATCTACGAGCCGTCATTGAATAACGCAAAGTAAAGTTTGAATGCATATTTTGTTCTAGACTGCAGTCGAACATGTGACTTTTTTTTTCGGAATACGTAAATGTGCACCGTTCGCTAGCAATGGTGGCAGCATTGTCGGTAATTGCCTATAGTATAAGTATACCCTGAAGGTCCCACAGGCAGAAACTAGCCATATGAGGCAACAGTCGATGGAAAGCTTTGGCGGGTAAAACTGCCCTGACGGTGAGCCACTGGGTACATGGATCAATGAGGCCCGTCGTTAAAGGCACAGGAATAAATGCACTACATCACATTAGACTGATGAACTGTGGTTACGAAACTCTATTCTCATAATTTTGATAGCGAAATTTGATTACTAATGAAACAAACGAAGACGTTCCCGCCCTAACTGCGGCGCCGCTAAGTCGTTGAGCCGTATAAGATTTCCCAATAATGTATTTTTGTATTTTAGCCGTTATCGCTCGAAAGAAGTTCTAGAAGCTTCCTAGGTTGGTCAAAACCACTAGCTGAGTGACTTGATTGAGCATTGAAAGCGTGTAAACATGCTTAACAAATGCGGACGAAAGGAAGGACGGAACACAAGTTGTGCATACTTTCTACTGGGGTATTGGTCTTAGGTTGCCCTTGGTTCTGTTCTGTTAGGTTAGGTTAGGCTTCTGTGAAGATATTGAGGTAGATTGTGCCTCGGCTACTCCATTTCTCTATATCCTACACCAAAACTTATGTAAATAAATGAATAATAATAAAAATAACAAATAACTAAATGAGATAATAACAATGACAATGGTAACAAAGGTAACAAAGATAACGATACCACAACGGAGAATTAACTGAATATCTATGCCTTTGGTTCATTATGAATGTAGTGTTTTTCTTCTTTACAACAATGCAGCCATCGGAATCCATGAGTTCGCGGGACACTGGTGAGGGATATTCAAAGGGACTTCACCACCAGACTCTCCCTTCTGCGTATTTTCCATCTTGCCAAGCCCCCGCTCAAGGTAAGAGCGAGCTTTTGAGTGCACTAGAAACGTAATTCAGTAATGCAGCTGTTAAACTTATGCTGAATTCCGATGGCCGATCCAGAACGGTCCGCAATCTCTCACGGAGCAATCGCTCCAAATCTGCGTTTGGAACACTCGTGCTATATATATAGCAAGGAGGGGCCCACAACTGCACAAGGAAAGAGCGGGATTCTTCGCAATGTGAATGTGACAAGTGACACTTGTCGGCTTTTCTGAACGCAAAAGGTTTCTGATACACACGAAGCTATGACTATCGACTGGTCCTCCGTACCAGCGCCTGGCAAGGAGTCCTCCGTAACTTAGCATAAACTACGGCCTCTGCTGCAATGAGGTTCACAGCTTTAACTTTGCCTCTCTTGGTTCGGTGAAAGGATCAGATCGTCAAACGCGGATTTGCAAGCGCTAAAAGCATTTTGTCGCATAGCTTGAGCCGGTTTCCTCACCGCTTGAACCAGAGAAGCTGCGTGTCTAGTCGCGTTTTTCTCAAGAAGAAAAAGTGAGGCTATATTACGGCGCGTATCTTTTAAAGCGAATCTTTCTTCGCCTCTACCCCGGGCAAGGCAACAACAGGAAGGAAGAACAATAACGATTACAATTATTAAAAAGACTGGTATGCAAATGAAGATTGTGATAAATGAGTCCTTATTTCCGCATGTACTTACACAAACATTTGAAGTGAACGTAGCGGCTGTACGGCCTGACGTGGCTTCGCCACCATGGAAAATAGCGAGTGACAAACAAATACATTTGGCACCACAAATTCATAATATAGTGATGTTACGTGTGTCCTAAGGTGATATGCAGCAAAGGTGATATGCAGCAAAGAACACAAGATAACGCAACCGCAACATCTACACGCGGTATGCGAGGCACTTTTCACACCCTGCAGAGATATTGTAAGCGACGCTCGGTCGGAGCAATTGCCCTGCTGGCCTTGATCGCCAGGCTAAACCCGCCTGTTGCTGCAATTCACCACCACCACCTTTTCGCAGCGCTTTGACGAAATGTACATCATCGTACAGAAAAAAGAAAAGAAAAAGAAAGAATAGAAAAACATTCCCAGATGTATGCCAATCACACAACTGGTTCATCAAAGACAGCGAAGCTGTATAAGCTAGTTCTCGCACAATTCTGAAGTACTATTGATTTTTTTTTTTTTTGCGGGCTCGCCGCCTCGCTCGAATGCAGCACTAGTTACTGCTTACTGCTGCGTTCTCGTGGTTGGCTGTCGCTAGTGGCGGCTCCCCCACAGGCTGCGTTGCAGCCAGAAGCCATCGGTCTTTCAAAAAAAAATTAAATTATGGGGTTTTACGTGCCAAATTTCACCGTTGCAGCCGTACAAATTCCCACAGCTGACCCTCAACGTGCCGCCGGTATAACGCGACGTGAGAAAAAAAAAGCGGAATATTGGTTAACAATAACGGCGCATATATAGGTTGCTTTCAGTTTGAATGAATGTGCGCGAGGTAACTTACAGTCATTGAGCGTGACGTTTCAAAGCACATTCGAGGATCCGACACACGTTTCGTTACATTTACATTTGACATTGATCACGTTGCCACGTCCCGCCCCAAGAAAGCCGTTGCGGAAAACTACCCTTCGCTCTAAAACCCAAGTAGAACATCAAAACGTAGTATGAGCCTTTGCAAAACAGGTGTGCGAATTTCGACTTTCTCCAAAACGAATCGAATACGAATAGTAAGTATCGAATATCGAATCGAATATCGGACAATGGAGCGCACACGCATATATTTGAAAAAGGAATATTTATTTTGGTATAATTAGGCACCACGCCTCAACCGACTAGTGCGAAAAAAACAGCTAACTATCAGGCACAAAGGATCATTTTTAAACACAAGATCGCTAATTGTCAGTAACAAACAGCAGAGCACGAATAGCCTCTAAACATCTTTACAAGCTGGTCACAGACAAGCTTTACAAGAATTAACGACTGCTGTATAACTAACTTTCTAGTGACGCTAACCAGAGGGTTGCCGAAAAAAACAAAAACCTCCCTTGCAAGGAAAGCATCACTGGTTGTTGCGTGAAAGATAAAGCTGCTACATGACTAGACTGCCAAAGACAATAACAAGTTGTCATATGGCACAATAAGCAACAATAACAAGTTGCTATAAGCAACAATAGCAAGTTGTGATATAGGCTTCAACCGCGAAACAGAAAACAGAGCTTGCATTACCCATTTTGTTTGTATACTGCTTTGAAAACTTTTGTGGTTGTTTCAGTTTTGATGATTTGCTAAACTTTGTTTAGCAGGCGGGGAACAGCAACCAGATTTTGACGTTCGGTAGTTGCGAAATATTTGGTTAACTTAGACTATAGGAACATACCAAATAGTTCGGTATCAAATACGACTACGAATAGTAAGTGCGTAATATTCGATTCGTATTTCAAACTTGGAATATCCGCCTACCCCTGCTTCGCACATATGGCACACAAGGTTTACTGCATCACCTCGCAAGTAAAAACCACGAACGATAGACATCATGAACGATAAATAACTGCCAACTAAAATTCTATCTTATAGCATGCAAAATAAGCCGTTTGGTGGGGGGTTTGAATTTCCGCCATGAAAGGCAGAAGCTTATTTTCTCGCCAGCACGATTTAGTATCGCGGGCACGCGGTATAGTGGTTAGTGCTCTACCAGATCCTGTCCACGTGGCAGATAACCTGCATCAACTGTTTGCGTAGTGTATACCTATGCACTCCTCCGAGTCGTATACCAAGCTCGCTTCTTGAGAAAGAGAGTCTTTTTTTATCAACTGACGAGAACACCGTTTTTTTTTTTTCATAGGCTCAAAACTACTGATTCAGAAAAAGAACAGTTATCCATTCACGCCAAAAAGAGAGTAATTGTCTGTTGTTGCCATAGGAGGTCACCTGAATGTTGCAATACAGGCAAAGTCAACCGCCTGTCATCCCCAACAAGTTGCTCAAGGCAGAGGGGCAAGAAGGACGGTCAGCGAAGTACCACTGCACGAAAACGATTAGTGTTGCCAACCAAGAACTCCTTAATGAAACGTTCCGCAGCCTAGTTCATCAAGGGATAAGCGAGCTTTCTGGAGCCGGTCACCACCTTTTCTCAAAAAGGCAGATTCACAAAATCTATTCATTCATTAAATTCTAGGGTTTTACGAGCAAAAAACTACGATCTGATTATTAAGTGCGCCGTAGTGGTTGATTCCAAGTATGGCCACCGGGGTTCTTTGACGTCCTCATAAATCTAAGTACACGACCGTTTGTGCATTTCGTCTTTATTGAAATGCAGCCGCCGGAAATCGAACCAGTGGCGTCGAGCTGAGAAGCGCAACGCCATATCCACTGAGCTACCATGACGGTAACCCGTCCGTCCATCCATACTTCCATTCGTACAACCTTTCATCCATCCACCCATCCGTTCACTACGCCACCAGTGACCCTCCCTGAAAACTTCATCGTTGGATGCAATTTTGCTGGAGGATACGCAAGATGCACGGAGCAAGTAGCGACGATTTGGTTTTGGCACTGGTTTTGGTTTTGGTTTTGGCACGTAAAACCCCAGAAAGAAGAAGAAGAAGAAGACGGCAAGTTTGCTCATTCGTTATAGCATCGCACGGCTGAGGCTTCAAAAAAACTCGGCGCAGCAGGCGCGGCCCAACGAGAACGTGCGGGCAGTAAATGGAGTCGCGATGCGAACGCACATCAGAAGGTACCCGAGCTTGCGCTATTGCGATTGTTGCACAGCGCGGCCGCGCGGGACGTTTCACGATTGCGACCTCGCCGTGTAGCGCAAGACTTAAGCGGGCCGAGGAGGCTCGCGAATGCGGCAACAAGGCCCCGGAGTGAGCAAGCTCTTGCGCTTGAATCGCGATTTCGTGGCTTCCCACAAAGCGTGCGGGCTGTGTTAGGAGAGAGAGATGACCAGAGAGTGTGACTTGAATGGCCGCGAGCTTTTGAGCCGACTCGGCGGGCACTGTACGCGCGCAACGCCCGGAGCTGCGCGCAGCGCTCTCCTCCCAGCGATGGCCACTCCAGCGGACGCGCGCGAAGCTTAACGTGAAGCGGCAGTGCGTGATTCTTTATCAACGCCGGCTCGCTTGCTGCAGCGCGGATTCGTGCGCAGTTTCTCCAGAAGCAGTCCTTCCTCTCCCGCACCCCCCTTCCTTCCCGCACACCCCACCCACTATATATGAACAAGGCTGCCGACGCTTCTGCTGCTGTCCGCGCCAAAGCGCTACCGCATGTTGGCCGTTCAGACGCGCTACTGCGGCGCTAACCACGCGTTTCGAGAGAAGCCGCGCCGCAGCTCCTGGCGTCGTGCGCTGCCTCCTCGCGTCGTCATCGCTGCGTGCGTCGGGCGGCCGCGGCTGCGCCGCTTCCCTTATCGGCGCGTTACGGGCGCGCCGGTCCATTTACAAGTTTGCACCGCCGAGCAACGGAGGCGGCGGCGTGGCTAAGGGGCCCCCCGTGCTTTTCCCCCAAAGCGAAAGGCGAGGCTGCCGGGGCGTCACGCTTGACGTCGACGAGCAAGCCCCATACGCGCGGCGGGCGGCCCGAGTTTGTAAGATCTCGTTTCTCCCATCCGCGGCAGCACCCCGGCCGTCTTGTAGCACGGTGCCCCAGCGCACAACGAAGCGCCACCCACTCCCCTCCCTCTAACGCCGCCACCTTCCGCGCTACAGATGCTATCGGACGTGAAAAATGCGGCCCTTCCGCGCGAAGCGCATCTCGCGAGGGCTCCCGCTCGCGCTCTTCAAGAAAAGAGCCCGGCCTCGCGTTTTCTTGAAAGGAAAAAAAATAAAGAAAGCAAAAAGTAAGAGAAAAGAGTAATGCGCAAGAAGTTCGTCTTCATCTCGTATAGCACAGCCACCGCCGCCGCTGCCGTGCAAACAAGCGCAGCGGAGAGGACATTGTGACACGGTCTTCCCCTCGGGGCATGCAGTATACCATTCCCGGCCGCGCATAACATGCACGAGGACTCCCTCGTCTCCGGTGCAAGTGTTGCGTCTACCGGACGCGCGCGCGCTGCTTCGTCACTCTCTTGACGCCGCGTTGCGCCATGGGCCGGATATAGCCTTTCTTTTCTCACCTTACTTCGCGTCTCACTCTCTGCTACGGGCTATGTACTAAGAGAGCCGAGATTTCGAAACGCCAAAGGCTTGTGGCAGGTATAGGTACAGCATCGTTGGCTGTGCCGCTCGTCTCGATATCTGCCGCCATTGTCACGTATAGGATGTCATCGGCAGCGTACTATCTTTCCCCGCGGGTCCTGTGTTCAGGAAACCAGGGTGCTGACTTCGCTTTGTTGGACGACAAAGGCGTCGCAACGCAATGCTCTTCTGTCTGGCGCCACTCGATGGTCGCAGTATAAACTGTTGCAGGACGGCCCGAGCAGTGGTGCGCGTGCCCTGAACGCCCGGCATGTCGGAGCTGGCCTGGCTTCGCCAGAAGAAGAGTCACTCTCCGACTGTCTGGGGTCACTTTATCTTGCATGAGTTACATGGCCGGAAATGTGTGTCTTGCATGAGGGCCACAGCCTATATAGACATGACCAGAAGTGTTCGCCTTGCATGATGTCTTTCATGTATGCCGATGCCTAGTCACAGCCAGAATATACGGGAGATCAGGCGCACAAGACGCCGGGCACCATCTCTCGCTGGTCGTTCACTCGGTGCCGCGTAAGTGAATAGTGATCGCAATAATAAAAATAAAATTTGATCTTTCCAGAAAACGTAGTTAAAATTAGGATTGGATTGATATACATGAACGACCTATTTGAGAACATCTCTGGCAAATTTCATTTATTTGGCAATAGAACTCTAGGTTCCTGGGCAGTTTGATATTTTCAATATATTTTCCCCACTGAGGTGATCGAACTGCCCAGGAACCTAGAATTTTATTGCCATACTGAAATCCGCCTAAAATATTCCCAAATGGGCCACTTCCATTTACCAATCAAATCGTAATTGAAAACGACAATCAATATTGTAAACAGCGATGCCTGTACAGTAACGCAGCGCTGAAACGACGCCTCATGTTATCTCAAAAGCGTGGACACAGAGTGGAGGAAGAGGTCAAGATAGTTGGCAACCAGATACAGAGTTATTGAAAGTGTGAGTAGGCAACCAGGATTCATCAAAAGAAAGTGAAAGAAATAGATTGGATGCAAAGAATAAAAATAAAATAAAATAAGCATAGAGATTTATAAGAATGGCAAGAAAGAAATTAGAAAGGAAAATCTGTATCATAACGCAAAGGGATAACACAGTGTCTTGCTATTTGAGGCCGAAACCGGTTGCCTAAGGACAAAAACATACCTGGAGCAAATATTCGCAACAGGATGAGACATACGCATGCTGCAGGAAAAAATCTGGAGACAAATCAGCACAGCCTAATGTAATGCGAAGATATTCACCGAGAGGAGACCCGTATACGGAAACGACCGCCTACCAAAAACGCTGTGATTTAAAGCGTATATGGAAGCATTCACCGGTCGACACTCGAGATAAGCCAAGATACGTTTGGAGTACTCGTGGAAAAAAAGCCGGAAAGAAATTGAGAGGATCGGATCCGCTACAGGCATAGGTAACTATGCAAGGGAATTATAGAGGTTGTAAGGAAGAGAGAAAAGATTAAGGAAGCATAAGCAAAATGCTAGATCGATAACTATCTATAGATTACTCGATTAGTTCAAGCAGGCTACGTGACTATAGGTAGCCAAGTCGTTTCGAAGGGGATGCCAATAAATCATCATCATCATCATGTTTAGCCTCATGTAAGCCTCATGTCGTGCATTTCTGGGGATGTCTGACGCCCACGTCTCTACAAGAGCTCCCAACGTGGGGCCCCCGATTCGGACGGTGAACAGGAAGTTGAATGAGGTAGTACTGCGCAGTGCTTGTCTTGGTCTTGTCCTGGTACTATTCCCGCTGCTTCCCCATAGATCGCGACGTCATAGTGGTCCCGCGCGAGTCTCGGCGCTGGCGGGCCCGACCCGTCTGCGTTTATATGCACGTTGCAAACGGGTCGGGCTGGATCAACCTACCCCATGCAGTCAGGTTGACTCAGCCCGATTCGACGCTCGTTCAGCCCGACCAGGTAGCGTTCACATGAACTCGACAGGCCGAATCCAACCCGACAAGCTGACTCGACCCGCTTCTGTCGGGCTTATGTGAACACCCTGTATGATGTAATTTCATTTGCCGTATGTAACAATATCACCCGATCCTATCAGCATCGATCGTTTCTATCGTCAAGATGGCGAGATATAGTTATGCAGAAAAATGCAGTCAATTCCCCGTAGGTTGGGCGTCCCCGCTGAATGTGACCCTGTGACTATATCACTCTACGCCTTCAAGGTGGCAGTCCTATATCACACGTCCCTAGTATCCGGGTCCCCGGTCTCGTCATCTCTGCCAACGGCTCCAATGCCTTGACTGTCAACAAGATCTGCGCCCAATCTCAAAACACCCTACGCCTTCTTAAACGTGTCTCCAACCGATGAGGGGGACTCAAAGAAGAAAGCCTTCTCCGCCTCGTGCAGTCCTTTGTCATATGCCACATTACCTACGTTGCTGCATACCTCAACTGGTACTGGGCTGAGCAAAACAAGCTCGACACCCTCATACTAGGGGACTACAAGCAAGCACTTGGCCTCCCCGCATTACACCAGTACTGAACTCTTCAACCAATTAGGAGTTCACAACACCCTAGCCGAACCTAGCCGTCGCCACACGTGATGGAGTCCTACACCACGCCTCCAGCGTCACTACCCCCACTGCCGAGACGGCTGAAGAAGTCGCCATCGCCCTGGCCACTCTAGATCCCACCTGTCAAACCATCGTGTGTGACTCTCGCTCAGCCGTCACTAACTTCAGCAAAGGCCGTATTTCTCCTCAAGCTCTTCATATCCTCCGCCAGGCACCACACTCTAAAGACAGCATGATCTCCGTGACATGGATCCCGGCCCATGCGGGCCCTGTCCACCCACACCTCCCCAACCTCAACGAGGTCACCCACTCCATTGCGCGAGGCCTAGTCACCACGCCGGAGACACTGGAGACGAGTTGGACGCAAGGGACAATCTGACCACTTATAGCGATCTCGTTAAGGCATTTTACCTCAGTCGCCGAACCTTCCCCCCACCTCACCTCAAGTTCAGCCGGGCGCAGGCTACCACCCTACGTCTGCTACAAACAAATACGTACCCTTCACCCGCCCGGCTCCACCTTATATTCCCTGAAGTTTACAGTACCCCCAATTGCCGGTGCTGTGGCACTTGCCCGGCTACGCTTCCGCATATGCTGTGGGAGTGCCCAGCACAGTACACGCACATTAACACCACGACCCTGTCGTCGAGGTTGCGTGAGGCTCTGCGGAGATCCGCCCTCGACGACCAAACATGAGCGACCCAGCACGCCCGTGAGGCGGCGGCGAGGCAAGCCCTCGACGTCCCCTCATGGAAGGCTTAGGCCCGGCCATCCTAAAGTGCTGGTTCTACAATAAAAGTTTATTCCTCCTCCTCCTCCTCCTCGGTAGGTACTACATCCGGAAGTTTTGTTCCCAAATCCGTAAATATAGATAACTCACATCGTAGCCTGTATTTACTATCGCGCTCAGTATGAGCTACAACGCGAAAGCGCGCGGCAAAGCGCTCGCTCGTTGTAGCTTCATACTGAGTGCGATGCGGAGAGATGAGGTCATGCGATTGAGGCAATTTAAGGAAACAACATTTTGTCCGGCATTTTGTGCACGTAAGCGTGTGTTCTTGCGTGTGTGCGATTGAGCGAATAACTACTGTGGCGCGTGTTACCTGTCGCGCGTGTATATTCCTACGTATGGATGAAACTAACATAGTTTGCAGTCGCTAGGTGGACACAGAGAGTGGTAGTCGTACTATTCCATGCCGCTAATTTGTGTTATAAAGAAAGTTCGTGGTTAGGGTACGCATACAATTAACGCGCCTTGGGGCAGACTAAACACTTTCGCACAAAGTTAAGCAGTTAAGCGTGGAGTGTAGAAAGTTATAGTGTTTGGCGCTTCAAGTAACTGATGACCTCATACTTTCAGGAAAAAATAACCGATGAGAATATGTAGATGAGAACGTTACCCGAGGGCTCATTAAAATGCTGCAGGCACCACTTTGGAGAAACTGCGAACGTTTACACATTACTGCCATGTACGCAGCGCTTAGGTTCTCAGCGAAAACTTCGCAATGATTAAATATGATCAAGGTAGCGATATACTCACAAGTCAGGAACTCGCGAAAGCATGACCGACAATAACATTGTGCTAATGTCTGAGTTTCTTGCTTTTTAGGTAGTGTCAGACTCTCAGTAGTCGGGCCCACGTGTGGTGCCTTTATGACGCGGTCCGTCAAAAGGTAAAGAATTCCTCAGACGGAAATGCCTCACAGAGGCACTATTTTAAGGACTTCAGAATCGGACAAGCGGCTGTAGCCTGAATTGAAGTTTACAGTGATACAAGTGCTACTGGGCTGTGCAGTGACTGTACGCAGTGACAGTGACCGACTCTGATTGTGGATCTGTGCTACCTTTCTTTCTCTATCTCTACTTTCCTGTCACTTTAACTCCCCCTCCTCTCTTTCCCCAGCGTAGGGTCGCAAACCGGATCTTCGCTTCTGGTCATAATTACACTTACCTGCCTTTCCCCTTTCTTCTGTCTCTGTCTCTCTCTCTCTACACTCTTTAATTATACCTGGTTTAATTTGACTTTTCGCTTAATTCGGACGCACTGGGAAGTCCTGGCCAGAAACCATACATTGCTAGAGAAGAAAAACTAGTGTAATGCGAACGCGAAAGCATGCCGCTTCGGTTAATAAGACGCCCACCGGCATCGCCTCGTGCACGCAGCGGTTACTAAAAGCCTGAAAGCACAAGAAGTTCAGCAGATGGCTGTACTGCTTCCTAGGCGTGAACCAGGTTTACTGTATTTGTACATTACTTTTCAAAACTTTCAGTACTTCACGTTTATTTTCAGTCCAACGCCGGGGGCAGTGTTTAAACAACTCGGAGCTCGTCGCCGCATTCCGGTTGAGTCACACTTCAAGAGTAAGAAGCAGAAATTCATCATAGACTATTTTAAAAACTCAAAACCTATATATTTCAATTAATTCATTTTGTCGCCGTCTGTTAATTCAACCTTTAGGATGATTAGGCCAAATCTTGAGGTTCCGCAAGGGTCGAATCAATGGGGGTTGACTGTACGAAGTTGAGCTGTATTAGCACACTGCACCTCTCTCTTTGATATGCAGCACACTGCATATCAAAGCGGCCACTTTTACATTGAGAGGAAGATAGAGATACCTAGAAGAAAATGCACGGAGAGGAACTGAGACATTGGCCAGTTGTCTCCCTTCACTATAGGCGAATGCGACTACACTGTACCAACACCTGCGATGGTCAGGTGTTGGAAGGGCGTAGGAATGCTCGTTTTCAGCAACGAGCATTCCTACGGGGTTCTATTCTGCATGCTGTTTCCTGAAAAAAAAAGCAAGAGAAAAAAAAAGATAGAGGTTTTTGCACAAAACGTCAAACCAGCAAAGGCAGCGGTAAAAGCTTTTTTTTTTTATTTTGTTCCAAAAGGCCACGGTGCACAAACGTGCAACAAACACTGTGCTGCCGTGTGGCAGATAGTTCATAGCTCCGTCTTCGCCATATCGGTTAGCTTACTTTTGAACATTTTCAATGCATTGTGATGCGTTCATCAACGCATTTGTCATATCAACGGATGATCAAGTACACATACTCAATATTTCTTCAAAGTGTGCCAAATTTCTTTACAGTGTGCATTTCTTTGTCTTTCCCACTTTCGCTCATACGGAGCTCACGCTGCTTTGTGCAGCTAAAAGCTGAATGCATTTGATAAGATGTCCGACACTCGATCTGACATCTGAAAGAGAAGCGGAACGAATCATTGCTATAGCTGTAGCCACGGCTTATTCCCGTACGCCTCATCCACATCGAGAGGTGGTAACACGTAGATGTCACGGTGTGCAGAATACGCTCAGCCTTGAGTTACGTCGCAATAAACGAGCTCATCAATCTCACACGGAGTGCTACAAGTTAGTCTCTCCAATGAAGCCTAATAAGAAAATGAGGAGTCGCCACCTAATTCTTACGTAACACCTCGTCAGCGCCGACACCTTTAACGAAAGCAAAAGGAAAAAAAGCGGCGAAGGCGTCCCGAGGCTGCCAAGAGAAGGATGTGCTAATCAAGCTCACACGTGGCGCATCGCGGGCGGCTTAGAGGAAGCGAGCCCAGTTAAGGAGCTCGTTCTGGCAAGGGCGGGGTGTTCGCATAGCGCTGCTTCGGCGGCGGCGAAGGGTCCCGTAGAGAGGCCGACGAACGCCGCCGATCCGATTGAGTCGGGCTTGACGCTTACAGATTAGCTCGGCTCCAAAGGGCGTTACCATTGGAGCGCGCGCGGTCCCTCATTAGGCGCGCGCACCCCCTCCGGCTGAGCTTATTACGGCAAGAGGCATCGAAACCCGCTCAGCAGGCGTCGACTTCACGCGCCCGCCAGGGCCACCCACCTCAGCAGTCCGCCGCCGGCGGCAGCGGCCCTGGCGAAGAGCTCTGCCGCCGATGGCAAGGGACAAGGCTGGCGCTGTTCATCGATCAGCCAGCGAAACGAGAAGAAGCGTGCTACACGGGAGAGGCGCGCGCACCTGACGCGGACGACGTGCTCGTACTTGATGTGCGGAAGCCAGACATCGTGCCCCCCCCCCCCCCCCCTCAAACCTCCACCCCACCCACTTAAGCGCGCGCACTCACTCCCGCACACTCCTACAAACGTGCGTGCGAGCGCACACACACAAACTTGTACTCGCACGCACGTTCACAGACACGCACACGTGCAAAGATAGTTAGCGACACACACACAAACACAACACACACACACACACACACACACACACACGCACACGCACACGCACGCACACGCACACGCACACGCACACGCACACACACGCACACGCACGCACGCACGCACGCACGCACACACACACACACACACACACACACACACACACACACACACACACACACACACACACACACACACACACACACACACACACACACACACACACACGCACACACGCCATTCCCCTCTCATCCACTTGCCATCCAGACAGCCGTGGAGGTGGGATCTTCAAGAAGGCGCACCACGGCCCCACCGATGCTGAGCCCGGGCTCCACCACGGGGCTGCAGCCGCGATGGCTTTGCAAGAACCGTTGCTTGGGTCACGTACGCGATCGACGGGGGAGCACGGTGCCGCTTTGGATGCGATACCCCGGGGAAGGCCACGGCGTGCGACGGCAACGAGAAAACGGGAGAAACAACGAGAGAGGGAAGCGCCAGACATGAGCTACGATAATATCGCGATTCCTCCCTGCTTGTCAATGGGGACTGCCGGTGGTTCCGGGTCCGTATAAACACCGATGCTGGGCAGCCCGAGCCTTACTTTGTATGGCAGTTAACGGTCGCTGGTGGCTCTCCTTTTTGTTCTAGTAGCAATAAAACTACTTTTGATTGATTGGAATAAAATAAGAAATCTACAGTTTTATATCGAATCCATTGCTTTTCCCCTTCGTCTATTGGCCGAGCGGCGCTCTGTCTGTACTGCGTCACAAGACTAGCTGATAATAAGGAAAGTAATGCTTTAAATTGGCCTAGTTGGTGAGTCTCCCTCTTGCGCTAGCGCAGGGAAACAACTCGGACAAGGACGAACACAGGGTAACGAGATTGAGCAGGTGAAGCGCTTCCCCTGCTTGCGCTTCCCTTGTTCGGACTCGTTAGTCGAGTTGGTTCTTGTCCGACTTGTTTCTTTACGTTAGCTTATGGAAGATGATGGAAGGAAAATCAATCGAACGGAATCAATCGAGCAACATTGAATACATAGAAAGCAACATGCGTCTAAAACAACTACCACGTAATAGTAGTTGCGTTTTGAGAATCTCTGGACCATCGCAACAAGCAATCCACTAGCTTCTAAGTGAGCAGGTGATCTCGTAAAGAAGCTCAGCATCTCATTTCCCGCGAACAGTGGTACGTTCCTGCCTTAAGTGAAGTGCATAGAAATCGGTGCGTGCGCGTGCGCGTGTGTGTTGTGCGCGTGTGTTTGCGTATGTGCGTGTGCGTACGTGCTTGCGTGCGTGCGTGTGTGTGTGTGTGTGTGGGGGGGGGGGGGGGGGGGTGCGTGCGTGCGTGCGTGCGTGCGTGCGTGTGTGTTTGTGTGTGTGTACGTGTGTAATAGCCACAGTAAAGGGCTGTCGATTAACTGCTGACGAACGGTGTTTGGTACTTATGCCTTGATATGACTATAAGTTCTTACCTTCCATTCCATCGGAAAATAGCCGGTCGCCATCGTCGTTAGCAAGGGCTCATGATCGGGCCAAGACATGTCGGGTCGGCTTGTCGGACTGAAAACCAGTCGTCGGGATCACGCAAACACCAGCAGATCGGGCCACGTGAGCGTCAAGGCGAGTTCGGTCAACCTAGAGTAACTCAAAGGGTGTGTTGACTTGCTCAACCAGCCTAGCAAGATGCACGGAAACGCAATTGGGGCGGACTAAGTCAGCTAGACTTCCGATTCGACCCGCTCGCGTCGAGATCGTGCAAAGGGAGCTATAGCCAATGGGCAGCCATGGCGGGTGCCTGGGCGTAGTGCGTCACTGCACGTTTTGGCAGGGAAATACTCGCGAAGCATGTTTTTTAGCTGCCGTTATTCATCGAAAACAACTTTCGTGAATTATCCTTTGCGAACAGCAGCACTCAAAATTGCTCGAAGTTTTGAGCTAGTTAACCGATTTCGTTCAAGGACGCTCAACAAGGAAGGAAGGAAGGACCGACGGAGACACGTGCTTGTCACACATTCTGGGGCGCTTAATAAACGCTGCACGTTCAGAAAACTTTGTATGTAATTAACGAAATCGTGCAAGTATCCGGAGAATAACTGTTCAAGGGCCTGGTCGCCGTTATATTGTCAAGAACGTTAACTGGGAACGAAACGTGAGCAGAATGGTGTGGAAGAGTACGCGCGTTTAATTACTACGTGCAACTATTTACTTTTTCCGTAGCGTTAACTATCGGTTAGAAAAACAATGCAAATTCTGAAAGAGCGCGCAGTAATTCACACACAAAGTGCTGAAGAGCATCGTTTTGTCTTGCAATATACTGGTGTTGTTGCTATACTCTGTTAAATTAAAATTATATGTCCAGCAAGCCATACTGTCCCACTTGCGGTGTTGATGGATGACTTGTACCACTTATCTGTATTCGCAGGCGCTTTACAACATCAAGACATGTCTTGAGGAACGCTCTAAACAAGCTACACGAAACCCGACTTTAGCTGCGGGACGCTCTTGGATCATGGCCCGATGTCGTACGTGGCTCTGAATTGTAAGGAGCTTCTTGCATTCCTGCGGATATAGGCCTCAATGAGACTATGTAAATAACTCTTGTGCAAGTGGATTTCGCGCGTGTGTAGTGCTATAGTACGTGGGGTGTGCCCTTTTTCTATTATCTCACTGCCTTTTATTTATTGCTCACCATCTCGGCTGGAGTGGCACGCCTAGGCCTGTCGCTAGGCTAACCTGTCCAGATACAACTAAACGCTGTAGTGTGCATGGTAAATAACCCCAAGTGGTCGAAATTAGGCCGGAGCTCTCCAGTACGGCGTCCCTCATAGCCCACTGGGTAGTTTCGGTACGTTAAGCACCACAATACAACTTTATCCTTCTCACTCTCTCTCTCTCTCTCTCTCTGCAGTTGTGGGGTTTCCATGCTCCCCCGAGCTATACACTGCTGCATAGAAACGCCGTCGGTTACTGACCACAGAGTCCTATGGCAACAACTAAAAGCACGTCTTCTATACGAAACACGCAGGATAGAAGTGTTCTCACGCGTTTGTTCGGAATGTGTGCTGCTGTAGCGCTTCTGCCACGCAATTCCTATAGCTGTTACGCCGCGAAACGGCAACACACGCAGAGGCGCTATATAGATGATGGTGGACAGGAGAAGGTGTATAGGATGACTGGCTTCAGCGCCCGCGGCACGAAGTCCCGCGCGGTTTCCTCTGGCGTCGTCGTCGTCGCCGTCATCGTCGACTGATTCTCGCGAAACGAGGATGGTTCGATGGTGATGGATGGCACGCCTCACCGCTCCAGTGACCGCATCTGCTGGGCCGGCGCGCATGCGGCCGCCCCACAGAGAGCACGCAATGTGCGCAGCAGCGAACAGATGCCCTGCATGGGAACCAAGCTCGCGCCACTTTCGTGTAGCTTCGGCCACACTGTAGGCGAGAAACGACTTTCGTGTTGGCACACTCTTTCTTTTGCGAATGGCAGCAACCCCGAATCATTTTAAAAAAACACAAAGAAAACAACCCGCGCCATATTTCGCAGGTCATCGCCGCGTCGTTTACGTGTCTGCGGTAGCATATAGCCGCCACGAAAACATGAGAGCGGAGTCCCTGTACCGAACTCTACAGAGTCTCTCTTTTTTTTTTTTTTTGCTTGATGCATTCCTTCTGCCACCAATAGGTTCTTCGCGTAGCTGAGCGCGCTTCCCCAAAGTCTGTCATACCCCGTCCTGGATGGCCACCTCGCACGATGTTGACATTTTTGTCCCACGTTGCAAAGCCTTCAGATATTGGTTAGAATCTGGCACTTAGAGCATGTGTATTTGTTACATTCTTTGCGCATCAAATAGGAAGGCTTCGTGATCTCTTGGCGCAGCACAGCGAGCATTGGTGCCGCGCAAACATGCTAGAATAAAATAATACTTGTGTTACCTTTCTCGTAAACTGAGCATCATAAATATGTGGTGAGTAACAAACTTTTGCTGAGGCAAACGCGCTTGTTGCAATTTGTTGCACGGAGCGCATACACAGCGGCATTTACCGTATCAGTTAAAATTAAATAGCACCCCCTCCTCCCCCCCCCCCCCCCTCTATATTACGAAGTAACTCTCAAACTAAACAACAGTGCGAACAGCGCTCTCCGCGAGCGCACCTACAGCAATGGTGGCTCTACGTGGATATCTGTGGACATGTATTGCTAGAAATTAAAGTATACTGCACTTCATCTTCTTCTCCTGCATTAGCTTTGAAACGTGGGGAGTATGGTCACCGAAAGAGCCGACTCTTCTTAACTAAGATAAACGACAAAAAGAAATCAAAGTAAACTACAAAACAGTGCCAAAGATTTATAGCGAAATAACTAAACACTACCAATTAAGTTCATGGATCGTAGAGAAAAAAAAAGGAAAAAAAAAAAGGCTATAAGAGTACCAGAACAGTACAAGCATGAAAACGCCATGGGAAGATAGATAATACTAAAAATGCGCATACTACCATTGAGAAGGAATTTATCGAGTTTACCACGAGAAAATCCCCTAGAGCCTTGAGAGCGCGAGTTTACTGCTGTTTCATGACCGACGTCGAACAGCCGCACTTGATAAGAGACGCTGGCGCCTATCGTCTCAAGCAGCTACTTGTAGCTAAGTTGCATGCGCCTGTGGCCTGATGTGTGAGCATCGAGCTTTCGGGCTGGGGCCCTGGTTCATTTCCACTATCTTCTCTCTCTCTCTCTCTCTTGTTGAATGCGCCCGAAACGAGGCGAGACGGAAACCTACGTTCCACCAATTGCTTGGCAGGAGACGAAAAATGCTTCGCATTAAAAAAAAAGCGAAGGTAAGAACGTTAGCAAATGCCAACAACGTTCTCGAGAGACTGAGAAACTAACGCCAGAACTGCACCCATTGTATACGCAAGTGGGCGCCAGAAAGGGCGGCACGGAGCAAGAATCAGTGCGAGACTGTCGTCGGGTTGGTCCTGCCGCGTGGGAACGGGGTCGGTTTCTTTTGGTAGAAAGAAACGTACGAAAAAAAGACACAGAAAAAGCAAAAAAAAAAAGGCAATGAAAGGGGCAGGCGTAGATGACTGCGGAAACGATCGGAACGGTCGTCCGTCTCTCTCCGAGCGCCGCTCACGTCCGTCGGAACACGGGCGGTGAGATGACCCAGTCGGGCGCGCGCGCGCGCGCCACTATTGCGGCGTGTCGGCACGTATATACAACATCACGGCAGATCCATAGCGCGGCTGCTAAGCGTTTCGCGAGCGGGGGGTCCCGCGCCACGCCGCGGGCTGGGAGGAGAGGGTTGCAGGCGTGCCAGCGGGGGGACATTTTCCTCCCGAAAGTGCGCGCGCGCGCGTGTGTGTGTGTCCCCCTTAGACGGCCATCTATCATCCACAATGTCCGCGCCGCTTTGTTCTCCGTGGCACGAGCGAAACGACAGGGACTGGAAGAGGGAAAGGGGGAGAGGGAAGAACACTTGGTACAGAGGAGACTCGGCCGGACATACCCCGGATAACATGGTCTTTGTGTTCCTTGTTATTATTATTGTTGTCTCTACCTCTCGTTCTTTCTTTTCTTCTGTTATCCGAACTACCAGCCGAGTGCGTTCTCCCTGCGAGAGACCGCGTCAGGCGCAAAACCGCACTTCTCGGTGGACATCTCTCGGCGCGCACCGTGTGGCATCACACTTCTTGTTCTTCTCCACCAAGCGCGCGATGTCGCGATGTCGCTCGCCTTTCGCGCTGTCGCCTTACTACTCCCTCCCGAAGGATTGATGCCGGTGACGATTCGTCCGTCTCTTCCCTTCGTTCTCCCCGCCAATAAAAAGGAAATAAACGTGGCGATGATCCGTCGACTTAGTGCGGAGACACATCGAGAAGAATCAGTCAGTCGCGACCAGAGGCAGCGTTAATAGCCGACCGGGCCCGTAACGATCACTGGAGAGGTAAGTTCGGGAGAAACAGGCAGTGAGTGGGGGAGAAAAAAGGGAAGACGGCTGCAAAACAGACACGTAATTGATGTAGCTGTGTAGGCAAGTTGCGTATCTGATTTAAAAATGGTTGTTTGCTCCTTTAACACATTTGTCATGCATCCCCCCTTCTCTCTAAACCCATTTTTCCCCAACCCACATACAGGGCAGCAGAACGGAGATCTGGTTATAGTTAACCTCCCTGCCTTTTCTCTCTATTTGTCATTCTGCGTAGTCAAGCGTATATTCGGACCAGACCATTGCGCAGCTGAACCCGTAAATCTTACGCAGCAAGTCAAAACCTCTGGTAGCATGCCGTTTGCTAAAGCGTATAGTGTCTTTTTCTTCACTGTCACAACGACGTGAGAATATATATAGCCAGTTTTTATCAACAGTTCGCACGCAGTTCGAGTTTGCGCAGTGGCACATTGCGAAATGTACAGGTTACCCCAATAACTTGGGCACGTTCGCTGTGCATTTCAGGCATAGTTGCGACAAACAATCCACTGCGTCGCTGGAAGACGTTTATTATGAAGGTCACGTTCTGCCAGCTTGTCCACAGCGCAACGGAGGTGGTAGGAATGAAAAGATACGTGGCAAGTTACGGTTAATATGTGCACTACTGGGGTTAATATGCACATCGACATTGTTGGATAAATGTTGGCCAGTGTCTTGCTTGAAAAAAAAAAAAGGCTTCACTTGTTTGAGAAGCCGACAGTGGGCGAGACCGTCGTTGCCGGTGGCCCGTTACTCGCAAATGCTCAACGGACATTAGAGATCTAAGTCGGTGAGCGCAGCTTTTGAAAATGTATTCGGTGGTCTCATTCCATCCATAACGGTTGCTGATAGCTTTTTGATCCCTCCGCTCCCTGCCTTCTTCTTTCTGCTGGACCATCTTGTAGCTAACCGCAACATAACTGCTTAGGGAGTTCCGTGTGGTACTAACGTCGTGTGGATGTTTGTGTGATTTGATTTTTTCATTTGTTGGACATCGTCTTCTTGATTTAGTTTTTTCTCGCGTTTTGTAAGGTTGGCGTTATAGTTACTTTTGTTTTCCCTTAACCGATAAGCGAATAAATCGCTTTGCTAAAAGCGCGAAAAGAATCGTGAAGTCGACAGTTTGACTTGCAGGCGCGTCATGTACCTTCCGTTAATGCAGATCAATCAATCAATCAATCAATCAATCAATCTACCCGCCACGGTGGCTTAGTCGTTATTATGATGTGCTGCTAAGCAGTATCAAATCCCGGCTGCGGCGGCCGCATTTCAATGGGGGCGAAATGAAAAAAAACGCCCATGTCCCATGCATTGAAGGCACGTTAAAACCCAGAATTCATTCATTCATTCATTCATTCATTCATTCAATCTACCCGCCGCGGTGGCTTAGTCGTTATGATAATTTGCTGCTAAGCGGTATCAAATCCCGGCTGCGGCGGTCGCATTTCAATGGGGGCGAAATGAAAAAAACGCCCGTGGCCCATGCATTAAAGGCACGTTAAAACCCAGAATTCATTCATTCATTCATTCATTCATTCATTCATTCATTCATTCATTCATTCATTCATTCATTCATTCAATCAATCAATCAATCATTCAATCAAAGAACAATCCGGAAGGGTTATTGTAGAAGAGAGAGAGCGATACAAGCTTTAATTATATGCCGGAGATGTTCCTGTAGAAGAAACTTAAGTTTTGGTCAATAGGCATTTTCTTACGCAAAACTGGACCATTAGGTGTTACTCAACTGTCGGAGTCACAAACATACGGACACTATAAGAAAGCACAGCAACAAGTAAGTGTACGACATGGTTCTGATGCTTACATTCCGGCCATTACCAACGGGCGCCCAACGACGCAGTGAGCAATCTCTCGCGCGCAAGCGGTCGCAGAGTGTGGCGCTTCGTGAGCACTGTCGTTCGCAAACGACACGCACGTTACCTTCATTTCGCTCAAAGTGCGCGGAAATCACTCCGGAGTGGTCTTTACTTTTCCTTCATCCCCTCTACTCCTCCGAAAGCAACAGCGCCTGGTAGCGAAAGCGTCCAATCAAAGCCCTGCCGCTTTTTGCGTTCTTCACTCCGCCGGTCTGAATGCGGCCGGCGCTAAGCGCTCCCGGCATGCTGCGCAGGCTTCAATCTCACGACGGGAAATCTCGCTCGGAGACGCCGAAGTAAAGTCGCCTAACGCGCGTAGACGCAGTCCCCAAAGTCTATCACGGGGCTCTCTTTCTATAACACCGGCGCGTGCAGGGAATGCCTCGGCCAGTTTACGAGCCTTATTTCCCCATTCGTTTCCTTTTCTTTATTTATCCCCCCCTCCCCCCACCTCCTTTCTTTTTTTTTTCTTTTTTTTTTTTTTTTTTTGCTTTCGTATCCCGTGCGTCTCTTGTAAACGGGAACGCTGATGGGCTGCCGGAGCGTTTTGGCGGCATTGGGAGAGCCTGCTTCGCTGACCACAAATGCAAGAGAGCGTCGTTGAAGGCTGCTGCTGATGCCATTGCTCACATCTGACGTCACCTGGGGAAAAGCGCAGTAAGTGCTCGGCGAAATGCCGTCAAAGGAAACGCGGCGCGGCGACCTCGGAGAGATGCGTCCCCGTACGAGTCGGAAAGGAAGCTTTCATGCAGTGAATTGGGCTCCTCTCGCAGAAAGGTTCTGCCAAAGGGCTGCGTCCGCCAAATGGAAGCGGCCGCGACCCATTCCACATCGCGGACAGCACCGCGCTACATAAGAGCCGTGCTAGAGAGAGAGAGAGAGAGAGATAGAAATAGAGAGTGAGTTGGCGGGATCGCGCAGAAAAAGTGCGAAAGGTTTTTTGCACACACTCACGCACATGCGACAGAAGTTATAGGTGCGTATACGAGCAAGAAAACGATCGCCAGAAACGACCGAGGAAACACGAAAGTGTGGGTAAGTGCAAAGAAAGCTACGAAAAGGGCAGGCACGGATGATGGCAAGTAAGAACCATAGCGAGAAGTCTGACAAACAAAAGCGATAACAGAAAATGACTAAGCAAGAAAGAAAGAAAGAAATAAAAAAGAACACCGCACAGGTGAGCATATCCACTTCCTATAGAAGCATTCGCGAAAGACAAAAAACAAAACAAAAAAAGACGAAACTCTATATGTACGGTAATGGAACATTATTGATTCCAGGCGCAGACATTTTCACCGTATAGTATAGGTAGACCTCCGGTGTCCCGGCAAGACATAAATAAGAGCGTAAAAACACTGCCACTTCGAAGCAAGCGCAAAAGCGGTCTCCCTAGTGGCTGGACTCTGTGCTATAGACGAATGACGGAAGCCCATGGACGGCCTGGACCTCAAGACGCATATCAAAGAGTGCCTCGCGGCACCCTGCATATTGCAATAGTAAGTTATGCCTTTTCTTCGCCCATCCATTTCGCTTCGGATTTCGATAGTTCCTGACAAGTTCGTGAAGAAGTTAAAAGGGGAAAGGGGGGGGGGGGGGGGGGCAGGCCCGTGCGACAGAAGGCGCCATCTATTTTCCTGTAAGCGAGAAAGCAGCCCAATATTTTGTTGGCGGTTTAGACTGGCGCAAGACTTCGTTCCCTAAAGCGTGAAAGGCAAAATGCGCTTTTATTTAACTTTTTTTGCCCACACTAAAGTAGTTATAAAGTCTGATAGACTGCTTCTTTGAACTGGCTGCTAGGTTGGGTAAAAGAAATATGGTCATTAAAAAAAACCAACACTAACGAGAGATCAACACTTCTGGAACAGAGAAAGGTGAGTGAAAGGCAAAATATGCATTTTAGTTTCATTTCTGAGCGCAAACGAGAGTAGCAATAAAAATTGATCGACTACTCCTTTGAACTGGTTGCTAGGCTGAGTAGAAAAAATAAGAATACTCTAAATGACGCTGGTCGAAAGACATATCAACGCTTTTGGAGCAGAAAAAGACTGGTGTTTGTTAAACGTTACGGAGACTAACATGTATACACTCACTCACTTGGTGCACTGAAGGAACCGGTGATGTTTATCACGAGATTGCAAATCTGTCAACAGATGCGTAAGCTAAACAAGTAGTCATACGTGCGCGTTACGTGCGTTACATTCTGGGACATGACTGGAGTGTTTTTAACAGCTTGGCTGACCGAATGGCTCGATAACCATCTTCACCTGAGACCCCCTCCAACCTCGCTCCGTTCTGACCCAGGGGCTCTCTTTCAAGCCTAGAAGCCTATTCTCCGACGGTACTAGTGCGCTTATACCCCCGTGTGTCTGCTTCCTTCCTCGCATTCTTTGTCCGATGGCGCAAGAGAGAGAGAGAGAGAGAATAGAGAAGCCAGGGAAGTTAACCAGAAAAGTGCCTGGTTTGCTGCCCTACGCTAGGGGAAGCGGTAGGGGGAATAGAAAGAATAGAAGGAAGGAAGGAAAGAGTGGAGAAGGAAAGGCAGGAAGGTTAACCAGTTCGGCACGACCGGTTTGCTACCCTACACATGGGAGCGGGATGAGGGGGAATGAAAGATGGGGAGGAGAGAGAGAGAGAGAGCACATAACACAGCACACTCATCGTCACTCACCGTCCGTCACTCTTGCGTGGTACGTGACATCACTGTCACAGCCGCTTGTCCAAGCCCGTTTCCTTTAAAAACCTAAGTAGTCCCTTCGTCGCCTTCAGCTGCGATGTCTTCTGTCGACGACACGTGAGAATCGTTTCAATTGACATTGGTCTATTGTCAAGGTGCGCTATAACGGACGCCAGGGACTGTCTCAGAACATAATATTCAGGACAGTCGCATAGAACGTGTTCTAGCGTCTCCTCGCAAAGACAGGCATTGCAAAAAGCGTTGTCGGCCATTCCAATTAGAAATGAATAAGATTTTGTGAATGCCACCCCTAGCCATAAGCGATAAAGCATAGTGGCCTCTCTTCGGCGGAGTCCAGTTGGTATACAGAGGTGCATCAAAGAGGGCAGGTGCTATTGACGATTGCTCCGGTTGGTCTGGCTGCTTGGTGTGCACCATAGAGAGAGGGTGATCTCCTGTGCAAGCACTCGAAGTCTGCTGGCTGCGTCGGACCGTGAGAGTGGTATGGCCTCTTCCTGTGCGTCGTCAAGAGCTGCTCGAGCGGCATTATCGGCGTCTTCGTTCCCTATGACGCCGCAGTGATTTGGAATCCACTGAAATGTCACGTGGTGTCCTTTCTCATCGATGGTTTAGATGCAGCGGTGAAGCCCGAGGGAAGTTTGTCGTTGTACTTGATGATAGTTTTAGAGAACGATGCTTGGCGCCTGTATGAAGGTAGTGTTGCAAGGTGGTGATAGAGGGCACGTGCAAAATATCTGATGTGCGTCCTCAGGGCTTCCACCGTAATGCGAGTTTGCATCGGATAGTCCCGAACAATCGCAATAGTTGCCTCTGTTGAAGTGCATCTGGGCAAACCAAGGCAAACTCTGAGTGCTTGAGCTTGTTCTGCCTGCAGAACACGAATATTTGTTCTGCAAGTGTTGTTCAGTACAGGTAGACTATATCTTAAAAAACCGAGAAAGAGAGCTCTGTAGAGTTTCAGCATTGCGACGGTTGGCCTAGGTGGTCGAATCTTTTTGTGGATTGCAAGTTACTTATCTGCAAGATCATTCTTTGTGTTAACTGACGATGATGGCCCGACTACGCGACGCTATGCCAGCAGAGGCGTTCCTCAAGGCGGTGCTCTCAGCCCGACGCTATTCAACCTTGCTCTTCTTGGACTTGCTGAATGCTTACCAACTACCATCAAGATTTCAATATACTCAGACGACATCTGTGTCTGGACTTCGGCAGTCACTCGTCCTCAGATACGTGCGCGGCTTCAAAGAGCAGCAACTTTGACAGCGAGATACTTGTGTAAACAAGGTCTCAGCATATCACCAAAAAAATGCGCACTAGTGGCATTTACTCGCAAACCAATGACACCTTATGTCATCTCAATCAATGGGTGGACCATTTCCTATGTCAGAACCCACAGGTTTTTTGGCGTAATCATTGAGCGAGACCTCTGTTGGAGCCCGCACGCGGCCTACATGAAACGGCGCCTGACAGAAACTTCCCAGTTGTTTAAATACTTGACAGGAAAGACGTGGGGGATGTCAGTAGAAAGAATAGAGAGAGACAATGAACGTGTGCAGGTGCGCGGACAGCACCATGCCAGTTGAAGACACTAACATAAGCCAGTCGTTTTCAAAAGGCACAAGTTTGTCTTATGACTCTACGGGCTGGGATGGCCCTGATGCCTGTTGTTACCTGTGACAGGTGACCTGCAAAAATTCAAGTGTCCGGCTCCTGAGCCTAAGGCGGACACTAATTCCCTGCTGTGGCTGTGCCCTTCTGCTAGGGATATTAGGCACAAGATCTTCAGCGAGGCTAAGCTCGAGCCTAATGTTCCAGTGTACTATACTCATGTGGGCCCGTATTGTCAGAAGCGTCTTACACTAGAATTGTTCGTAAGACAAAATTTCAGCCAATCCTGGCGCTGGACATATTATCAGCAAAAGGAGGCCGGCCAATGGCAAAAACACTTATGAAGGAAGAGCTTTGTGAATTCGGCTCCTGATAACGGACAGCAAATGTGCAAACTCATTGTTGCAGTTCCCGCATCGCACAGGGCTGCATGTGTTTATTTACTATATCCTTACTATTAATTTTTGTTATATATTTTTTACTACATACGCCTTCCGGCCAATCCTCCTAATAAGAAAATAGCCTTTATGACATGGAAAGCCAGCTTTTCTGAAAAATAATTTCTTCTTTCGTGGCAACAAAAAGAAAGCTAATGGGAACTCCAGATTGTTAAAGCCAAACGTAGTCAGCCAGAAGTCAAACGCGATCTAAAATACAGGTGATGGGTTTCGCTTCGTGCTCGATTTATATACCATCAACGGAGTTATTGCCGTGGTAGACGCGGCGTTACATACAAATTTAACGTGAACACCATGAGTCGACCGTTTTTAGTGATTATGTCTTATCGCAGAGTATATCAAAATTGTCATCGCGTGTTGCAATGATCGCGCTTAATTTCTGGCCGACTGCACCTTTGTATAGCTTGAGCTGCACGACTTAAAATTTTTCTTTATAGGGGCAGCACAGGTTTGGAATGAAGGCAGTGAAAGCAGGGCTGGCAGCGCTATTTTTCTGACGAGAGCCAATAGAAACGATACGCCACGCCCCGAACAATTGCCGATGGTCGGAGCGTAATTACACAAACATTGGCGACATGGCGCCAACGCAGTCGGCTTTCCAAGAAAATGACAGCGCCGACGACGACGATGAGGAAGATCGTGAAAGACGACTTCACCTCCGCGAAAGAGGCGCGCTATAGTTTCGAAACAACAGGCGGCGAACGTTAAACGATCCGGGCCGACGTGACTCACACACAGTGTTTTACAAGGGCGCGCACTAATTCATCACGACGACGAGCCCTCTCTCCCTTCCCGATCCCTCCGGCTAGTCGATGGCGGCACGCCATCCTCCTCATCCTCCTCGTCGCCGCAGAAGTTGATGCGGCGGAGCCAGTGATGCGCTGCAATCGAGTGCCCGGGAACATCTAACGTGACAGTCGTTGTCGCTCGCGGCTGCAGTCAACCGGGCAGGCAGGCAGGCAGGCGAGCAGCCGTGGCTCATGCGACGGCGCCACCCGAATCCGGTCCCGGGGTTTGGATGTTCGCGGACCATTCATTGGCGTAGATAAACGGCGACCCCGCGGCCCTCCACCGCGCAGTAGCGGTACCGGCGTCAGGCGCAGCGCGCGAGTCGGATCGCATTACTCTGGTGCCACCGTCGCCGCCGTGCCACTCTCGCAACCTTACCCCCCTCCTCCCCCACCCCCCGTCTGCCTCCCCCTCCCTCCCCCCTTTCGAACCCCGGGCGAAGAAGCAGGGGCTGCCAGGCAGGCACGCTCGACATCGCTCCCCGCTTCTCTCTCCGGCAGGGCCCGCCAGCGACGCGAGCTCTTCGTAACCGAGCAGGCGTGTTCACTCAGTCGTCGACGACGATTCGAGTGCGAGAGGAGCGGGGAAGCGAGAGAGGGGGTGGGGCGAGCCTAGGGTAACTGAAGGGATTGAGGGAAGGCGAGGGGAAAGTGCATGCAGTGAGGGGAACGTCGCTGCGATGCATTGAAGCAGTTGCTCGCACCGAAGTTGGACCGCCCGACTCGTTTTGTCTACTTGTATTTCTCGGCGCATTCCTCTGTAGTTCCCACCATTTGGGAAGCCCATTTCTACACTTCCGCTGTATTTGACAGCGTTTCGTTGCCTTAAGTGCGGCGGCCGACGTCAGTTTGAGTGGTGTAGCAGCGCGACTTTCGTGGGTGGCTGTTGCGACACTGTTGATTGCACTGGCTGTTGCGGAACGCATTCCCCACCCAACCCGCAGAATGAGTGGTGCTTTTTCGTCTAAATGTTAAGCGGAGAATCAGGCGTGAGAGGCCTGGTGCTCAGAAAACTTTTAAAAACTCCACATAAATGATACGTGATTGGAACACAGAATATGTTCCTATGCAAGCTTTTCCGGTACTCCCTGGTGAAATGAAAATAAATTTCGAATGAACGTTACCGATGCGTCCTTGCCTAAAAAATTGCGCCTGATCGCACATGGCACAAGTGCTTTTACTCTCTTAGTATGAGACTGAGCATGTTTGAAGAGCAGAAACAGTTCACGAGTAATTCAGTGTCGCAGAGACTTAAGCCACATTGGCTTTGCTTGCTGTGGGAATTCAACTGTCCCTTCATTTGCGGCTGAGGATATCGGCCCTCGTAGCAAATGCGCTCTCGCCATCCTACCAGGCCCTCAGATTTGTGTGTGCCTGTTTTCTGGTTTTGTACTCGTGCGTCTTGAATTGTTTATCGTATATCGATGCAATCCAAAGTAGCATTCGAGAGGGATCCCTTTCAGCTAGCCTCCAACTATCCTTATATAATCTGGATCCTACACCTTCGCTCGCTCGCTCGCTCGCTCGCTCACTCACTCACTCACTCACTCACTCACTCACTCACTCACTCACTCACTCACTCACTCACTCACTCACTCACTCACTCACTCACTCACTCACTCACTCACTCACTCACTCACTCACTCACTCACTCACTCACTCACTCACTCACTCACTCACTCACTCACTCACTCACTCACTCACTCACTCACTCACTCACTCACTCTTCTATCCAGCCTTTGTCAGGAAAGCTTTTTGTTCAGGGACGAGCCGACGTCCTCGCCAGTGCGACCAGAAGCGTATTGCTCTGGCGGCAAACAATGCCGCGGGTGTCGCAGTGACATTCACGACTCTTCCGATCGGAAGCCAGGCGTACGAACTGTCGCGTCCGACTGCGACACAACCAAACAAAAGCAGTGAGCGCAAGAAAACAAAACGAAAATACGAAAACAAAAAACAGAAAGAAATGAGGTGCAAGAGAGGCAGAGAGAGAGAGAGAGAGAGAGAGAGGTTCGAAACGTCGTGGACAGCACGCGGTTATCACTCTATGGGACGTGCACCTCGAATGGCCAGGACTGTCCCTTGCAGCGGCGTCGGGGCGTCTTTTTCTCTTGAGGTGGGGGAGGCGCCGACTGGTAGATATTAAAAGGGAGCATCAGCCTAGGGATAGTGGCGCGCGCCATATATCTCGGTCCGGGAGATAGATATCGCCGGGTGTGGACAGCGGGCTCTGCTCCAACGCGAGAAGGTACAGGGCTATAGGAGGAAAGCGCGAGCCCGCGGGGTCTGGGATCATGGGAAGTGCGGGGAGGCCGAGGGCTGGGAGGGAGTTGGGGCGGCGGACGAGAGTGCTTGCCGGGGAGCAGCAGCAAGCAGCAGCAGCAGCAGCAGCAGCAGCAGTAGCCTGGGCCACAGCCGACGCGTCCATACCTCAGTTTATCACCGGCCTCGAGATGAACCGAGACCGGATGCCCACAGGGCGGGCGGGCGAGCGGGCGGGCACGGCTTCTCCTGCCGCTCTCGCATCCCGCGCGCGCGAGACGCCCAGCATTCTCCTGACGGAATGAATCCTCGCGCTCAGCGACGCGCCCCGCCGCTCGGACAGTCGATTATGGCGCGAGCCACCGGTGCTGCTGCCTATGGCCTTCGCTGCTACTCACGGGCCGAGGCAGATGCGCCTCGGGCCGGAAGCAGATGCCGGAAGAAAGCTCGCCATGCAGCTCGTCCGGCAAACGATGATGCCGTCGCCGGCTAAGAAAATCCTGTCCCACGTTCCGCAACTCAGCCCGTCGCTATCCCGAATGCTGGCTCGCGTAAGCTGCGCCAGCGAGGAGATTAGCGTAACGCGCCGAGCGGGGTCTCTCAGTCCCCTTCTACGTATATACGTGGACAGGAATCCGGGAGTAGAGGATTTCGCGAGAGACTGTTATCTTGCTGCCCCGTATGCTCTTAAAAGCAGTCGCTTGCTGCAGAAACTTGTTGGTAGCGGATTGTTAGAGCGTTGCGACAGTGCTTAAATGGAACAACGCTCCCTAGAAACAAAAACAAAAAAAGAGGAAGATGAGGAGGAACAAGAAGGTTCCATATTAGCGAATCAGAGATACTGCACGTAGCCCTCCGGCAAAACCCAATTAAAAGTCCACATTGTTTCAAAAGGCGAAGTACAGAGGACATATCGTTGAAAGTAAAGAGGGGCAGGACTCGGAACGAATACATCAAGGACAGGTCTCTTGACGTCGCTTGGTCTTGCGAAACAGCTGCTAAGGAGCTTTTATTACACACTACACGCAAAGAGCTTCTTTAAGCGGGAAAGGGGAAGCTTTCTTGCTTCTCACTCAAAGACGTCGTAGTGATTTCGCATAGAATGACACTACAATGAAACAAAATAGCTCCAAATACAAAACCGTATTGAAGTACTCAATCTGCATTAGGTACATCTTACGTTGCTTCACCGTCTGTAGATCAAACTACACTCGAATTAGAGGGCTCATATTCTCTACAGGCAATACTGTGCCTCTCTCCACAGCATCAATCACATTTTTCCGCAACCACAAAGACTTCTTCTTACCCAAGATGGGAGAACAAAAGCAGACAAGCGTGCGCATTTTAAAATTATCCGCGCTATCGGTAGACGACACGGGAGGTACTCCGTAATCTGCACACGTCGATTAGCGTTCGCGTTTTGAAACACCGCTTTCTTCCTCGGTAAATCGGTTTCCGACGCCATCGCTCTTTCACACAACTCGCGCCGCGCTTTTGCGAGCAGGGTTCCATTGTGCCTCCCGCCGAACGCGCGTGATAAAAAAGAAACTCTCGGCAGCACATTCACTGCGAGCAAGTTTTGGCAAACAGACGTTCTGGGCACTGCAAGAAAGCGCTGAATATTTTGTCTAAGTTGCTTTCGTGTTTTTTTTCTCCTTCGAGTGCACATGTCAGCTTATGAACATAAATCGAGCTCCCCCTCGGGAGAAGAGAAATAACTACGAGGGCGCCGGCATAATAATGCCCGCGACATTTATAAATGAAACGAATAGGGAGGCGCGGGGGTGGAGGGAGAAAGGAGGGGGGGGGGGGGGTTGAAGAAAAAGTGGCATTGTCATATTTGCTCCATTTTAGCTATCCTTCTTCTTGCATTTTCTTTTCGTCTTTTTTTTAACTTCCTCGGCCGTCTTGCTCCCGGGGAGCGCACTTCCCCGAATCAACGTCTCATCCTGCCATTCCGGCAATGTTTGGAATTTCCATTGTGATTCACGGACGCCCTCCTGGGGAATGACTCTCCGCTGGAGATTAAAAACAAAGCGCCAGACAGACTGGCTCCTAAGGAACCTCATCGTTCTCAACCAGTTCCTGACATTTCTTTCCATTTCTTGCTTTTTAGGTTAGACTGTCGATAACGCTCTTTAAGGGTGGGCATGATTTGTAGGCTTGTCTAGAGAGAAAAACGACGCCGAGGAAGAGGTCGTTAATGGTTTTTTCATAGCTCCAACACGCGACGTTATTTTCTTGTTTTCTTTTGCTTTCTCGAGATTTGAGACTAGTGTATCCGTCTGTCCAATTATTCGGAGCATGTTAGTTTCCTAATAAAAATTCATGCACTTTTTTTAGTTTCTAATTAAGAAATATTTTATCCTCATTTTTCTACGGAAATAGCTGTATATTAAAGATTAGCCTTCCCCTCCATCGCGTCTCCAATTCATCAAGTGCGAAATACTTATATTTCTGTTAAACGTGGAATTAAGTGCTGCCTTCGCTTACACGCGTAATTTGTATCATTTTAGGCTGCTCGCAGTCCGCTGCGCTTTTCAACGCTATTTTCATGGTAATTGGAGACATCTTCAAACTGAATTCGTTGCTGATCCCCTCAGAATATGAGTGGTCGGATGAAAGAGAGCGTACTGCCTTTAAGTGGCAGGAGCGATGTCAACCTCACGAAATTAGCCTGATGCACCACCGGCAAATTTGGAACGCCAACAACAAAAAATGCAAGAAAATACAAATGAGAACACATATTGCACTAATTAATTCAGAATGCCATGTGTAATCACTGCACAAGTCGGTTGCAACGATGAAGTATTTCCGTAAGTACGCGTCAGTCTCAATCATACCTATACCATGGGCGAAATTACCTTAATAAATACGAGGACGCGCCCCATTCAATTTCGACTTGTTCGCGTGTCAACTTAAAGTTTAAGGTGAATCGCTCTATGAGGCCGACTAAGATTTTTTAACGCGACAGCATTAAGGGCACCGTGTCGCAGAAAATCCAGTGTCGGTGTCGGCTTCGGCGTCAGCATCGGCGTCCGTGGCATCCACGGCAGAAAAATTCATCCCAGATCACCCCGAACACACAGGCCCACCGCGTGGCGCAAGGGGTTAGTGAACAAAAATTGAAATTTTCAACGTAAAATCTATCACAAGAATCGTAAAGTACGACTTAACTACAACCTACAGACATGATAGCGTCGGATTGTAATTTGAATATACGAGAAAAAAGCCTGGTAAGCAGCCAGGGATCTTTGAACGCTATCGCGTCCCACTCTTAAAGGCGAAGCTTAAGCGTCCTCCAATTCTGATGGTGCACGGCTCAAGCAAGCAACGCTCACGCAACAATTCTTTCGGATTTTTTTTTAAATTCAGCTTTTATTCACTTAATTTATTCAAAACGTTTCGGTAATAGGAGGAACTTTTCGGGGAAGGGCTGCTGCTCAACATCTCCATGGGACACTCTTTAAGATGCCGAACAAGTTCATTACGGCAGCTTTCACCTGATGCGCCCTCATATAAAGGCAAAGCACGCTTTACAAGCAGTGCAGGAAATGTCGACGTAAACTCGTTTTGAAGAAACTGAAATCAATATCGATGGATAGGCGAAAATCTGAAAGCGTACGATATACTAAAGGAAACAAACAAACGAGGGAAGGGAAGGGGGGGGGGGGGGTAATTGCAGCAATTAAGCTACATTAAGCTAAGCGTCGCAGGTAAGCTTATGCGACAGAAAATTCAACCTGAGTTGTCGCAATTCACCATACTTCCTCACACTCTCTCCCTATTTATTTATTTATTTATTTAAAATTTTTAGCTGGCTATAAATATTGTTTACATAGCCATCTGCTATACGCCCTTGTTGTTTAGCAAGTGTGAAATGCATCTTAAAAGTTAGTGCATAGTGAATGTTTCCACTCAAATGTATACGTCGAACGGAAGCTCATTTTTCGCCGTAGTTCTTCGTAATTCCTTGCTATACATTCATTCTTGCGCGTTTCAGTTGCACTGTATGGTTATATATACAGATACAGCTCGAAATGTGAAAGTATTTGCTTGTTTAGCTACACTGGTTATATTTCTCAGAGATCGGTAAAACAGTAGTCACCCACGTTACATCAGGAAGTGTTAATACCTTCCTGAAGTTTCTGATTGATGGGGCTTAACATCCAAGAGCAACACCTCGGCCCTTACGAAACACCGCATTCTGGAATTCGTTTGCCCACCTGCTGTTTTTTTTTCTTTTTCATTTAGGTTTTTCATACAAATCAGCACAAAACGAGTGATTCTTCTGAAGTTATAATGCAGAACCTAGTGTAGTATTGTGTGAACCGGCTTGCAACACAACATACTTTATCTTATAGCACACAAAACTCAATTTCTAGCATAACTCACTAGTTTAAAAAAATATTTTTGCCCTTATTTCTAGTGTGGGCATTTATTAGGTGCTTCTTCCTCATTAGTATATTATCATCTTCACACGTGTGCCTTTCCTCTTCATCGCCTGTTTGTACTCATCATCAACGTGGGCTGCGCCTGGGGCCAGTAGCCGTTTTTCTCGAGCTAAATAACAGGTTGTCCTAACTGCTACGTTAAGCAAAAATAAAATAAAAAGCAAGAATCAACAGCTTCATGAGACAACGACATACCGTAAAGTCACAGTTCAAGACTCCAGAGGAGGGGTGTGATGGCTGAAGGTTTTGCACATTTTCATATTTAGTATAGTGCACATGCATAGTGGTGTAGGCGACTTGCACCATGTACTTGCACGGTGTACATATTGTATTTATCGCAAATACTGTACGTGCCATGCGTAACAGGCTTCTACTTATTGTGTCTTTCTTTCTTTATACTGTTTTTTTTTTTTAATGCGAAGCATTTCTTGGCGAACATTTGCCACTTTGACAGTATCTATCTATCTATCTATCTATCTATCTATCTATCTATCTATCTATCTATCTATCTATCTATCTATCTATCTATCTATCTATCTATCTATCTATCTATCTATCTATCTATCTATCTATCTATCTATCTATCTATCTATCTATCTATCTATCTATCTATCTATCTATCTATCTATCTATCTATCTATCTATCTAGCTGCCTACGTCTTGGTGCTCTCATGGTCGTTTCATTAACTTGGTATGTTCCAAAATTGGCATAGTATGACAAGTATGTTGTCACAGTATGACAACATAAATGATAGGTCATGACAGGAATGTCATGACATGCATGTCATGTAGGTCATGAAACAGCCGCCTACGCCTTGGTACTCTCATGGTCATTTCGATAGCTTGGTAGGCTGCCCGCACACTGCTTCGCATAACATCGATTCCCACAGGGTGTGGGATCTGACGGCTTTTTCTCTATCTCAACGAACGTTAGCCACTGCACGTTTTACCCGCGTTGCGTGCCGCCGCTGTTCTCTAAACGTCGTTAACGGCGTCACGGTCGAGTCGATGCGCTTTTCGCCTGAATGTGCACTGTGCTGAAATTGTCGACATTAGTTTGTTGACACGACTTCCTCGCGCGTAGCTGCAGAGCACTTGTGTAGCTCTGGTTCTGAGTGCGAAGCAAGGTGCCTCTGATTCACATTTCAAAATGACATATTCCTCCAGCTGCAACTGAATATGCTTTAATTCACAGATATACTCATCCCTTACTTGAACACGCATCGGTGTGCGTCGCATCATTATACTTGAGTGCACTGAAGGCCTATAAGAAATCCCAGAGAGATTGATCAGATTCAAATGTCAATGATTCTGCCGGTACTTCTCGTCTTTTATCAGGGGCAGGCAATTCAATTTCAATCGCTAGAACAAGAGCGTGCATATGGATGTTTTACCACTTTACACAAGTTATAGTTAATTGATCTCTGCTTTCGCAAAGCCCATGGCGTTTCCGCGCGGAAGTTACCCGCCACACAAGCCCATTAAATACCATTATACCACTCAAAGAACTGCAGTTATATTGTGTTGTAAGTGTTATAACATGTTCCTTTTTGACTGGCACAACCCCTAAATGGGATAATAGAACGATTTGGGTGCTCACTGAGACAAATCACAGCTAACGAGTATGCTAAAGAAGCTTTAGCTTCCTCTCTGTCCTCTCCGTGACAGAGTTATAGCTTTGTACTTGATACTTCACGTCTCATTTGTCATAAGTAATTGCGTAGCGAACATCGCCATGTACTCTCGTATTTTTACGTCATAAGCTTTCTTGCATTACGTGTGTTTTATACAATGATGAATTTCTAACTGTCACACCAAACTCACACCTCATTACTCCGACCGCAATGGCTGTAAACAATAAAAAGATAAATAATGCACTTCGCTTAATGCATTCCAGGCCATGGAAGAAGCACTTCAGTGGTGGCAGACAGCAATCCCCAGTGAATTCTTCTCTCTTGGCGCACAAAACGAGAGCTGCTAACGTGTTTGCAATGTGTCGCTCGTACTTCCGACCTCATCAAAAAGCCGATGTAAAAAATATCCCTGTTATCACCACATAAGACCTGATCCCAAATGCACATTCTATAGTTTCAGCCCCCAGAGTACGCGCAAAATTTTGCAGAACCGGCTGTGCTTCAAACAACAAGAAAACTGCTGATCGGTAGCAACAATGAGTTGTGAATCAACAATACGTGCAGTCCCTGTGAAAAGTTCCGAAAACACTTCTCGACTGACATAATTTGTCTTGGCTTGGCCGATGACAGCAGATATTCTGTGCCATACCCGGGCGCTCTGAAGCTCACAAGAGTGAGAAACACTACAAGGCTTTATATCTAAAGCATTGAAGCTGCGACAGCTATCTCTCTATATATATATCTATATATATATATATATATATATAAAACATTCACGTTACTTTATTTATGTCATATTGTTGTCCCTTTTTTTTATAGCTTCCGCAACGCTTAGTGAGACAATCCGTACGAGATGACACGCATTCCTTCCCGATGCTGGTCTTACAATCTGATGAGGGCTGGCATAACATCAATGAACAGACTCCATGCTAGAGCCCGTGTGCGCGGCCCTGCATGGATTGGCAGTGCTTCCGCCACGTGCTCTGTGGTCTTTGAAACTGTGTGACAAAGTTTGCACGTGACAAATACAAATATCTCCCTAGTATAAATTGTAAGTAAGGAGTCGGACACGAAGTGGCACCGCCATCTTCTGACCAATTTCCTAGGCGCGAGCGCCTCAGTTCCAAATACCTAAATATATACGCCACTGCCGAGAGAAACAGCGAGGCGAATTGAAAAATTAACCGCTCCTCGCGTCCCCATTTGTACGGAAATGTACGCTGTTCCGTTCACCGACAGCTTACAGGTAGAAAGAGGAGTTAAGCTTTGCCACACGTGGCATCGACCCCCTCCCTCTTGTAGCTCCCTCCTCTCGAGTACGGTTTCTCGGCGATCGCCACGGCCCGGCAGACACGATCTCGGCTCGAACTCTGCCGCCATTCCTCACGCGGCAAACACCGACGGTAGCAGGCGCTGCTCAGTCCGCGTACACACCGCCGTTCCTTCTTATTGCATCAGGCGCCTCTTGGCATTTGATCGCCTCGCCTTGGCGCCCGCTTTTCGTTTGCCTCCCGTTTTCCCGAGAGCGGTTCCTGATTGGTGTTTCGCCGCTGGTACACTGCGGCCGCTCGAAACGCCATAATATCAGCCGGTGGTGCTCGGCGACGCCCGTAACCAGAAGCGAAGTGAGCGGGGTCAGCCAAGCGAGCCTTCGACTGGCGTGTCGCGCGCGAATCCCCGAAAACAGGGCCAATCTATATGCGGCTCGGCGCCGGTCCCCGCAGGCTCGAGGGCCTCGGCTCTGCCTCAGATGGGTAGCCGAGACAGGTTCCCTTCCTCCTGAAGCGGCGCGCGACTTTTTCGCCCGCCGCCGCGGCTTTGACTTAACTCGCGGCATCGCTTGGCGGGCAGACCCCGAAATCCATCACGTCAGCTCCGGTGCGAACGCTACTTATTAGGCACCACCGTCACTGGGAAATGTGAGAGGAAAGGACTGTCGGGAAAGAGGCGGGCGTCGGTGGAGAGCAGTGGAAAGGGGGTGGGGAGTGGGGGGAAGGAAGCGTGTATATGCGGTGAGCGGGCGACATAAATGTTTCTGAGCTGTCCCGGAGTCAAAGAAAAAGATAAAACTGCGCATGACGAGAGCGAGCTGTGCAATGACAGTGAAGAAAATATGCCCTTAGAAAACCGGTACATACACACATACATATATGTATATATTATATACAGAAATAAAGACGAACGCCAATGTGCAGCGCGAGGCACCGCTGGTCCGCATCATTCGGGAACGTGAAATAACTCTATCTTTATGCTCGCCGTGCCCACGATGGCAAAATGGGCCCTCGCAGGAAACAACTTCTTTCCCTCCAGAAAGGAGGAACGAAACATAACGAAGATCGAAGCGTACAGCAAGAGTTGAGGCGAATATACGGGAAAAAAAGGAATACTTTTCATCAGGACAGGACCGGATAACTTTATAGCGAATGGGCTCGACGTCCTTTTTCCTTTTATGAGTGTTCGGCCAGGGTGTAAAAAAAGGATGACTCCTATATCAAGTCTCAAGGCCGAAAGCATCACGTGAGCATCGAACCGGCAAGGAGAACTTGTGATGAGGCTTTTTCGTCGTCGTCCATGAGCGTCATGAAATATAATGATTATAACCGCCGGTATTAGCGTTTTCGAAACGAAGCGGCTGCAGAAAACATAACGAGAAGAATAAAATGTCGTGTTTTACGTGTTTTTGACTGCTCGAACGAACGTTGCCTTTAACATCGCCAGAATGTGAGCCAATTGTAAGCTAAGCAGACCGGGCGTTACTTTCGCCGAGACGGTGATTGGAGAAGATGACGCGACAAATTGAGCACCTAACTAGAATGAAAGTCATTCGGTAACGAGACTCTCCGAGTTCTCTGGGTCGTCCTGTGTGGTGATATTACTCGTTTTATTTAAGGAGAACAGTAAACTGGGATGAGTTGATACTGATTCATATTTGAAAAGGAGCGCTAGAGCTCACACGGGATGAAAGGAAAACACAGGTCAACCGGACAAGGCGATGTGATCATTTCGTCCCGTGCTAGCTCTGTGTTATCGCTGCGCTCCGAACGTTGTACTTAGCTGAGAACCCAACAGAGTCGTATGTATACTTGGTAGGAAGAACAGTCAATCGCTGTCTTAGTTCATTCGGTCGCCGCGGTTGCATCAGAACAAATTCCTTGCGCTGAACCTTATTAATACTTGTATTCTACCTGTAGATAACGTTAGCGTTAAGTAATCGAAACCGTACACAAAACAGACAAGATGGGTAGTCCTTGCCGGTTCTGTGTTTTTGTCTGTTTAAGTATTGAGCCAGTGGATGGCAAGGGAAGGGAAGCGCAGGCGAGGACGGCAGGAAATTAGGTGGGGTGGTGAAATTAGGCAGTTTGCAGGTGCAAGTTGGAATCACATAAAAAGATGATGATGATGGTGAGGATGATGTATTAAGCTTTAACATATTCCTAGTTATAACCAAGGAGGTTTTAAAAAAAAACCACATTGGTTAGAACGCCCTTGTACGACCCAATGTGCGAGTTCCGCATGCTGTGTGGCCGTGACAGGCGTGATCATGGATTTCTGCACCGTATTCGGTTGAACGTCTCTAACGAACAATGCTTCCTGTTTAAAATTTAAGCGTTCGTTCAACGCGGATCCCCACTTTGTCCTTCATGACATAGTGGCTTTGTGACTTTTTCAGCCTATTCACGTTCGAAAGGAGCGCCCTGATGTTCGCACTGAAACTACATCAGAGAATATCAACTTTCGAAGCTACGACACGTATTTGGTCTATAGACTAGCACCGCCTGTGCGTATCACTCTACGAAGGCACTTGCAACCTTTCTGAGAGACAGTGGTCTCACCGAAATGGTTTAATTAGTTTTGTATGTTGTGTGTCGTGGTGTGTTTTTTTTTTTTTTTCATACGTTGTGCTTCTTTGATGCGCACTCTAGCGTGTCCTTATGTTTATCACCGTTCCTATCTGGAGTAGCATGCCAGGCGTGCCACCTAACAAACCTCTACATTACTTCAAACGCTTTCTCTCTCTCTCTCTCGCTCTCTCGTGAACACTCAGTCATTATGTTACTTCTGTTAGATCGAAGGCAGTACTCAATTTTGAATTTGTTTCTACGTCGCAAATACAGTGCTACCTCCATGTTGTAATCTTTTCTGTCGTCATCGTCGTTATATTTAATCATTGTGTGACTTCAAAATTCCACTATATCCGTATCACTTTAGTGTTAGCGTACATATGACGGAGTTCACACTGACTGTCTCATACGTGCTTTGTTTTAACCCCTAATTCCAACGAGGATGCGAGAAGAAAATGCGCGTTGTTTCCTTTTGTTTCCTTTCAATATACGCAGGAAGTCGACATGGGTTGTTGTTTTTTAACCGTTAACTATATGTGGTTGCCAGTTCTTTCCATGTCCGTCTTAATAGTTTGAGGCGTAAAACGCACATTAAACATGTGTGCTTTCTCGTGTACGCCAGCTACCACGTACTTACTATATATTATTGGATCACTTCTTAACGGCTAACTGCATATACAGTGAGCTATTACTGAAACTTGATGTCAGTGCTTGAAAGACCGTCTAGAAAATATACAGAGAAAAAAATTTGCCGCATATCTGCTTGCTTCGCTGCAAATGACGTCGAAAGACGATAGTCTTCTGCCGCCCCTGATACGTAACACCCTCTCTTCTCCACCCTCCCACCCCTCACGGTCTTCCCATCCCCTCTCACTCCTCCCATGATGGACGCAATGGAGATTTTGCTGAATTCAATTTAAAATTCCCGCGTTCGCCCTGCGTTTAGGTAGCCCAAGAAAGACTATCGTCTTTAAAAAACTAAGGCTAGACGTCAAGTCACATTGAGGAACAAGACAGACATGAAAATGCTATTAATATTGAACATACTGAAGAATATGTGGTCTTCACCTTGCGCTATCAAAAAAAAAAAAACTCGCAATGTGGACTTGTTTTTTTTTAATAAATTTAACAGTCCCGAGCAGTCATTGCACTCTGTCTGCCACTTCTTGTACTCAAGGCGCCTTTACCAAAACAGCAGCAGAGGTATAGAGAGACTTCATTGAACCCTTCAGGCGATTTGCCTGGAAGTCCAGCGGAAGCGAAAGTCTATTAACACGAGTCAGGGAACAGGCCCTAAAAAATTTAAAATATAGGGCACTTAATCTCGCAGTTTTCTTTTCTCTTTCTGCGCAAGATCAAATGCACATTTCGCAAGTGCGTTTACGAGCCTGTGACAGTAAGAAAGCGAAAAAAAAAAGAAAAAAAATGACAAAATGAAGAGTCACCTAGCGGCGGAAAATGGCCAGAAACAAGACGAAGGAGTTATACGACCTCGGAGCAAGGGCGCCCAAACCAACGGCGCGAGTAGAATTGCATCGGGCACCTCGCTCGCGCGGCCTCCATCAAAAGCAAAATATGCTCATTGAACTCGTCCCCTCTCCCACCATCATTCCATCCTCCTCTCTCTATCTCTCTCTCGCCTTTTCGTGCACTGTGCGCAAGTCTCTGTCAATGGCAAGGGAGTTCTTTGATCTATCTTGGTATGTATTTGTGTTCGTGCCCAATATGTCTCGCGAAGCAGCTACGCACTTCGGAAGGTTTTATGGTACGCAGTTAGAAGCTATGAAGATCGTAAAGCTGGCTGCTGCCGGGCTTAGAACGGATGGAGTCCATCGGCCTATACGCTACAGAGCGTGAGCTGCCTGGAGAATGCAACGCACGTGACAAGGAACAAAAACAAAACAAAAAAAAACAAAAAAAACGAAAAAAAAAGAAAACGTGCGCACACCCGCACACACAAGCACGATGCTGCTGCAGGTGAAGTATAAAAGACTGCAAATTTCGGGAGAAAAGGGCGAGGAGGGGGGGGGGGGGTCTGTTTGGAGGAATGGGAAGCCAATCAGCGCGGATGGAAAGCGTGACTGCGACGTATATTTAGGACTAAGGCAAATCAGCCTCTTCGGGCCGTGAATTCATGGACTTCTCGGTTCGTCGAATGTACCGTAGTTGGCCGTAAATAGGCCGCACCTTTGTTTTTCTGCAAGAAAAGACTGCAAAAGGACGCTTCGTGGCTGAAGTAAAAGGTGCTCTGGTAAAGGGATCGAACCCAGAATGAAAGCCTTTATAGTGCGATCGCTGTGCCGTCTGACCTATAAGAGGATGCTAGTCGATGGATGCGCGAGGCCGAATTAATGAAAAGTGCAAAGCGCACGGCTGCTGTAAAGGAAAATCAGTTGTCTAAATCTGTCGGGTGGATGAAGTTACATGATCGGCGAAAAATTGTGAGACGTTCTCCGCTTGAAATGGCAAAAAAATGCATTTATATACCATGAAACTTCCTCCATTTTGCAGATTTCCACAGACCTTATTTACTTGGTTTATTGTTTACGGCTCGGCGTTCCGTACGCTGGCCGACACCTTCACAAGACGGGGACGTCGACATAACTCTTTATTGCTGCGTCGACCAAGTAATATGCTTTGCCTGAGTCCTCAGTATACAGTGGACCGAGGGTCCTTGAGGCCACAGTCAGCCAATTGGGTTTCTTGGTCGTTTTCTAAGATTTTGAGAGCGCGGGTTGATGTAGAACGCAGCCACTCGAGCACGCCCAGTGCGCGATGAAAACGTTTTTTGGAGTTTTTCATTTCGCTTCTTTTTTTCTTTTTTTTTCATCGTCGCACGCGAAGCTCTGCTCTAGCATGTGTGTGACGCATATATGTTGCCACGTAGACACGCAATGTGCATAGGTTGGAGTACGGGTAGTAGTGGTAGCTCTCGGGTAGTACGCCTACCGTGTTGTAGACGCCATGCACCAGGTGCTCGATGTGTTCGAGGATATAATGACGACTTCACCAATAAGAACAGTAGTTCAGACCAGTGTAAATGTGTTCGTTCCGAAGTTTTAAGTTAATTATCGCTGTTTTCTAAGGCTGTCGCACAAAACCACCTTAAACCTCAGTATACTAACTGAATTCGGCTTCGATAAGGGCTGCACGCTCGGATCAAATAGTGCGCGCTGTTGTTGAGCAGTGCTTTACGCAATAGCAGCCTTTAGCAAGTGTTTAGCCCCGTATTAAGTTTAAATATTGGACTAGGAGGTTTCATTGAGGGTGACGTGGTCGCAGAAGTTCGCAGCCAGCCACACTTGAGCCGCGCAGACCCTGTGCGAGCAAGTAAAATTCATTATTTAGGAGTGGAGCGCAAGTACGCCACGCACAAAAAGCTTGGCTGTTGACTATGTCATTTGAAGCTGCTCCGCAAATGGTTCTAATTGGCTTTTAGAGGGTTCTCACTCCTCACGGCTTCCACCTTACCGAGAAACGCAACCGCCAATGGCGTCTCTCGACCGGCAGCGCTTATTTCTGTTTGTCTCAAACGATAACTGGTCATAAACAAAACTACTCTCTCACGCCAAAGAGACAGGATTTGTCGACATTCAAGAAGTTGGCAATCGCCGAATCACTGTGGTATTCGCGCAAGGTAACAAGAACAGCGCGTACGGGTTCACTTCCTGTGTCATATTGGAAGCTGATACTCAGGAATAAACGTGCTATGGATAAGTGATAGAGGGGTTGGTGAGGGCCAATTAAGGTGCCTAGAGCGATAGAATGAGAACGTCGATGCCTATGGCGATTCGAAGTCGGGTCCTCAAATACCTCGCGGGGCCCGGTATATAGCTCGTGGTATAACAGAATCGTCATCTGTCATCCTTCTCTGTCTTGTCCTGTCTGTTCCCGTTTTCTTTACATGAGGAATATCATGATAGAGGCATGCTTTCACGGCTGCCATCTCTTCCTTCCCGGTCAAAAACTTAACGTGTGCTGAAACACTTAGCTGATCCTAGGAAACATTGTGTGGCCAGCATGGGACGCGGTTAAACCACAAAAAATATAAACAAACCTGCAATGCACTGTCGCAACAAATCTGCGCCGAAGTACATACGTCAGTGTATTCTACCCATGATTCCTACGATGGCTGAGCCATTGGCAGCGCCAGATTCCCTTCGGTAATCTTAGTTTAAAGGCATGTGGCGTCGAATGCTTTTCTCAGAAGCCACAATCCCGTGCCAACATTTTGCCGCACGCTGGCAGGAATGAGTTATAAGAAAGCGGCCGGGACGCGCGTGCCGGACGCGTAAGTAAGAGCGTTCCGTGCTTACGTGTACACTTCGGGCAAAGAAATAGACGGAACTTTTTTCACCGCTTCCTCATTTCGCGAACGTTGGGTGCTGATTGTTCTCCACGCTGCCGCAGTTCTGCCTGCCGCATACTTGCTTCACTTTGTTCATCGCTTCCAACCACAGCTCACTCCAGAATTTTTTCGCGCTTCAAAGCACTGCTTTAATATAGGCGCTGAATGTACTTCAAGGATCCCGCCTTGAACAACGAAACGTCACTTGAGCCGTGTAACTGTGGCGCCTGCGCGTACACGTTGTTTTTATTGGGTGTCCTTCTTGCGCATCATTGCATTTATCATCGCTTTCCTCAGAAGTAGCATGCTAGGCTTATCGTCAGGTAAATTCACCCGTTTCATCCACCGTCCTCAAATCTTTTGTCTATCACTATTGCAATGACCACGCTCTCGACATTCTGCTTGCAACTTCTGCTTGTATTCTGCTACTTCTGCTTGTATTCTGCTTGTATCTCAGTGCTGATGAGTCCAAAGTTTTGGGTTCGACTACCACCCGCGGCGGCTTTATTCTGAAGCGGCCGGAATGCAAAAAAGGAAAAAGAAAAAAGAAAGAGAAATGTAGCTTGTGCACCGAGGTACAGCTGCACATTAGAGAACCTCAGGAGGTCAAAATTAATATGCCGACTCCATACCACGGCTTGTCATCATGACCACTGCGCTTCCTAAACACCCAAACACCTGCCTACCCATCCACCCGTTCATCAATCAATCAATCAATCAATCAATCAATCAATCAATCAATCAATCGTTTCCATATATGTATAATTTTATCCCTATAGTATATCGATAAACGCTTGCACACTTGTCAGCTCGCACCCTGTCCGTCTCGTTCCTTGCTCCTTTTGTCCTTGGAAACGAACTGTTTTTCCGGCTCTGATGACGCACAAACAAGGCCAAATAGTAGCAATACAGCCGCGCTTTCGAGCTAACTTCGTCGTTAGTGAATTGTGAGCCCACTGCAAGCTTTGAGATGAAACTAACCTGCACATGTCGTTTTTCTTTTCTCAGAGCTGCTCGGTCCGTGCCCATAACCCTCCTTGATTGTGTTAAGCCGGTCATAGGAATGTTTATTAACTTTTATTATTGGTATTCAATGCGCAGTGAAACGGGTGATGAATGCTGAGACCTACTCTCATCCGAAATAAAAGAATCATGAACACGAATAGCTTCTGCTTACAAAAACAACGATCTATATTTCCCGCGAGGGAAGGCGGTTGGCCCTGTCTTCCCAAAGTTCGTAGTCAGACGGGCTGATTTAGTGACCACGGCGAGGCCCAAGGCAGCGTTTTCCTCTATGTTCGCGAAGACAAGTTTACCCCTGTGTACGTGCTATGACGAAAGCGAAGAAAACAAGGACTGAATTCAGAGGAGGGAGGTCCAATGGCAGCTCGAGCTGGCAGCCTCTCGCGCCGTAATCAGGGCCGGCAGCAGCCAACTGGGCGCGCTCCCACGGCCACCAAAAGAAGAGAAGGAGTGCCCCCAAGAAAGCGTCGCTTTGGTTTGTGCGGAACCACCTTTTTTTTTCCCCCGACTATCGGCCGGGTATAGGCGGTCTGATTAATTTCAGAGCCTCCGTGATGAGCAGTCATCAGCAGAGTGGGCTTTGTCTGGGACGGGTTGGGCGGCTCTCCTAACGGCGGGACCGCGCCTGCCGCGCTGATAATCCGGAGCCCGTCATCATAGCACGGTCACAGAGAGAAAGAAAGCTGCGCGGCTGCGCACGGTGCTGTCGGCTCCGTTGTTCGCTGGGGAAAGAGGCGGGTGCGCGGTTCTTCGGATCTCGAGAAAGGTCCTTCCCTCAGCGGCGAGCCCGAGGCGGTTCGGGATCAAAAGAAGTCCCGAGGGCTCAAGTCCGCGTTGTCCAGTTCACCCTCCTCCGGCGGGAACGCGCTGTCCTCCTTGGGAAGTGAGGGGGAATCGAATCTTTGCCTCGGACAGGGGCCCACCGCGCGGTTAGAATCATCAGATCCGTCGGGTCGTGGAGATGGGGAAGTGAGGGGGATGGGTGGGGGGGGGGGGGGGGGGGGAAGAAAGAAGTTGTGAAGGAGACAGTACACACTCGCGCTGCGTGCGCCGCTTGCGCGCGCCGAGAGGTTGGCGTGTGCTCCTGAAGGTCCCGGCGGCCAACTCCCGCAGCTTGCTCAACTGAGCTCGCGTGATGAAACGGCGCGAGGACCTGCTTCATCCTCGCGTACGTGCCTTGTTCTTTCCTAAGGGGCGGCCTCGTTCCGAGTTTAAGAAGCAAGGGGTTTCGAAACGACCCTTGCGAAAGGAGTGCGCAGCGAACCTCATAAAGGTGTTTCGTGTCTCCCCCGCCTTCCAAGTTCACTTATTTCTTCCTTTCCCTCTTTTTTTTTCTTTTTTCGGGCGCGTGAGCATGTGTTGTGTTCGGCGATTGCCAGTGCAAGCTTGTAGCGCGACGTTATCGCTTTTGGTGCTTCAATGTATCTCGAAGATTCACGCGACCCTGATCTCGCGAGCGCGAGTATATTTTTCTCCAAGGTGTCGTAAAGGCGAGGCAAACACCTTTCTGTTTCGCTTGACCTCGTGTAGAGGCAGCAGTTTGCGGGGAATGAAAAGAACAAAAGAAAAGTAATGCGGCGCCGGATAGCATAGCCGTGGTTCGCGCACATTTCGCAACGAGGAATCTGGCTTGTGCTCCTTGTTACTGAAAAATGACGGCTGGCAGAAAAAAGCAAGAAGGCGCGCCGCTAGCCATGCTTCGCCGTACTAAAGTGTTCTGCTTCTGGCTTTCGTTAAGGGCGAGAATTGAGTGTCTCAAGGTATAGCATTAAGTTGCCCCATTAGCTCGCGGAGCCTGGTTTAACTCTCAAATATAGCACGTTTGGGGTGAATTGGTCTGACCACTCAATAAAAGTTTATGCACTCCCACGTTATTAAGCGAAAGGGACGCACGTACAGCGTCTGTTTATGCAGGGTGTTTCAGTTACCTTGGGTCAAACATTAAAAATAAGCAAATGTTATGTAGCTGGACAGAAGCAAGGTAAAATGGTGTTTGCCGTCGCTTGGAGAAACTCGGTATTATTTTGCATTCCGCTCAATTATATAACTAGTCTTAATTAATCAATCAACGTCTCAAGCATTATAATTTGAAAACTGTCAATGAGAGAATTGTAGAGCAACATGAAAAACTCCCGATACAGCTTTCTGGTGCTCAATATGTGCTACATAACAATGTTTTTTCGGGCGTGAAAGAAGCTCGCAAATACACGCAAACAACCTTGGTTCTGTCCCGCTACGTAGCATTTGCATATTGGACAGTGATACCACTACTGGTGTAATCTACGACCTGAATGCCTCCATCTCCAGCGGTGACCTGCGGAATGTAGTGAAGCCAGCCGATGATGGCTTCGCCATAACTCATGTGTCTCGACTCGCCACATCCCGCTGTGTGAAGGTAGTTTTCAAGGGCGAGTCTCTTCCCTCACACACCAGGGTTAACCCCGTGCGTCCATTTATCCAAATGCCACTCCAATGCCGCAATTTCGTGAGGCTGGCACACGTGAGAGCTGTGTACGAGAACACGAGAGTTTGCTCGCACTGCGCACAGCCCCACGCTGCAGACTCTTCTGTAGCCATGGTTCTCAAATACCCCAATTGCACTGGGTCCCATGACGCCCCTACCTCAAGGGACTGTCCCAAATTGAACAAGAAAAGGGCGGTCTTGAAGCAGGTGGCGAGAGACCATTCGTCTCGTCGGGGAACTGTTGCGGCCATTAGAAAGCGACGCTCCCGACGCCGTCGGACTTCAAAGAACGCAGATTCCTCTATCAAGAGCGCGCCACACCCGACAACTCCTCCTCCTCTGCCCCCTAGGCCTGGCGGAGTTGAGTCTAACTCTGACAGCAAGGTCGTGCCGTAGATCACGAATACTGAAGCCTGGCCCGCGCTACCAAAGCTACAGTTGCCGCCCCAGCAGAAGCCACAGCCGAAGCCACAGTTTAAGCCACAGCCGGGGTCACAGCCGGGGCTACAGGCGGGGCCACAGCCTATGCCACAGCTGAAGCCAGAGCCGAAGCCACAGCCGCAGCCACAACCAAGGCAACAGCCCATGCCACACAGCCGGAGCCACAGTCACAGCAAAGGATAGAGCGCACCGCGGTAGAGTCCACAGCGCCGACTCCTGATAAGTTACCCGAAGAAGACCAGCAAGTGGTTGTGATGCTTCGGTTCCTCATAAATACCCTCGTATTCTCTTAAGAAAATTGCATACTCCGTCAGCGCGAAGTGCAGTGCAAGTTCTGGATGCTCTTAATCCAGTGCTTACAAGTCTCGAGTAAGCCCCATGGCTCACCCGCAGCCTCTTATTCGTGCAACGACCACTGGCCCTTGGTTTATCCTAGATGTCGTCAACGCACATCACCAGCTATGGGACTTGACTTTGGTGTCACGGCACTTCGCTGCGTACACAGTGCTCACTCTCTTCATCTGTTCCTCTTTCTATTCCCCCATTTCCCTTACCCCCATTGTAGGGTAGCAAACTGGACGTTCGTTTGGTTGACCTCGATCCTGCCTTTCCTCTCTTTGCTATCTCTCTAAAGTTTGGCCCAAGCTAACTGAAACATCCTTTAGAAGCAAGATATTTTTCATCTAGCATCTTGCATTCACCCGCCGCGGTGGCATAGTTGCTTCTGTTGCTAAGCACGAGATCGCGGGTTCAATCGTCAGTCACGGCGGTCACGTATTGATAAACAGCGGGTGCACCTTAAAGGAAATCAGGTGGTCAAAATTTATCCGGAACATTCTAATACGGTGTTTCTCATAATCCCTGTGCTGCGTTGTGACGTTAAACTCTGTAATTCATCATAGTCATGTGATTATAAGCTGCGCCTCCGTTCCGAGTCTCGAATATCGTCTTGCTTCTGTGTTCTTTTAATTAAACATCTCCAGCATTGGGACCTTACACACGTTTTGCCTGCAACTTTGCCCACTTATACCGTGCAATGTGGCGTAAGAACCGCATCATTTCGCCAGTGATACTCCATGCACCACTCTTGCGTGTTAACCGGTGACAAAAAGTAATGAAGCTTTACACTAATTTAAAAGTTATCACTCCCTCAGACTTCCTCTTTCTACTCAAAACTTCTTAAACACGCCGCCAAGATTCGCTAGCCCGTCAGAAGTGATTCTCACTGTGTTGAACTCATGTGCCAAGAAATCTGATACCTGTCTTCTTATACCGTTTCTCACACCAGAGAGGCCGTGAAAAGGTGTTTTGAAGACAGTTAAAAGGGTGTCCTGTTTTGTAAAAAAATATTCGTGCTGGCTGGCTGCCGGGACGTCATTAAATTCTCCTGTCATTTACTGCAAGCCACGAAGAGTTGCTTAAGTATGCGCTTTGCCTACCGGACGTAATCAGTGTGAATGCCTGTCTCTACACTCCCCCCCCCCTTTTTTTTCTCTCTCTCTCTTTTTCACTCTCCACTCTCCCTCTCCACGTCTGGAGTAACCAACCGGACAAATCCTGGTTAATATTTATGTTTTCCCTTATTCTGCTCTCTTTTTCTCTCTCCTCTGTTTCTCTATCTCCTCAATTTTTTTTTCTCTCTCTCATCAGTGTGCTAGCTACGTCTCCCGCAAACTGCCGTTAGCAGAATGGAACAGAAGCAACGCCGTGGCCTGTCATGGCTAGATGAGCTGGTCTGTAGCGTAACAGAGGACATATTAAAGACAAAGTGCCACAGACAAGATTCATGGCGTCTATACATGATGAGCCACCAAATAGCCACCTGAAATTACTGAAATTTCCCGACATGGCGGCGCCCAGCCTGCCTGCTTCACGTCGGACTGGTAGCCATTTTTGAGGTATTTGCCCACTTCACGAGAAGTGAGCGGTGTTACAGAATTTCACTGCCCTATAAATCTCACCTCGGCAGCAAATTTCTGGCGTTATCTCGGTGGTATTCTTGTGATTGGTTTCAGTATCGGAACACGAATGATTGGCTCATGGTAACACGCAGGTGGCTCACCATGTTATTAGCTTAGATTGGCGTGGTTGCTTGGTTGGTTGGGTGGCTGGCCGGTTGAATGGTTGTTCCTGAGTAAAATGGCGCAACCCACACTGGTGGATCGGCCATAAATCGAGTTGCGCAAGGGTTTAACGTGGTAGCGTTTAGGGCGCCGTGTCGCAGAAAATTTGGCATCGGCAACCAGCGTGTGATCGCGGCTGGCGGAGAAAATCATCCAGCCACAATTACTGCGCAGGCCTTCCACGTGGTGCAAGGTTTTGGTGAACAAAAATTGAATTTCTCACAGTGAAATCTGTCATAAAAATGGTAAAGTACGACTTTACCACTCGGCGTCGGATTCGCCGTCGGATTGTTTACCAATCGGCGTCGGATTGTAATTTGAATGTACGAGAAAACCTAATTCTGTTACGAGGAAACTCAAACATTTCTACCAGACCTGCGCGCGTTGGGGCAATTCTTTCTTTCTTTCTTTTGTTTTAAGATCAAATTGGCGTAGCTTCAGGAAGATAACACTCTTTTTCGTTCTTTATAGATTGCGCGTTGAAACTATCGACGCACGCAAACGCACGAACGCGTCAAAGCGCTTACATTTATTAGACGCAGTATGACAAAAGTTTAAAAAATGTTGCTGTAACCACTGAAGATGATTGCGAAAGTTGGAAATAGCTTATTCGAACGGCAGAAATCAAATGCACACAATAGCAATACTTCTGAAGTATACTGCTGACGTCGATAAAGGTGTTTGATGCGATAGTGGCTCAAATTATCGTCGAAATGCATTGGTAGGCGTTTTTTGCAAGACGCTTAACGACGCTGACGCGTAACACATGAAGAAGTTTGACCCTTTCGGCTTGCGTTTGCTCGCAGAAGCTCGTGTGTCAATACGATTTACTCTCTTATTCACATTCACAAACGCACGAGAGCGTCAGAACGTTTCTTATTTCTAGACTCCTAAACCCATTCTCGGCGATCTGTCCTCATCATGCAGGAAACTAAAAGCTTATAGTTTTATCTTTGATCTCTTGCTTGTGAGCAGCAGGGATGGCACATGATTGGTGTTTCACAACAGCACGCCACGGGTCCATTGTTTGAAAGCGCTGCATCATCGGCAAAAATTTCAGCGGACCGAGATATTCTCCTCTGAGGAACATCCTCTGAGGAAGCGTCGGGTCTTCAAAATTAACAAGAAACGCTGTGACCACGCCAGTCATGCCGACTCAGACTATCCTCCAATTCCGTATCTCTTTATGTTCCGTATCTCTTTATGATTGTTTTCGTTATTCTTGCAGATCTCACCAGCCTCAGCTACCGTGGTCACCTAGCTTGAGACAGAACTCAAACTACGTATGACCCTAAATTTGTGCTATTCTTCCTCATCTGCTTCGTATCTATTCCGTGCGTAAGCAGGCCTTTAGAAATACCGTACGTGTTAATGTGCCCTTCAGTGCTCAGTATGATCCTCCCTCTTTGGAAGCACCCACGCCTGTGTTTTTTTTTTTTTTTTTTCGTCCCGCAGTGTCAAGAACGCGGCTAAAGAGCTTCCGCGTCGGGCCCACGCGTTGTGGTTCCTCGTTTTTCCCAACGTGTACACGGGCTCATTTGCCCGTATGCTTTCCGAGCTAAATGTATAGGCTTCGTGCCTTATCGCAGCATCGGCAGAGTTGGGCTCTTCCCGGACTTTCAATGACAGCACAAAAAGTCAGCCGTAACTTATTTGCGTTCGGACCAACACGCGGGCTTTTTCTTCTTTTCAGTCGTTTTTTTTTTTTTTCGATGAGAGCTTTTAGGGCGTCGCCGAATGTTCAGTAAGCCCCATATGTGAAGGTTAGAGTTGAAGTAACGCTGCACAGCTCAGTCAGGCGGAAATAACGGCCTCCGTTGAGAGCTAATTTCGGGCGCCGAAAAACAAGGCGCTGCGGGTGTAGCTGAAATCGGGTCGAACTTCGCTTACCACAGGTCGATATCGCACAACTCGGGTCAGTGCTGAGCTGGTTTCGGTTCAACGGGGAAACGATAAATACGACTTCCAAGGTGGCACAAGGCAAAAGCAGCCTCGTTATATATATACTACGGGGTGTTTCAGCGAACACTTTCAAACTTTTTAAGGGTTGCTTGTTGTTTGCTTGAAATGTTGGTCTACTTGAAGAGGTGGACATTACTTGCACAAAAATTGAAATGCATAATCGACAATCTAACAAAAATTCACTAATTAAGTTTCTCGCTAATTATCTTATGGCGTATATTGGAATTTACAAATTTTAGCAGAATAAAAACAGAATAAAAACAATTAAATTATGGGTTTTACGTGCCGGAACCACAATCTGATTATGAGACACACCGTCGTGGAGGACCCCGTAGCAAATTGAACCTCCTGGGGTTCTTTAACGTGCACCTAAATCTAAGTACCCGGGTGTTTTTGCATTTCGCTCCCATCGAAATGCGGCCGCGTATCACAGACGGTCGCAGCAGCACTTATGTGACCTGTAGCTTTTATATGCCAGGCCATGATTCCAAGATCTTGTCCAATGACAAAGGTCTTCCATTTAGCTGGTTTAGAGCTGTGTGAAGTCAAGCATTTCATTTTCAGAAAGACCGGCAGTAGCACAGGAGGTGTTCTTTTGTCTCCTTGATGTCACATTCATTGCACTCGGCGCTATTGGCCATTCCAATCAAGAATGAGTACGCATTGGTGAATTCGACGCCTAGGCGTAAGCGTCACAGCACTGTTCCCTCACTGCGGGGAAAGCCAGGTAACAGGCGCAGTTGCATAGAAGGGGTGAGAGAATGCGACCGATGGTGAGCGAAGACAGGTGTGGGCCACTTCGGTAATGTCATATCGTGCGATAGCTTGCTTAGATGCTGAGCTGTGTCAGTCCTCAACAAAGGTATAGAAACAAGGTTTGTTTTTTCATGTAATTTTCTAGGAGCTTCGTCGGCGAGGTTGTTGCCGGAGATACAGCAATGACCCGGCAGCCGCTGAAACACAATGTTGTGTCCGTTCGCGATCACGTGGTGGTGTGTTTCTTGTATCTCCGACACGACTTGTTCACAGGATCCGTGACAAATAGCTGACAAAGACACTGTTGGGCCACCTTTGAGTCGGAGAATATTGCCCACCGATTAGCCGGCTGTTGGCCAACATAATCAACAGCGCCTCGGGAGGCAATAAGCTTTGAACCTATCAATGTTTAGGCGTCAGAAATCTTGTTTATGATGCTGATTGATCGCGATGGGATAACTATTGCGCCGGTAGAGCTGATCTCCGTGGGAGAACCATTCCTCTGTATGTGGACAGAATAAAAATAGTGAGCATGCAAACAATACGGATTTGCTTGCTCATCGTGCCTGCCTGCCGTCGGGCTTCACACTCATCGTCAGCCTTGCGGTGTTTACGAGAACCTGAAGTGCACCTTTCCGTCCCAGGAATACGAAAAAAGACTGACCTGCCAACCCATAAATTCCAAATAATCTAAACGTGGTGCGCCGATGGCACTTATCATTTTCTCCTGTGCGCCAAGAAATTGCTTCGCTTGAGGTGGCAACAGGAATATTATCGACATGACTTTTTCTCCAAGAAAAATGGAAGCGGTGCTCGTGCAAGTCGCTTCAGTCTTTCAAAATACTGTCTTTGCTAGTGCAGCATAGGGCTGGGGGCAATTTGGCGCTGAGTTCGCTCTGTTGAAAGAGCGGAGCACCCTTTATTGTCGGTCCGCCCAGATCTTTAGGGCCATCGTGCAAATACTGTTCTGCAGCCGGACTACGAGCGGCCCTGCCATCATGGTATCAATTGGTCCCCGCTCCCCTAAGTCGTGCGCCAAATAGCTTAAAAAATACACCTGAATGATTTTGAAGCTTCGCATTCGAAGCTTCGATAGTTCGCATATACTATTAGCACCCCCCCTATCTCCTCGTCTTACAAACTTCGCCTAATGGGCCTCGATACGTGAATAAACATGTTATTCTGACCCAATGGGAAGTGAGTTATAACTGCGTCTTTCTGGCTGTGCCTACATTGTGCTACAGAGTAAACCAATCGGTAAGCGAAGCGATACCCTGACCGCAGCTAAACTACACACGAGGTGGTCACTCTATCGAATGCACTGAAGTGGAGGTCAGTACGTCGATTGGTGGACATTCTTTCGCGTCGAAAAGCTCCGGTGTGTGATGTGAAGGACGACACGGTTCCCGAGGGCTACTGGGTAATTTAGCCAGCGTCTGTGCTGTCTTGCGCGATTGTCCGGTGCCGCGCATAGCGCAAATCAGCGCTGGATACAGTGCGCACCGAGGCAGGCAGGGGTGGCAGATGATGTACGTAAGCGTGGACAAGTGCTTCAACAGAAATACACCGTCGTCGTTATGTCATCGTCACCATGCTGTCGTTGTCATTCTCTAGTCGTCATTTCATCTTCTCCATTCCGTTGAAAAAAAAAAAATTCTTCGTCATCGTTCCGCCGTCTTCATTCTGTAGTCGTCACTGCATTGTCATTTCGTCATCACGCCGCCATCGCTATCGCGTCGTCATCTTTCTTTCACCGTCATTCCATCATCATCATCGGGGTCATACAACCGTTGTCATGCCATCGCCTTATTGCTGGAGTCCCTCACTCTGTTATTGCGGAGTCGTCATACAGTGGTCGTAAATTTGTGGTTACGCCGTCGGCGTGATGCCGTTGTGTTCGTTCCATCATCATCACTCCGGCTTCGTTATGAAATTGTAGTTGTGCCGTCGTCATCAAGCCATTGTCACAATACAGTCGTGTCATTCTCCTGTTGTAGTCCCATCACCATCATGCCGTGGTCGTGATATAGGTCGTCATTCCTTCGTCGATCCACATCTTCCAACTCTATACTTGCAAATGGTCGTTAAACAAGAACAGCAACCTTCGCAAACTCCAAGAAGGAGGAGGAGGGGTGTTGCTTGGTGCAGGAGGACCTAGCATTGAAAAAAGTTGCCGGCAATTGCTTCGTCTCAACACCACCTTTCAAATGCGATACGGTCTGAAATAATTCGCGGTCCAGCTAGCAACCCCAGGTATCCAAAACAAGTTAAAGCGGAGCCCAATACGTTGCGCGTTTTCTAAACCATGACAACCCACACGGATCATTATTCACTTTCCAACCCTGCATGACGGAGGAACATTAGGAGGAGCCGAAGCATTTCTCTCCTAAATATCCAGTGTCCTCGCGGGAACAAAATATCAGTTGCATTTAAGTGTGGTCCCGTCTTGTGCTTCAGTTCAACTATTAATATCTTGCGTTCTGCTTCAAATTCAGGACGCATTAGTTCTAATATTTAATGTCACCAAGAGCTTGACAATGCACACACGACAATGATAGGTCAATTCCTGTCTGAAGTTTGTGCTGACCATACCATGTACGTATGCGATATAGGAGCGCGGCCTCAATTCAGTTAAGTCCCGTAATCAAATAAGGTTGATGCGGTGAAGACCACAACGAACGGAAATAGCTTGAAATGGCCTTCTACGTATCTCTTTTTGCGTTCTGTTGAGCCTTCTTTCTTTCTTGAACCACAGCACTTTGCTCGCCAGACTGTCAGCAGCCTCGTTGCCTGCTACGCCGATATGGAGAACTGGAATAAGATGGTAAATCCTAACTGCAGAAGCGTACGCATATGGGCTGGTTGGTTCATGACTTGAGCGGAAACAGCGCAGAGACAGGACGTGAGAAAATGACAGACACAGAGCTGTTGTCTGTACTTCTCTCACGTCCTGTTGTTGCGCTTTTTCCGCTTCGGTAAATCCGACTTTCTGTAATTATTTACCAGCATGTAATGCACGCTGAAGTCACTTGTCAAGGGGAAATCCGAGCAGCAATAGTTGCAGCACAGCCTTAATTGCTGTCTGAAAAAAAAATAAGTACAGACTGGGATCACTGTTAGGAATTCAGTTTCTCAAGGCTGCTGCAATGGAAATACTTTCACATGCCGTAGAAGGCAGCACTATCACATGGCGCGGTCAAGTCTGGCAGCTCATGAGCCATTTACAGTCGCTATCAAGTACGCCGCTGCACTAGCTCCGTTCTCTTTGTCAACAGAGCGGTCGGTGTACAATTGGAGATGTCTGTCATACATTCTGTCGATGTGTTCTAGCACCAATGGTTTTGCCTCCGCGACAGGTGTAAGGCACTTGGTGCGAATATGCGGAATGTTAAGTTGACATTCGACACTCTCATGCGGCCACGGCAGCTTCCGAAGTTCTATTTCTTTAGTAAATTGCAGGCCAAGTACACGAAGTGTGTTGAGCGCCACAAGAACGAGAGTTTCGTCAACCACTCAAGTCTCCGGAGAAGCGCTTTTCCTGCCCGAGTCTTGCTGAGGTGGCACAGCTGCAAGAGCAGGCGTTGGGATGTAAGGAGGCGGAGAGAGGACGACTGTGACTCTTGCAAAACCTTGTTGCTAGCCGCTGTCTTTGGCACACCAAAGCTGTCCTGAAACCTATCCAATGTGTTGACTCCAATCGATCGTACTGGGACGTTCATGGTGATATTAACGGTAACTGAAAAAGCACGCGATTCACCACCGGTGCCGAGTGTAATTTCAACATCGAAGAAGAATGACTGCCCCAGCGTGAACCAGCCAACCTTCGCACCGCGTTCAAGCACGGTTCGAGCGACGAAACGATGGTGTCTACAGCATGTATCCAGTACAGCCTGAAATCAATTGTACTATGCCAAGAAATCGCACGGGATTTGCTTGATGAATTGACGTGCTTCCGAGGCTAAACTTTATCCACGTTTTTCTCCGCTGCAGCCCAGAAAACGGCATAAAACGGGACTTGTCTGCCGAAATGGCTAATCCTGCCGATGAGAGGTAGGCTTGTGCAGGTACTACTGTCCGTTGAGCCATCATTGCGAGGTGCTTGTGCTGCTATCCGGATAGCCAAATGCAGATATAATCTGCATATATTGACACGAGTACTGTCTTGCATGTAGTGTTCAAGGTATCTGGTAAACCCGCCATGGTCACATTAAGCAGCAGGGGCGACAATACACTTATTTCCCTGTGGTACACCTCGTGAAATTGCTTCTCTCTTCGTGTCATTTTTGTGTTCCCCTTTCCCATTCCCCCGGTGTAGGGTAGCCAACCGGACGTCATTCTGGTTAACCTCCCTGATTTCTGTCTTTCTCTTTCTTCCTCCAACCTCGTGAAAATGCTGTCACTGTACTCAGTGCCGTCACTAGTTTTACCTGCATTTGCCGACAACTGATTAGCGTATTCTACCACTGAATACGCTAATCAGTGGTCGGCAAATGCAGGTAAACCTAGTGGCGTGGAGCTGAGGTAGAATACCCGGCTTCAAATCTGAAGGTCGTAAGTTCGAATCCTGCTCCAGTCCACTACATTTTCAGGCATGGAGTGGTGCCTGACACCGGCAAGAAAAAATATATTGCCGAGAACTAGTGGGGCTATGCTAGTTCAGGTGCAACCATACTAGGAAGGCCCACTAAGCTTCATTAAAGTAACTCCCTCACCAGAACAGGAATTGGCCTCCCTGGTGCAGTATTCGGCCACTACCTCCCTCATGACTCCGAAGACAGGGGTAATTGGAGATCGCAGGGAGAGGCCTTCGTCCTGCAGTGGACATCAAATATAGGCTGATGATGATGATGATTAGCGTATTCGTGAAACGTAATAGGTGGCCTGTGAGTCCTATGTGCACTAGTCCACCAACTATTCAGCCCAGGAGAAAGCTTTGCTTAAACCGATTTCCACAACACGTGATGTGCAATTTTTCCCCTGTCTTTTTTTTTTTCTTCTATCCCGTGTCTAGTTCTTTTCTGTTTCAATTCCTTAGCCCTTTACAGTACAGCACAGGGCGACCTCGTACAGCATAGCCATTCGAGGCGTCTTTACACTGGCTATCCTGTGTGTGTTTCCTTGTCATTTATTTTATCCGCGTCAGCGATGTAACAGCCGTCTGAAGCAGCAGCGACTTGGTTGGGTAAATAGTGCGACAGGCTCTAATCTATAGAAGCATCCAAGGCATACCCTGCCTTCGCAAAACAACAGGATAAGATGTTGGATGTTCTTCCCATTAGCAGCAGCGGCGAACCTGGGGCGCAAACCTCAGCTCCGCTGCAATATACGCGTGCCGTCGCTCGCAACAGCGCTGCGCCAGCGAGTTTTCTTGGCGCCTTGGTCCTCGATTTTCGGAGATAGAGACACACACTGAGCACACAAAATCGGAAGAGTGCAGGGAAAAACATAAGAAGAGAAAGCAAGGCTCGGGCGGCAAGAAGCGGAGTGAGCGCGCTCTTCGACGCAGCTTGGAAGCGAAGTGGTTCGATCGGCTTCGACCGTCCCGGCGAGAAGTCCGCTCGATATTGAAGGAGAGCGATGAGATGGCCGCCGTATCGAGGTGCCGCAGATTTATTGCGGACTAATGGCTCCGGGCGAAGTATGATGAAAAAGAGAGAGGGAGAGATAAAGAAAATGTGCAGGAGGCAGGAAACACCGGTGAAAACTTTTGAGTGGCAAAGTTGAAGGCGAGCGGAGATGGCAGAAACAGCCGCAGAAGCCAAAAAGAGGCCCCGCCAACGTTCTTTCCGGAAGACTCTGAGAAGAGTGAACTGCGCGAAGCTACGTCCGGATATAACTGCTGTTGCGATGGGGCGACTGACGAGTGGTGCCGTTGACCCGAAACATCGATGAAAAGAAACGCGCGCCTTGAATTTCTCGAGAGAATATTTCTTTGTACCCCTTTCGGAGAGCTAGGAGGTCCAACAGCACATGTCAGAGTTCGCTGTCTTCGAGGATGAGCCCTGAACATGTGCAATGTGTAATGAAGTTCTGACAGAGTGGGAGAAATGCGGCAGCTGCATGCTTCATTCAACGGTAGAGAACGAGGCGGTAGGATGGTACGGAGAATTGATTGACGTTTAGAAACCAGCGCGTGTTCTTTTTTCATGGGCAAGGACCCCTGCAAGGGTTTATTACATATTTACTGTTCTCCTTCCACCGTTTGAACCTTGGTCCGTGCGCGTGCACGGTTATTTCGTTTCCACTATCACACCTGCCCTGGCGAGTTTTATTTAAAGCGTTTGAAATAAATGGGATCCTTAAAGCTTCCGACTTAAGGAGGACACCTAATGTTGTAGAAACAAAGAACCGCAGTGTCGAAGTGGTCGATAATTTTCTTTTTTTTTTCGTGATGCCAGGTTGGTCACCAGTCCTCGACCTTTAGGTACCGTCTTTCTATGCCCTGGTTGGCTTCGCACAGTTCATGTCTAGGTTATAATAATAAACAACAAGCCTGAAGCACAGTCAACCTTGCTGAGGCGCATACAGTGGTGGCGGTCGTTGCTTCCCATTTTCTTTTGTAGGGTAGGCGCGTATACAGATATAAGGGAGTCTTGGAGTTAGGGGTCCTAAGTTAGAGTAAGTGTGGCTAGACATTCGCACCAATAAACACAATCCCAGTGTCGGCGTTGCGCGCGCGCATTGTAGCCGTCGCTACTTCTTGGGTACGCTAAGCCGTTTGCGTCCGATATCTATATAACTCTCTGGGGTGACTCAGCAACTATGGCGCTCTGCTGGGAGCATGACGACGTCACGCGTTCGAATCCAGGCCGCGGCAGCAGCCACATTTCCGTGGTGGCGAAATGCAAGAGTGACCGCGTACTTAGATTTAGGCTCACGTTAAACACTCTAAGTTGATGATCAAAGTTGAACCGAAGCCGTCCAATACGGCGTATCTCAATAGCCGCATCGCTGTTTTATCCCGTTAAACCCCGCGGATCACAGTCAGCTAGATTTCACAAGAGTGGAAAGTAGGCGTTGTTGGCGCTATGTGCGTCTACTCCTCTCCATCTTGTCTTCCTTGCGTTGCATCTATAGTCATAGATTTCAAAACATTCCAAGCAGATAAAAAATTCGAGATCCAATCAAAATGTTCTACAGTACATTATCTCTGCAAAGAGTAAGTATATAACCAATACACTCAGCCACTATACGAACCTTTTGCGGCAGAAATTCAGAGATTAGCACATAGGCCAAGAATAAATATCAGGGTCATCTTTTTCGACAATAAGGCAGCAGTTCAGAGTCTGTATTTTGCCCTATATCACAGGACACACGAGCAGCTGGTATATGAGATAAGAGAGGAACACCACCAAGCTGTCACCAAAGGGCATGAAATTGTATATAGAAGGTTGTTTGACATGTAACCTTGAACCATGTATGTTGTAGGTTAGACACAGTCAAGAGCTAAGGAGTATCCGGCGCCTTATTTGTGCGTCAACATCTGCTTATATCATATCAATAAAAAAACTTGTATTTCAGTGACTGCCTGGACGTATCAGCATTGCTGGTAACGACCTCGCTGACGAAGCCGCCCGGTCCGCCCATGTTCCGATCCCCTTATCCAGAACCGACGCTGCAAGAACGCTTCATTTCGTGGCTAAAACTATGACCCACAAATATTGGTCTTCTCGCAACCTCCCAAAGTGTCATCTTCATACACTTGATCAATCCTTTAAGCTACAAGTGCCATCAAAAGTTTCCCGCTCTGAGGCGACAGCGCTGTGCCGTTTCTGGATCGGGGCGGCATTTACAAAGGCCTACTCGTTCTGCGTCGCCATGTGCGACTCTTGTGAAACTAGAGAAACTATTGAACACATCTTATGTCTCGATCCTCGGTACCAAGTCGAGCGCGAACTTCTCCGGAGAGCTTTGAACCGGCAGAACTCGAGACCATTTTCGAAAATGAAAATCATTGGACAATGGCCGTAGGCATCGATGGCATCGATGGTACAGAAAGCCTCGAAAGCGTTATTACAGCACCTAAAGTCGACAGCTCTTGGCGACCGTTTGTAGACTCGGTGCGTACCTTCAAATGTGCGCGAAACTGTGCTCTCTCTCTTATCATACCTATATCCCCTCTACCCCAGTAAAGAGTAGCAAACCGGAATTGCGTCAGGTTAACGTCCCTGCCTTTCCTCTCTTCTACTTATCTCTCTCTGTCTCTCCTTCTAGACAATGGAAGGACAAATCTTGAAAGAACAATGATTAAGCAATAAAAAGTAAGCAGAGCGGATTAGCGAACAAACTTGATGTGATTAAGAGTAATGAAAGAGTTTGGGATTGAGGCATAATGCATAGAACAAAAAAAAAATGGTCGTCCATTTGAGATAACAAGTTGGATAGAAAATCAGAAGCAATTCCGTCAATGATAATAATAAAATAATGAGAAGGGATGAAAATGAGTGATTGGCAAGTGCAGTACGGGCGCGTGTGTCGCATGCAGCGCTCGGTTAATTGAACATCTTTTGAAGATAGCGTTGCCTTGCAGTGGATTTGATTGAGCTGCAACGGTGAGGATAACGACATTGTTGACCTGATATGACCTGGTATAATCATTCTGGTGGGCGCGTGTGCAATCAGTGTTTAGTATAAAAGACAGACCCATGGTTGAGCAAACCTGTCTAGTTCTGATTAATTAGAAAAGTATTATTCCCTTGCTCACTTTATCGCCGCGCGCCTCTTTTTACGAGGGTATAGGGACAGGAAGTGAGTGAGAATTGTGAGTTAAATTGTTTCCCCACTTTTCTTTTGATTTTCACTAATGCTTCATTCGAGAGAGAGAGAGAGTGAAATAGGAAAGGATTGATTGTATTATTGGATTTAACGATCGCAACAACTCTTGGACTATGTGAGAGCCGCTGTAAAGGAGGGCTCCCGATTGATTTTGACTACCTGGGATTCCTCAACATGTACAGTCAGCCACAAAAGTTTACGGACCACGGAATCTGGATCTCAAAAAACGTTCAATTTCCGAGCAGCCTGTAGCAGTAGCCAGTAAAACTGTATACGACAATGCTGTTAGCATATTCTAGTCGAGGCCCGAAATGCAAATACAAGGCTGCGTTGGGAGGCTGTGGAGATATTGAGCTTTTTCTCAGATTTTATGGTGCGTAATATTTTGTGGTTGACTGTGCATAAATTTAAGTCGACGAACGACTTCTAATTCGACGTAATAGTTCACGGAAACCCGCTAGGTGCAGAGAAGTAATTAAATGAAAAAAAAATGAGACATCCAACCAATCGTAGCGATTGCTACAAAGGAAACCCATACGGTTTCCTCGAAAGAAAAGCCTCGCAATTGAAGAAAAATTCGTCCTGGTCCGCGACTCAAACCCGCGACTCAAACCCGGGACCAAGCAACCATAACTTTTGCGTCAAACACTTGCCTTTGCTTCGAGTAGTTGACAAATTCGACTTCGCGCTCCCTTCTATTAGCCGCCTGGTTAGCTCAGATGGTAGAGCGGCTGCCCCGGAAAGGCGGTGGTCCCAGGTTTGAGTCCCGGACCAGGACGAATTTTTCTTCAATTGCGAGGATTTTCTTTCAAGGAACCCGTATTGGTTTTGTTTGTAGCAATTGCTACGATTTTGTGGATGTCTCATCTTTTCATTTGATGACTTTTAACTCCGTTACAGAGTTAGAAACTTGGAGGTTAACAAAGAAGCTCGAGAACAAGTTAAGGACCACACAAAGAGCAATGGAACGAAAAAATCCTAGGATTAACTTTAAGAGCCAGGAAGAGAGCGGTGTGGATCAGAGAACAAACGGGGATAGCCGAGATTCTAGTTAACATTAGGCGGAAGAAATGGAGCTGGGCAGGCCATGTAATGCGTAGGATGGATAACCGGTGGACCATTAGGGTTACAGAATGAATACCAATAGAATGGAAGCGCAGTCGACGTCGACAGAAAACCAAATGGGGTGATGAAGCTAGGAAATTTGCAGGCGCAAGTTGGAATACGCTAGCGCAAGACAGGGGTAATAGGATATCGCAGGGAGAGGCCTTCGTCCTGCAGTGGACATAAAATATAGACTGATGATGATGAACTCCGTTCCCTTCAGAATGCGAGGAGCGAAATTCGAGCCTCTCTACAAGTTTACTACCTAAGCCGGTGGGAACTAAACCTAAGCCGGTATGTAGAGTTCTCTTCCTTCCCTTTCAAGGCAGGGCATTCACGGACAACGTGCACTACAGACCAGAATCTGCATCGCTTGCAGGTGGCAGCAATGTTTTGCAGGGGCTCGGGCCCCTGCGCAGGCTAGCTGTATGCGGACAGATGGTGACAGGTGTCGAAACTAATTTCGCTTGCTCTAAATTCAGGATCGAAAGAAAGATGTTGCACGTGGAGCTGTCAGCCATATTGATCACGAATGATAAGCTTTAGTGAAGGCTACACCCAGTCGCAAGCGAGAGGAGAGCGACTCGCGCCACGAGATTCCGGAAGTCAGTTGAAGACGCAACAAGGCCTGTGTCCTTAACAACGTAAATGACATACATTCCGCTTGCTGACTGATAAACGAACCTAGCACCGACCAGAGGGTGCTGAGACGCTTTCATTTGTCACCTCAGCAACGCCGACGCCGGTCGTTAGGGGTATACACAAAGAATTAGACGACTTTGCAAACAACTACCCATCATAATTCGTCTGAGTTTGACGCCCCAAGCTTTGCACGACCTCAAGCTGATCAATATTCGCGCTTTTGATCTCGATCGCAAACGCACCCAGTCATGCGGAGCATGCTTCGACATTTCCACGTATCGGACATTCTCGAATTGTGATGGGCGATTGTGGGTGTCACGGCGATTGTGCATCGGGTCCCTCCCAATCTTGCTTCCACTGCTCGCTAGGCTGTGTTGCATGGCGCTACTGTCGCTTTGAAAAGCTTCGGCGCAAGGGGCCTATACCGTACTGCCTCATTGGTTATGTCTTTGCCAGTGATTATGCAGAGGAACTGAACCCACTGCAGCGTAAGTTATGTATTCTCCCAACAGACGTGCGGTGAACTTTGGCAATAAAAAAAAGGAAAAGAAAACAGAAAAAGAAATCGGCCCGAAAAACCTAAGGCTGGCGCGAAACGCCACGCATTCTGCATCACCAGCACGTCGGCATTTATCATAAGAACCCGGCATAAGTGTCCCAACGGCATTGTATTAACATCGAAAACATTGGAGATGGACATACGCCCAATTTCTTAGACACAGATAAACAAGGGCACAAATAAACAGGGATGACATAACGATGCACCACATCGAACTGATCAATTGCCGAAAATACAGCTCTCGACGCAGGTGCCCAAACGATAGATTAGCTAGCTCACCGATAGCGTCATGAATTATCGCGAAGGCAATCTTTCGGTGCACTGTCAGGAGCTCGGCCGCACGTCTTTATTTGCCATTCCCTTCGTACCCACTCGCCACAAAGACAAGACGGCGCGTGAAATAGTTGAAGCGACCTCTATCAGAAGGTCGGAACCGGCACGTTTTAGTGCCGCGTCGATTGACATACAGCCTAAACAAATGGCCCTTTCGCAAGCGGAGGCGATAACTTCCTTGAGAGGGAAACGGGAGGTTTGATTTCGCGTGCTTTTCTGCTCTAAATCGGTTGGCAGCAGCGCACCATGGTGTCGTCTTCGGTGTTTCTTTCAGTGTTTACATCTCATTCGCTGTAGTGTTTTCGAACTATCAGTGGCCAACAATCCCAACAACCAGCTTTTGTATCAACGATCGTTCAGAATACAACTGCCACGAGGCTATCGAGAAGAAAGAGAAGGCCGCGATGGGTTCAAGGCGCCTGCAGCCCCGGGCATCAGAGCCGGGGGTATATAACAGAGAAACGACGCGCGTTCGCCGCAGAGGCCCCTCTCGTCGGGTTGACAAACGACGTATCAAACGCAGAGAACTCTGGTCGACAACGTCGACGACACAGATCGCGTCGGGCCCGATTTATAATTCACCGAGAGTATAACGAAGTGGGCGAAACAAAGGTATATGTGTAGCAACCAAACCATCGCCGCGTCGTGCGAGGCGTCTCGGCGCGCGAGGGAAAGAACAGAATAAAGTAAGAAAAAAGAAAGAGAGAAAGAAAGAAACGAAAAAGAAGACTAAGGAGTCGGGCGGGCAATCGAGAGCAAGACGAGAAATTCGAAAAAATTGCCCCTGTGTTTTGCCGCCGACCAGGAAACGCCGTTTATTAACCGCGCGCCGCGGTCGATAAACACGAAGAGAAATTCTGTGGCGAAACAACGCGCCCGCGGTTTTGTTTTCTTCTCCCTCCACTGTTCTCTTTTGTCATCTCTTGACGTGCTCTGGAGTGAACTGCGCCAAAATTCAATCTGGTTTGAAAGTAGCTCGAAGTCGCGGCCCCTTTCTGTCGTTTGCCGTTGCCGGAAGGGGAAGCAGAAAAAAAATAATGATATAATAAGACGGTCACGAATTGGACTCGACTCTTTAGGCATGTTACTCCCTTCTTCTGCTTCCTCCTTCTCAACGTTCTCTCTCTATTTTGCAGCAAGAAGTGTTTTTCTCTCGGACTTCTCTTTACTCCAACACGTTTCTGCCATCAAAAGTAGTAGCAAAATACTTGTTCTTACAATGCGCGTATTAAGCCATGCGCCGCAATTCAAGATCAATTTTGGGTGTAATTGAGGACGAGGAGGAGGAGGTGGAGGCATGAACCGCCTGCGTCATCTGTTTTGGATAACGGGTATATAAGAAGCAAATGTTTTCTACGATGCAGAAAGTGAAGGCACGCGTGTGCGTTGGTGTAACCGTGCGTGAGCTTTGCACGTGTGCGGAGGAGAGGAAGAACACTCCGTCTTATGCCACAAGCACGGAAGCCGAGAGAAGAAAAATCACCGCGCAATTCCTGTGTGCACGGTTGGTTATATGCCTTCATATTCAATTTCGTGCCGCGGTTCTGGGGGAGCCCCGGGATATCAAGGCAATCATCGCGGCTACAAAGGAAACAGAGCTATATAATTTTCTCTCTCTCTCTCTCTCTCTCTCTCTTTCGTCAAAGTTGGCTATTTCGTTTTATTCAAGTGTGAGCAAGCGCATATCTGCGTTTGTCAGTGATTTTCTCGAGAAACGATTTGCTAGTTGGGACGCTCGAGCGCTTCTGCGGGCGCACGGTGAGAACCGAACAAAATTACGCGATGTAGATCGGAAATTGCTAAGTAGCAGTACTGATAAGGGCCCAGGTGATTTGCAGCAACGTTGTGTAACCATGTATAGAAATAAACTGATGGTGGTGGTGATGGTGATGATGATGGTGATGATAAAAAATTCGGCAGTAAACGTGCCACTGAGGCTTCAATTCGAAGTCAGATAGCGTTGACTTACTTCGGCCTTATCCAAAGATACAAAGCCATCACGGCAGAATTTTTTAAGTGCAGCCCAGGTTTAAACTTTACGCGGTTCACCACGGAAAGAGGAACATATATAATCAAGCATCAGCGATATTTGTTAAGGTGGCAGACGTCCTCACCATTAAACGAGGCAAATAGTCGCTGTATGTCCACTCGAAGCTCTATATATAGCGCGTTCAAGGTGTCAGAATGGAAAATTGTGAGAGCTAGCGCACAAAGAAAAAAAAAAGGAAAAGGTCGCGTCTCGTCGCATTGCCAACGTATACATACACAGATCGTAAACCACCGAATGAAAAAAAAAGAACTATTCGATAAAGTTTATTCTCTCTCTCTAGTAAGAATAGCTGCTATGCAATCGCGATGCTGGACTTACGTATTATCAGCGAAGGCGGCGGTACAATGGCAAAAAGCCCTTACAAAACGTTTCCTGAATTCGGGCCCTTGTTTGCGGGCTTCCGCATCAATCCCCTGTTGCATTAACATGGCGCAGAAATAATGCAGTGCTTTAATATGAGGGGGGGGGGGGGGGCAGAAATTCTATTACTGGTTAACGGCCAAGCCAATACGAACGATCACTACAGCCTATTAGCGAGTATGGCAACACCTCCTACCAGCGTTATTTGGATGTCGGACTATTCCCGGGTGTACTTGTGTTGGAGAGCAGTGATCGATCCAGATTGCGGTCCCTGGCTCATTTTATAGTATTTGAACCATCGTCATCGCCGTCTCCCTAACCACCACTGAAAGTGTCGTCGCTGTGGCAACGCGTGATGACGATGACCACGTCGAGGACGATGATGATTATAAAGGCGATGATGATGATGGTGGTGGTGGTGGAAGACCGGCTACATGCAGCCGCATTTCAAAGCGCCGCCGCAGTATCGCCCAGCATGTCCAATCATTCGCCGCTGCGACAAGTCATTTTTACCCAGCTATAACGTTACGTTACAGCGCTACAGCGCTGTTAACGTAACGTTAACAGCGCTGTACGTGGACACGCACAGTGTACCTGCGGCACTGTAAAAGAACTGGTAGGTTGGCCCCTATCCTGGCAACAATCAAGCTGCAGTGACCAAGCTAGCCACCAAGGTTAGCCTTGCCAAGGATATCTAACAGAAATCAGGCCAGGACCTCCCGAAAGGACTGCGTAGGGCTGAGGATGAGGGGAAAAAAAAGAAACATTTTCGTCTAACCTGAACTTCGTGCGCTGGCTCCATCGGAAGAAAACGATGAGTAAAATGGAATGATGTCACGTGATCAAGAACGCGAGCCCCCAGAGCTTCACGCACGCTCGCTCGCTTGAGATCTACATTGGTCGACCAGTTCGCGCTAAGATGTACCTACGTGCTTCTTTGCTTCTATTTTTCTTTCCTTGAAGGCAGGGGAGGAAACGGTTATTGCCCAGCGCTCCACAATCACGAAGGAATGGGTTGGCCTTCCCCCTATTTTGTCTGCCTGCTGCCTCAGACAGGAGACGTAATTACCCCCGCAGCAACGGCAGTTTTAAGTCGGGAACAATCCCTTATACAAGGACTGGCACCGGTACGGCAAGGCGGGAAGAACGTGGATACGGGAACTCGCAACGGGGGCGGAAAAAAACGAAAAAAAAAAGAAGGAAATACAACGGGAGGTTCCGACGTCTTTTCTGAGGCCACCCCTTAATTCCGTTACGTTTTCTCTCAAAACAAAACGAGCCTCGTCCACGCCCCCCGCTAATGACGTCACAAACGGTATTTCTAGTGCTGGCGTGACGGAGGCAAATTCTTCATCTCTCATCTTCTCCCGCCGCGCAAGAAAAGACCTAGCGGGGAAACAGCACGCCAGTCGGGGCGCAGCTCTCTCGACGAACCGCCGGCGTGGGCTCGCCAAATAAAGCTGCTCGCCGCCTTTTTCTTCCTCCATTCACAGACCTCGCTATTTTTCTTTTTGTTGCTCTTATTTTTCATTTCTCTTCCAGCGTGGAAACGTCGCCCTTGCTACCCTGATGATAATGGAACTCGAATTAAACGAGCCTCCTCCCCGAGAAATACTGGGAGGAGACAGCTCAAAGCATGCTTGCTTTCTTCCTCTGCCTTCGCAGCCATCCCTCTCTCTAATCTTTCTCTCTTTTTTTTTCTTCAGGGCGGTAACGAAAATTGCGCTGCCGGCATTTTATTTCGTCCCCGTGTCTACAGCCTACCATATTTTGAGACAAGCTACACGCTGTGAGATATACTGCACGCACCAAGAGTAATTTTTCTTGCTCTTTGATTACTTAATCAAACTTAACTCGCTTTTCTTTTGGTGTGTAGTGCAAAAGCAAAGATTAATCAGGTCCATCAGCCGTTTTATACCTGTGGAGCGCTCGGAATTGGTCTTTGTTAGCATTCATTATGCGAACGCTGAAAAGCTCGAAGCGCGTGGCTTTGAGAACGAACCGGATGTCTAGAAGCCCCCAGCTTGTTTCATTTTAACAGCGGAGCTGTTTAAGCCGGCCGTAAGTTGTGCCGCGAGCCGCAAAACGATGAGTCACCTGGGTTGCCTAGCAACCACCTCACGTAGAAGCGTGCGCTTCGCCTCCTCTCCGTGCTGTGCACATGTTGTTTGCTATCAAAAATAGGGTAACGCGTTTTGCTCACGTTTTAAATAATCTTCTTAAGTAGAAGATGAAAGAACTCTCTCTTCCTCATAAAGCGTTGAACGCATCAAATTTAACAAGCGTTTAACGAATGAATCAATAATATTTGCAAACGGATGAAGCTTCGGTGTCTGTGCGTGCGCGTGCATACGTGCGTGCGTGCGTGCGTGCGTGCGTGCGTGCGTGCGTGCGTGCGTGCGTGCGTGCGTGCGTGCGTGCGTGCGTGCGTGCGTGCCTGCGTGCGTGCGTGCGTGCGTGCGTGCCTGCGTGCGTGCACGCGTCCCACCATCCATGCTCTTGCCTTTCAACACAGGACAACAACACACATTCGCGTCCGCCAACCAGATAGCATTCACAAAATATTTACAATAGAGTAGCACAGCGAGGCCGCAAATAGCTACAAACTAGCGGAATTATTACTACTAAAGATCTACCTAAAACACTAACGCTCGTTAAAGTTCAATCTGTGCATTCCAGCTGTAGAGCTGTCCGAACACGCGCCTACCGTACGATGCTGGCAAAACGCCACAGACAAATTGCACGAGAATTTCTCTTCTGGTTTTAAAGGGAAAGTCTAGCAATTTTGCACAGTGCACTGAATTGGGTCATGTCTCTCCACAGTGACGGACATTTATTCTTACGCGCACGATGGAGCTCATTACAGAAGCAAAAATAAAGATACGAGAAAATATGGATTTAAAGTAAGCGAAGGGCGCTGGAGAAAAAAAAAAAAGTGGGCACCATGGTGCGAAGAACCTTCTTCCGTGACGTCCGTGATGTTGCAGTCGTTGACAGTGACAAACGACCCGTGTGCTCACGCCGAAAAACGAGATCGGCCTCCACGGTGCGCACACGGCAACGTGTACGCCTGTGAACACGCAAAGTGCACGGCACTGAGAGGCCTCGTCTAGCACCGAAGTGATGAACGCAGCTGCTATATGACAAGCTCTAATAAAGATGAGCTGCCGTTTTGCTTATACGACTAGACCCACGAGAATCAGCGTATCCCGCTTGCGCTATAGGACGCCGTCTCCGCGAACGTGCATCACTCGTTCTTTCAATAGTGACTCCATGCGGCAAAGCCGAGAGCTCATACATCTCAACGAAGAGGTATATAGACAATAGAGTTTCTCACTGTAACACCTATAGAGGGAAATCTGGCCCTGCTGCGCTGTGATATGTAGGGTGCATCAAAGTCCCCCTCGCCCACCGCTCATACAAGTAGAACCTGTAATGAACTACGATGAGTCATGAGCACTGAAATGAGCTGACACGATTTCTGCAATTTGAGGATTGCATAACAGCCACCACCGCAACTATGAACCAGAGCATACATTTTAGCATTTAGATTTTGCACATACGGAGTGGCGGGCAAGGAGGAAATCGAGTCACCGTAGTCGTACGGTGGTACTAGTGGTATGGTGGCGAATGCCAGTATATTCTAGATTCGGATTGGCATCGTTCTCGGAGAGCCAGGACACCTGAAGACGTGCCTGGCTAACCCCGTTCCGTCTATCACAATGATTCGTTTCCTAAAAACAGCGCGTAAAAAGCTGTTTTAGCTTTAATATTACGCAAAAACGTGTCTTGTTTAATTATGAGGACCTGTGATTGGAAACACAATTATATGAAACGTAAAGAGTATCAGCGGGCCGCTAAAGTCGGAGGACAGACGACAATATTCGCGCTCGCTTTGGAACAGTTTGTCACCTGTTATATACCGTCATTCCCATGAAGGCACAGCGCTGTTTAGGAAACTCCCATAGACGATGGCGCCAGATTTACCTCTAGTTAATATAATGAGAAACTCTATGGTATAGATCATCTTTCTTAGTTTTGGTTTCAAGAAACATATTGAACAACAAAGCCAACAGATCGGCGTAGCCTCAGCACGAGGTCGTCTGTTGTGGCGAGGCAGAAGTGTCGTGGAGAGAGTGGCGATGACATCGCGCCACCTTCGCCTTTCAGAGGAGGAGAAGGTTTGTTCCGATTGGTGTTCCACCACCACAAAAGGAAACTACTTCCCCCCAGCTGCGTTTTGAAAATAAAAGGAGAGAAGGAGAGTAGCATTGCGTTAATATATCGCTTGATGGCACAGCGAAGGCAGCGCGCGCCAGAATAACTGCCAACCGAAAACTGCCGTCACAGCTTTGTTATTTCTCCATCAGGCCCTTTCCGGTGCCATTGCATCGCGCAGCATAATAAATGAGGAATCAATGTAAGTGTCAAGGAGTAGCTAACAAAACACTTCAATATCTCTCAAGTTATGAGGTGTTAGACTCGCATTGACGCAAGCGTACCGCATACGTGGTATACCTACCCACAGCAATTTTCGGAATGTGGATCGCACCAGCAACTGACGCAATCGCTGACGTCACTGAAATGTGGCGGCTCGTGGCCTACTGCTCGCTGGCAAAGGGGCGCACATACGTCAGCGCCTCCATCACCTGAGACGCACGCATCAAGCGTGACAAATATTACAAGCGTGCAAAGACGGAACGTGCTCCATCGATACCCATTCCGTACGCCTCCCTCATGCTTGCAGCTCATCACGTCGCAGAACGCGTTGAAGCTCTAGCGGCTTCTGTTTTCTTTGTGTGTGGTTTGCTGCGTATTTTTATTCTTTAGCGTTATTTGCGCTTGTTTGATTCTATTGAGGCTACCGCGAAGACACAGCGAAGCTTTTCTTCTATCGATTAGCGCTTGTTTTTCTCGCTGGTTATTCCCATGCGGAGAAAGCGCACGGGTCGTTTTCGTTTCTCCAAGTGGTCTCATCTATCGGTGTAGTGAGACTCCGCTCAAGCATTAATGATCTTTTACATGAATCATGCATCAGTCCAACGCCGTTGGCTGCACAACGAAAGGTTATCTGCCAGAAGCCCCGTAAGCTACCGAGAAAAAGAAAAGTTGCAGTGGCTTAGCTCGGCTATGCCAGGATATACGTAGCGTTAGCAAAGGTTGAGCTGATTATTCTTAGCTTTCCTGGTTGTCTAGATTGTCAAGGATTAGCTTGATTGTCATGCTTACTGCTGCTCCAATGACACACACGCGGTATACGTATTATGTGGCACATGTATTCATTCCTCCTACGCTCAACCGCTAATTGCCAGGCAACTACTTCGGGATCCGATGAGTCAAGCTTCTCAGTTCTTCTGCGCTGTTGAGCAGCATTTGCGCTCTCCTTCTACATGGCTATACCACACTGGTAAACGCCCGTCAGAAGCGCAGCGGCTCCAGCGCAGTGTCAGACGGCGACTGCACAGCGAGCGCGCGTCGGCGCCAGTGCGTCTACCACGGCTACGACGTCACTCCTCTGAAATGCGCAGACCGGCGGCGGCGGAGTGCGCGAGAGGTCCTTGCGCATCACTGATCCTTGCGCATGCGCAGCACGGCTCTTGATGTGCCGCGCGAAACGGGCTTGGCTAGGCCAGTGTAGCTAACGCTACAAAATATTACAGTTCTGCAGGTTTTCCGAGGCTGCAGTGTAGCCAAGAATTTACTTAAACGCGCACATTTGGAGAATGCCTGGCAGAGAGAGATATCCGTCTTTGTTTTATTTATTTATTTATTTATTTATTTATTTATTTATTTATTTATTTATTTATTTATTTATTTATTTATTTGCATGTCATTCTGTGTTCAGTTGCTTATCCAGAAGTGTTTCACACTTTGTAAAAAGGAGGAGGAAGGAAGAGAAAGGCAGAAGGCAGGGAGGTTAACCAGAAAAACGTCCGGTTGGCTACCCTACACCGGGAGAATGGTAAAGAGGAACAGAAATATGACAAGAAGAGAGAGGAGGGAAGGAAAGAAGGAAATTAGCGGTGAGTTCGCTTTCGCGTGTGTTATTGCATCAATAGTCACGGACGTTGACAAAAGCCCGTCGTCCTCAAGAAGCACAAAAGTGCCTTCAGCGCTTTATAGGCCAACGAGCGATGGGGGCGGTGTTCCAGCAGCACCTGCACGGAAAGTGTCCGATTGTCGAGTTTTTTTTTTTTTTTTTGACTTTGTAACAAAGGGGTTAAAAAACACCGCAGGGTAGACGCTAGGCAAGATGCGTTATTTTATCTGTTATTGCAGAACCAAAAATAATTTTAGGACTGTTTGATTTCTCAAACAAACTAGGTTACCACAGTAACTGCGGTCGCCGAGCGCTCTAATCACAGTGACAACAGTCTCAAATAGATATGTTTGTGAGTATGAAAAGTGTTTAGCGGCGGAGAAACGTCACACAGCGGCACTACCGACCACAACATCTAAACCTTAAGAAGCCACAAAGCTCTCACGCGACAGCAGGTGCGTTTTAAAGAGCTATATGTGTAGTTGGCGTTCGGCGACAAACTCGCCTGTTCGAGTACGGAAACTGGTTATGCAGTCTTCGTGCGTGCAGTCCCAGCGGAAAGCAATTAGCACAAGTTACTGGTGGCCGCAGCTGCACATTCCGTTTCCCAAAGCAGGGGTGGCCGTCAGGAAGCTTGTCGTGATTTTGCCGCTCCGGCCACCAGTCACTTGTGCTAATCTTTTTTTCCGCTGGGGCTGTACGTCTATACGCCAGTGCTTGAGCACGTGTGTATGAAGGGTCCCTAAAACGGTGATAAGAAGCGAAGAAAACTGCGCGCTTTAAAATGACAGAAAGAGCAAAGGAAAATAATTTGGCCTGATAAAAGAGCGAGGAACTTGAAATCGCATATTTGTTGCTGTGGGGATATTACTGCGGCGTTTCTTATTTCGCTGCGTCATTCTGCAGCGAACCAAGCCGGCGACCGGCACATCCGTCGAGACAGTACGTATGACTGTATACGCACACATCGACTCGTGTGGTCTGTGTTGAGCCATGTCGAGTGATGAGTATAATCCGTTTCATACATAGCAGGCAGCGCACCTAAGGTTGGAAATGCTTTGTTACGACTCGCATTCGCGACAAAAATATAGCGCTGCTCACATTAAAGAAATATATGTCGGTTTGCGTCATGTAATTTAATGTAACATTGAGTCTCATACACTTAGGTCGCAAAACAGGGCATAATCGTTACCTTGAAGACGTCGCAGATGTGTACCCAGAATACCACCCAGCGAGGAGAGTGACACATTAGAGAGCTTTAGATTAGGGGGACGCAAGCGTTGGGGCCTCCCAAACGCAAGGGGGCTCCAACGCTTGCGTCCTTCCTAATCTGAAACTCTACATTCTTCGATCACGGCCCACCGCTGGCGTTCGCGGCCAAAGCGTAGTACGTTGCATACTGGAAGCGCAAAAGTGAAGAAATAATGCGCGATTTCTTTTATATCCTACACCCACAATGTTGTAGTTGGAATACACGACATATAGTCATTGCGCTGAAAACGTAGCAGATCGAAACGAAGTGCATCGCGATACACCGGGGAGTGAGACATCCAGAACCAACTGTATACATGCATTTCCCTACCCCAGTGCAGGGTAGCAAACCGGATTCTAACATCTTGTTAACCTCCCTGCCTTCCTCACCATCTCTCTCTCTTCCGCCGTGTTGCCTGCTATGTGTGAAACGCAGTATAGTTTCCGTGATACACAAGGAAGACCTCGAGAAAAACTGCGGTAAAATAATGCCCATGGAAAAAGTGATGAGTATAAAAGCTTCATATGGAAACGACCTTCACGGTGGCTGAGTATCTGTGGCATTCTTCTGCTGAACGCCACGTGCCGATGTAGGTGGAATGGGAAAACGCTAGTGTACATTTCAATAACCAAGTTAGAGCAAGTTAGACAAAATGTTGGCCTTTCTATGTGTTTTTTTTTTCGCTTATAACTCTCATAAGTTTTTTTTTTTTATGTCTATGGCAAAGCAGGCTCCTTGGCAGCCATTTTCTGCAAGTTTGAATCCATTTTAATTGAAAAACAGCTGACGAGAGAGACGACTCTACTTAGCAAACGGCAGTCTGGCGCATTCTTATCTGATGGCATCGCGGCGATTACTTCGGAGTCTAACGTGAACAAACAATCAAACAGCCAAACAAGAATGGAAGAAACCGCGCGCTCTTTCAGCCTTCGCATTAACTCAAAGCCAGCCTTGCGCCACTTCCTGCGCAACAGCGAGGAGGCAGCGAGTCTTCTCATTTCGTGCGGGCCTGGAAGTCTAACGAGGCAAGCGGAACCGGACACCGGGTCCCGCGCACAGACTTGGCCCCGGCCACGGGGTCGCGCACTCCGAGCCGCTTCTACCGCCCCAAAGCCGTGCGCCGCCAGGAGAGACGTTAACTCAAAAGGCGCTGGGCACTCCCGCTGGGGATACGCCCGACGGCGAGGAGACGAGCGAGCCCGGGAGAGAGACGAGGTCGGCTGCATGGAGGGGGATATAGGCAACAGCGCTTTTCGCAACAGCCGAGCGTCCTCGTCTATGGTTGTTGTTGTTGCTGCTGCTGCCGCCGCCGCTATAGTGGTGCCGCAACCGCGGCAACCAAGCTCGGGCCTCGGCCCGCTGCTTTACTCGGGGCCGGCCATTCAGGGAGGGGGTCCCCTGGGGAAGACCGGACGAGCCGGTCGGAGAGTCCCAGCGCTCCCGTCTCCTTCCCTCTACTTCCTGTCTCCCTCTTATCCCTCCCTTAGGTCCTCCTCTAGTCTTCTCTTCTTGTCTCTTCCCACTCGCTTCCCCAAACGCGCCTTCCGAAAGCGCCCTCTCCCGTTCAGCGGTGTACAGAGCGGGGAACAACAAGCATCCACGCGCACGCACAACACACAAGCGCAAACACACACGCGGACAAGCGCAGTTTCATACACAGAGACGCGCGCCGCCGCGCTCACCAACGCGCGGCTCTTCCATTAGGGCTCTGAACCCCCGAGAGGAGGGTTGTGGAGCCCGAGGTCAGTTGACTGCGCTAATGCGGACGGACCGGCAGGGGGGAAGGGCGGGGGAGGGGACGAAAGAACGGTCCGGCCGCTAACGAGCAGCCGCCGTAGCGCACGCAGGGCCTTGGAGAAACCAAAGACTTCCGCCGCGGTGCGGCTCGGGCCCGCTGTCTGGGCCCGCGGGGACACTCGGTATGGGAACCGCGCGAAGGGAGAGATGTGGAGGGGCGCGGCCGGATAATCCTTTAATCCCGCGGCGATCCGTTATGCGAAGCTTCTGTTGAAGCGTCCCTCCCTTCCCATTCCCTTCATTTCTGTTTCTTTCATTTCCTTTCTTGTCTTTTCTCGGACGACGGTCCGGTCTTTTGTTTGGCTCACCTCGGAGGATCGCATTGCTAGCAGTTATCGCGGCGGGCCCTCCTCTACGGCCGGTCTGCTGGGATCCGTTTTCTTCCAGAGTGCACTGGACTGCACGAGATCGGTCAGGGGGCGTTGCCTCCCCAGGGAAGAGGGAAAAAAAGCACCGAGAGAAACAGGAGAAAGGGAGCCTTAGAATTCGCTGATTACGCCAACGAGCCTTCGAGTCAGCAGCGGGATTCCTCCACTTTAGCGTGTTCTTGCTGTGCACGTACTGTTCGTCGCTTCACTGCTGCCTCCTAGCCTCCCCACCCACCCTACCTTTTTTTTCTTTTCCTTGCTCTATCTCTCTCTTTTTCTTATCTCTTGGTGCTTAGTGCGGGTATTCAAATTGCAGTGACACGCCTAGTGGACAGCTCTCTGCGCAAATTTGTGATTTTAACAAGCGGACGGAGTTAAAACTGCCACACCTAGTTTACGTTAACCTTTGGCTGTACTTCGATTTCTTTCATAGAACACTTGTGCCTTTGCCTCTGCATTTTCGCTTTGTTTCCCTGCATTTCTGGGAGCTGCCGCTCCCTCCTTGCGGAAATGGACGAAGAGAACTCCGAGGACCTTCCTGGTGCACTGCCGTCGGATAGAATAACGTCCCAGAAACGTGGAAGCGCGCCAAGCGATACCGACAGCGAGGCCACTGTGTTATGCTCTGACAGCTGTGACTCCTCGGACGATGACTTCAATGTTGTTATGAGCAGAGCAGCAAAAAAATTGCCCCCACCTCCCCGAAGGGAATCGTGAAGAAATGCGAATGCATTTCTTGCGCCGAGAGTACACGGCGTAGTAATTTTAATGGCGTAAATTAATGACGAGACGAGGATTTGTACCGTAACCATTTATTTACACATTCATCAACACCTGTTTGTGTTGTCATAGTACCTGACGGCCATAATCACAGCCTTGTGGTCGCTAAAGTGTACAGTCAAAGGATCTTTGAGAAGCATGCACACGTCACAGTTTCGGGTAAAGGCGAGATCAATGCAACTTCCGTGAATGGTAGTCGGACACTTGTCGGACTCGGTGGAGGCACACTGCATAGAGTACTTTGTCCGCATGTACTCCACCAACCACTCGCCGCTCTTCTTTCTCACGTCCACGTTAAAGTCGCCAACCAAGACGACGGGGTCAGATACTTTGGAGCGCACACACACACTTTCCATAGCCGCGTCCAGTTGCACGGCAACGGCGTCACGAGCGGTTGATTATGACGTTGAAGCTACTGCAGTGACGTCACCTCCAGCGAGAGGTGTAATGCTCGGGTTGGATTGTATTACACTTCTTGCTAGGGGTACCGTTGCCGTCAGACATTCGCCTTCACCGACTTCTGCCATCGCCTTGAGAGGCGCCCAGCCAGCGAACGGTCGAGGGTGAGGCGCGCGCTTCACTCCATTTATATATACGTGCGAGCGAGCGAACGGGAGAGTGGGGCGCAGGGAGGAGAGAGAGCGAACGGCGAGAGAAGGAGCGGCGAAGCACTGCACCTACCCTCTCCTACACTCTGTCCACACACGCGGGAGCTCCGCCGAGTTCCCGCGATGCGAGCGCCCTCACACGCCAGAGCGCGCTCCTCCTCTCCACTCACTCTCCGCTACTCCGCCCGCAGCACCTGCTCCGGTTTCTATGGGTGAGGATAAGCGCGCGCGCCCGCAGCTGTTGCTATGGGAGAGGGAGTGAGAGCGGAGAGATAACACCTGCCGGCGCGCGGACACCGACAGACGCCTGACATGCCCCGACTAAGAAATGCATTCGCATTTAAAAGCAGACTATTGACCCTTTTTGCGGAGCATTTAGCTCTACAGGAACGAGATGGCGCTTTCGGCTGCACGCCATACGTTGCCTCAGCGAATGCGCACGAATAGAAACCATTACTGCTTCTACCCTGCTACTGTGCGATCAGCTGTTGAAAATGCAACTGGGTGTGCGCTAATGCACTGTGCCCAATTCATACTGCAAAATGTGTCACGATAAAGGGAAGACGTGTGCGGTAGTTCGCTGCAAAAATAGTGATTCACATATTGAATGGTATCAACCTGTGTCGCCGCTGCTACATAATGACTACCTGTGTTGCCGCCCTTCGCGATGCACGGATTTCCTCAAGGATAAAAAATATAATTCATCCGCCTGCGCTGTATAGCCAACCTCCAAAGAAAGGACTTCAACTCCGGAACGTCGGCACTTTGGAGTGAGTACTGCTCGTTACAAAATGAAGTAGTGCCACTTACTGACATAGTAAGTTTCACGCACGCTTTCTACACACATCCACCCTTACTCGCACGAAAACTTACGCCCACCCTATCGCCAATGTGTGAGTGAAGAGGCACACACTTGAATCAATGTGCCGAAGCATTAGTGACGGCAACTACACCGACAAGACACGAATGTTGGAAGCTGAATGTTTCGTGACGGTCCACAGAGTAAGCGAGGGACTAGCGATAATATGTCGTTGCTACGAGCTACCGAAAAGTACCGAACATTTAAATTTCAAGCTTTGTGCACAGCAAGAACAAATTTATCGCAGCAGAGCACACCCGCGAGTGATTACGCTGAAAATAAACAGATAGTGGCCGCACCGAGGAACTTTACTGAGTCAGAAATATGGCAAGCCACTGATTCAAAATGTTTGCCTAATAAAGAACGCAGAGCACCCTGATCCCGATTTATTTCATAAGCGGAAAGATTAGACAGCTTGGAATACATTTCTAGCCCCGCTCTTAGTACAAGCACCGTATACGCTGCTCACGCCGTTTGGACAAGGCGTAATGAGCTCTGAAAGCACTTACATGGCCTCTAAAGCTGTCACCCAAAGCTTCGTGTCGTGCACGCAGTCACCATCTACTATACGCGTCGAAACAGCGGTTTTGCTTCGCCGCGTCGGCGTCACGCGCTTGTATTGTAAACGCGGAGGCAACGGAGGCGACTGAGGCAAGCAATGGACGCGTCACCACGTGATCAAACATGGCAGCGCCCATGGGAGCGCCGCGAAAAGGGTCAATAAGGCATCTTCGTCGGCAAGTGCTTCTACCATGACGAGTGCACCGCCGCGCTGGCCGCACACTGTGCTCTTCATGCCCGCGGACCCGACGACCAATTTCCGGCTCCTAAACAGGCAGGTCCTCTCTTCGCTGCTCAAGAAATTCGCACCAAATGAGATTAAAGACGTGGGAATAAACTCGCGCAAAAATTTTCTAGCAGTTGACGTGTTCCACCGTAGCGCCCTACAAGGCCTACGTAATATAGCTGAGATAGACAATGTTAAGGTGCGATCAATGATCCCTACAGGCGGTGATGGTACTGCGGGCGTCATTTATGACGTCGACGTTGCCATCCCGAAAGACGATTTGCCAATGCTGATCAAACCAACGACAAAAGACACTTTAATTACGAAGATTTCCAGACTGGAAAGCACACGCTGTGTGTGTGTTTGAAGGGGACAGCCTTCCTTCCCACGTCAAAGTAGGACATGTCCGCCATCCAGTACGTCCATTCGTGCCGAAGCCCATCCAGTGCTTCAGGTGTTGCAAGATTGGCCACGTAAAGGGTGCTTGTGGGAACAACGTCGTGTGCCGGTGGTGCTCTGAGTCCCATTCAGAAGACTCAGAGCACCGCCGCACAGATGTTCCAAAGAGCCCTAACAAGGCCCCATCAAAGGATTGTCCGCGGGTGCGGAAAGAATTCGCTATCCTCAAACGAATGGTGCGGGACAATTCAACGCAGAGAGAGTCTGCTGCTGTTCCTCGGCGACGTCGGCATCGACACCGAAGACGTTCACGAAAAACCGCAGCTGCAGATAGTGACACGCCATCTTTCGTCAGAAGGGTTGCCGCATCAATTCATAGCACCACCAAGACGGATACAAGAAAAACGAGCAGAGCGGAAAGACGCCCCCGTCCTGAAGAATGGCCTCAGCTACTGAGGGCTCAACGTGCTGCTGAGTTACCTCAAAACGCAATCACCTCGACGGCTTCGGCAACTGTTGAAGCGACGTTGGCTGATAATCTTTAGGTCATGAACATTTTGCGGTCTTTGATGAATTTCATTCGCGTTATACTGAACAAAATGAAACATTCATCTGCGCAAAGCGCGCTACAGGTGCTGGACACTTTGAGTCCAGTACTTCCAGCCCTTGGTTGAAATCATGGCTCGCCAGAAGCCGTCGTTCCGTGACGAGGTCCGGAACACGTCGATATTTCAGAGGGACGCCAGAGGACTTAAGTCACGCATGTCGGACTTCCGACAGTTTGTGTTCATGAATCAGTTCTCCATTATCATCATCTGCGAGCCCCTATCAGCTCACATCAGACGGTCCGGGTTTCATGTCCACCACACACGGAGAATTGAGCAAGGTTATCGTTTTCATACGACGTGATCTTACGTATGTCCATCATGCAGTGCCGCCTGACCATGAAAACCAGTACGTTTGTCCGACAGTGAAGAAAGGCAAGCTCACTTTCACAGTAGTTGTAGCCTGCATATTGCCCTCAAGTCGGCTGGACTGCGAGCGGTTACGGTGAATCATGACAGCGACTCCGCAGAGATTTTAATGCCCACCACTATCTCTAGGGAAGCTCTAAAATAAACTAGAGGGGCAGATTATTCCGTACGACAGCGTCATTTGCCTCCAAACAAGAACTGTGTTTGCTAAACGATGGAAGCCCCACCTTTCTGCGTAGAACTGTCGACAGTAGCTGCATGGACCTCACCTTTGTTTCACGCTCCTTCACCATAAAGGTTAGGTGGTTTTTGAATATTGAAACGCGCGCAAGTGACCACCTTCCCACATATCTTAGGATTGAAGGGCTGACGGACTCCAAGATACCCGGCATCAACCAATGTATCTACTAGCCAATGTTCAAATCAATTCTGGATGACGGCTCTCGTGAAGTATTGTCCTCTAGCCTAGAGGACACTATAAAGGGTGCCCTAGAGGCTGCCACGCGTTCGCTTTCGAGAACGTCTACACGCAATGAATACGACATTGAGCTGGAGAAGCTTCGTGCAGTTCGTTGCCGTGCAGAGCGAAGACACATACGTATACAAAGTCTGTACATGACTTGAGGTTGGCCAGAAGAACTCAAAAGAAAATTCAGCGTCGCATGGACAAACTCGCATCGCAAAGATGGATGCCGTTCCGTGAGTCCTTGGATCCAAGAAAACATCTGCCTCACATATGGAGAACTGTTCGTGGTCTCCGCTGGAGCCCCTCAGCAGTGCCACCCTTTCAAGTCTTTGGCCCTTCACCAACAATGCCGAGGGATTGACGTCGCTGACGATTTTTGCAGGAGGATTGCTGGCGAAACAAGATCCGCCGGAGCATCGACGCTCGACCACTCACCGATTCCACGTGACCCCCGCATGGACAATCCTTTCACTATGGACGAACTTGAAGCTGCACTTGCCTTGTGCAAACGCTCATCATCGCCAGGACCCGATGGTATAACCTACCATGCCTTATGCAATCTTGGCGAAGAGGCTCGGAAAGTGCTCATGCTCTTGTTCAACAGCTCCTGGCAGACAGGTACGGTTACCAAGGAATGGAATGACCAGTCGCCGAATTCCACTGCTCAAGCCTGGAAAGTCGCCTGTAGACATTGCATCATACCGACCGATTGCGCTTCGCCAGCTGCATCGGAAAACTAATAGAGAGGATGGTCTTAGCACGATTAGAATGGTACCTCGAACATTACCAGGTGTATCTAGACTCAATGGCCGGTTTCGGGTGTGGCCGTTCTTCCATAGATAACGTTATCGACTTGGTGACGTACGTCGTGCACCACAAGTTCTGTAAACGATTATCTGCTGCCCTGTTTCTGGACGTTAAAGGAGCATATGATAACGTAACGCACGAAGCAATCTTCGGCACATTAGAGACAGTAGGACTTCACGGCAAGATCTATTCCTGTATTAGCAGCTACCTACAAAAGAGATTCTTTTTCATATTTACTGAGGATGGCCCAACCTTCCAGATTACAGCAACCGTGGGGTCCCTCAGGGCGGAGTACTGAGCCCAACGCTATTCATTCTAACGCTCATTGGACTCGCCGACATCTTTACATGCACCATTAGGATCTCCATCTATGCCGACGACATTTGTATTTGGACGTCGGGCGTGACACGACTTCAGCTTCGGGCGCGGCTTCAGAAGGCAGGCACTTTAACATCTTCCTACCTTCGAGAACAAGGATTTCAAATATTATGTGATAAGTGTGCAGTGATGGCATATACCAGGAAACCAATGTCTCCATATGTGATATCCGTAGACGGACAGCTGATCTCATACAGCACAAGTCACAGATTTTTGGGGGTTGTTATTGACAGAAATCCCTCCTGGACCCCTCATGTGAATTATGTGAGAAAACGTCTGACGGGAATTTGCCATATGTTTAAATTCTTAGCAGGAAAGACCTGGGGAGTGTCTCTACAATCTATGCTGCAACTGTACAGGGTCCTCTTTATTAGATTTCTGCGGTGCAGCCTACCGGTCACCTCCAACACCTGCAGAACTAACCTGAATATAATCCAAGGCATCCAAGCCCAAGCCCTCAAGATATGCCTTGGTCTACCGTGGAGCGCGTCAACGACAGAAGTTATTGCAGTCGCTCAAGGTTACACTATTAGAACGCATATTGCCATTGAAACAATGCGTGTGCACATACGACACTTAGCCCGGACACCTTTCCACCAACTCGCAAGCCTCCCTGTAGAAAGGCCGCACACGACATTCAGTGCAACCGTCTTCGCGCACCGTGCCTGCCTTACGTCAGGGTACGCACCTGCGGCAAGACCTTCGATTCCTCCATGGTGTGTGAGCCGTACTCAAGTGAACCTCACAATCCCAGGACTTCAGAAAAAGTCGGAACTACCGACTTTTTACCGACTTTTTACCGAAGTAAGAAATACCTAAATTAAGTAATTTTCATGTTGCTACAAAAGTGTTAAATTTAGGAAACACATTAGCAAGAAATGACAGCTGCGTCCTGTACGTCTTCGTTTTCAGGTCATCATTTTTTTTCTCGCAGCTTTTGTTCCAAGGCAAACGCATTTTTCATATCTTGCTGTTGGTGTTCTATGCCATTGCTACCTTATGTCAAATGTAATGCCACATTGTCCTTGATCGTGGCACCGTCAGTCCTGTTTATTGTGTAATAGGCGCGATGGACAGGTGAGAGACCTTTGCGGCTCGAAAGAAAAAAAAAACAAGTAAAGAACATCACACATTCGCGTAAAAAGGTGACATTTCTTCACTCGACATGTGCCTCGTCTTTTGTTGCGATAGCATGATCCAGACGTCGCTGTCCGCTGTTTTGCTAAAGCGTCTTTATTTATCACACTCTTTTTTCACTCGAGAAACCTTTAAAGCTGCTTTTACCACGAACACCTCTCCGCAGACGAAGAAGTGCTTCTCAAGATGCTAGCGTTCCTTTCTTCCAAGCCAATTTTTTTCCCCCAGAGAATGTATTTTCAACGGTGTGTGTCGCAAGCTTTAGCGATTAGGACACCTAACCTTCTTATAGAGAAGTCATATTTGAGAGGCTATTGTACGTCTGCACTTGTGCCTCGCAGCACAATTTTCGCAACTTAAGAAGTGCAATGCACTCCACATCTCGATGTAATCCGCTGACACAATGGCGTCGCATCACTTGTGTCGTGTGCGCCTTCCTTGGAAGTACATAAAAGTCCAGAGAGTGAGAAAGTGGAACGAAACGCATTCAACGCAAAATTTAGGATCACGGTAATGCTAGGTTGACGACGCTCTTCGTCATGCGAATTGCCAGTCTTAAGACCGCAAGAAAGGGATGCCACGAGAACGAGAGCGAGAGAGAGAGAGAGAGAGAGAGGGCGGAAGGAGGGAGAGGGGTCGTATGCAGAACTACATTCTGACTTTAAGAAAAGACTGGAATTCAAATTTTCGGTGAAAAATGGGCGCGAAATAACGAGACACGAAACCTGAGGCCACATTTCAGACCACTCCACGTCTTAATAATGCGCGTTGCTTTGCTAGTTCGTTCGTGCTGGAGATAAAAATAAAAGAACACGAGCATTGAGAATCACTAGCTGAAAGACGCAAAACAGTCGTCGGCCTTGTTTCCTTTCTTATTCTGTCAAAGTTCGCCGCTTCTTCGTCTCTCGCAACCATATTACATCTCTCCATAGGGCAATGATTTGTGTAATATTAAAATTGCATCCCATAAGACGAACTCATTTCCGAGCCACGTTTACAACGTATAACAAAAGTGGGAAAGTCTCGGAAGCTTAATGGCCTGCGAGTTAAAAAGTGTTACACTGACAAAAAGAGCCAGCACTCTTCACGTGAAAAATGTACAGAACCTCCGTGTATTGTGCCACACTTGTACCATAGTTATATCGCATTATATAGCTACTCGACCATAAACTTCCTCAGTTCTCATACGCATGCGAGCGCTCATGGCTCGCTAATACGAACGACGTGGAGCACCATCGGTGCTCCTCGAATATCCCCTCCCGCCCCTCCCTCAACTTCGAGAAGAAAATAATAAATTAGCAGAATAGGAACCTCAACCTTCGGAGGGTCATTTCAGAAGGGCCAGTATCAAGAATTAAACCACCCGCGCTCTCACGCAAATGTTCGCACGTGCGAATGTTCATCATTCGCTTCTCTTCGCCTCCGACGGTACTATAAGATAGCCTTCCACTCTCTCATCCGGGGTGCAAGGAGGCCGTAAAATAAAGCGTTGGCACGAATGAGGATACCGAATAGGAAAGGGCACAGCTCCCTGAAAAGTAAGCTCAATGTATACACAGGCGTCGAAGAGGAGTGCACGAAACAGGGACAAAATAAAAGGGGATACTGTAAGAGGGAAAAGGGAGGAGGGGATGGAGGTGAGTCACGAAATGGAAGTAACGCTGGAGAAGCGGCCGAACATGCGGCAAGAGGAACGGAGCATTCGTCATGGCAGAACTTGACAGCTCGCCCTCAGTTGCTTCCGAAGATTGTACGAGGCGCGAGGTGAGAGCCTTCCCGGCGCCTCTTCTTCCCGACGGTGCGGCCCAAATTATTGATAAGCACAGGCCGTTAGGCAGCTGCCAAGGGCAGCAGCAGCAGCGCCGGCCGCCGGCGAAGGCAGCAGAGCAGCTCTCTCTGCACCGAGCCCAGACTGAAGAGAGCGAGAGAGAAAAAAAAAATAGCGAAGAACAGGGTCGGGTCGGGAAGCGAAGCTGCCTCTTGCGGGTCAGAGGAAGTGCGCGCCGCTCTAACATTCTCGAAGACGTGAAGCTTTGCTCAGCGCTGCTTTGCTCGACTTGGGGAGCGCGAAAAAATAAAAGAAAGAGGGAGAGAGAGATAGAGGTGGGGGAACGGCCTCAATTCCTGGCTCACTGCATCACTACATTTGTCATCGTCTCCCTCGAGCATGTATACTATATGTAGCATCGGGCGTTAAGCGATACGAAGCTGGAATCAGCCACGTACGTTGTGGCAAAGAGTTCTCTCAGGAGGTCTCTAACCTCTCCCCTACACTCCCCTGCGCACCTTTCATCTTTCCTTCATACTTTCCTGCCTCAGTTTTCAACCTGACAATGAGAAGGAAGAGAAGAAAAAAAAAGAGAGAGACCCTCCGGAAGTTGATGGCTCGCTATACTCGCATTTCCGGATGATGCGATTGAACTTCCGGTAATGTTCTTCGCGTTTCTCGCGGAGGGAAGATTTTGGGCGGTGCATCAATATGCATGGTGTCGCTCGCGCGCGCGCTCGACACCATTCAGGGTGTGTCGATTGATACGGGTGCGTGTGTGATAGGAAGTGGGAACGTAGGGATCTACGAGAAAAGGGTTCAAAACAAAATCCCAGAGGACTGACGGTCCCAAACAGCAAGATCCGAATGCAATTTTGATTCGGCGTTGTTGAATACTGGAGCAGGAAATGCGAAGGAATTGGGGACAATTTGTTTTTCGAGCAACAAAGCTCCGGCATTGGAAAAAGGAACGCATCGCCTACTCCGGGGAGCGCATTGGCAAAAATGAGAACGCGCGCCGAACAAGAACTTTCTTTTTTTTTCCTTTCAATCAGCAAAGAGCATCCAATCACGGCAGCGATGCATCTTTTACGAAGCTAAATTTCGGCGAGAACGGCTCGGAACAAGAACCTATAGGCCAGCGGGCCTGCCCGAGTGATTCATATTTAACAATCATTTCACTCAGTGGTTTCGCGCAAATCAAACACGATGTATAATTAATGCGTGCTCCTCCCTGTGCGCGCACGGGCCTAGCAAAGGAGAAAAGAACACAGAAAACACGTATGACCAAATGTCAACTGAATTTCCGATTCCAGTGCAAGGCGAACTGAAATACCTGTTCCCGCTACGACTATTTCATTAATGTTTCATTCAGTACCACATTAATTTTTGTTGCTTTGCTTCATCAATAGTGGCGCCTTCACAGTGTATCATTTATTTTCTTTGAGAAAAAGAGTAGACTGCATAATAAGTTTGGCGTAGTTTTATCATATCCAGTAGAGCCAGAGTAATACGCATAATATGTAACGCCATATGGCTCTGCTAACACCTTTTTCATGCTCTGATAAAGGTCATTCTTTTTTAGATTAAGTCTGGAAGTAGCTGGAAATTTGTAGCAGTACAATACAAGATGTGAAGTTATTCACCACTCTTTTATGTATCTTATTTTATTTACTTAATTTATGTGTGTATCTCGGTGTTAAAGAAAGGCGGGTACGTGCCTGGAAAAATTAGGTAATTAAAGAAATCACCACCCATGAACTTTGTGCATTCAATTGAACAGTTTATTCTTTGAGCGATATAGAAAAAGACAAGAAGATGCATTCAGAAAATCCGAATCAGTACATGTTGCATAAGAAATCAAGTTAAGCTGATTACAATCACATTGCAAGGACAAGCATACATGGTAACTGTCAATGCAAGAAGGATTGCAGTGCGCATTCAGATCATTTTTTATACGCCCGCGCATACGCCAAACGCTACATTTTAACTAGCAAAGAGACAAAAAAGAAGTCTCAAATATGTCGCAAGTGGGTTTAGTCACCTTTCCGGGAGGCAAGTAAAAACAAACAAGCAAGCAAGCAAGGAAGCAAACAGCATACTTTTTTCTTTTTTTTACGTTGCACTTGGGAAACAACTAGGCGTACCGCCTGTATTAAAAAGTTGATGTAAAGTGACTGACGCGCTCTTCGCCTTTCAACTCAAATTAGGAGGACGAGGAGAGGAATGCACCAGTCACACCCTAGCTACATGTATGCAACAGTAGCGAGTCGTCTTTCTTGACACACCACCATAATCGTTTTGCGACAGCGTTTAGATTAGTGAGTGAATAAGTGAGTGAATAAAGATAAAGATAACGTGTGGCGCATCCGCCCTCGTCCGAAACCAGCCGACACCTGTTTCAGGCGATTATCATTATGCCGGTGAGCGGAGAAGAGTATCTCCCTCCCTAAATACGACACGCCAGCGTTTACAAGCTACCAACTACCTTCTCCTGTCGCATTGATGCGATTGAATTCTCTAGCGCATTGCCGCCGTTTACATTAATGCGATGCGCTAGAAAAAGCGATGTGATGCGCCGTTTGTTGCATTCGTGTAATCGCCGCTCCTATAGGCTAGGCTAGTAAAGTCTCCTCGGCTGGCTGAACTCGCAACCTCGGGCATCGCAACAGTCATTTTTTCGTTCCTATCGGACAAACCAGAGATGTGTCGATGCCACACCTACTGTCTTGCAAAATATACAGGCGGGGTGTCGACTCACGCGTGCGATTTGAGCACTCGTTATCTTTTTAAAAAAGCTGTTTTTTAGGCTGCCAATATAAATACGCAGGTAATCATGCGCGTTCTAGCTGCGCCCATTTCCTATTGCTCATACAGCCAGTGTTCAGAGCGTACGCTCTTCTCAACAGCAGTAGGCGTGGCAGACGAACTTCCATGACGCGGAGTAACACACTGTAACCCTGTATTCTCCGGCTACCCTAATCGGTTGAATCTGGGATTGGGACGACGCGAGTGGCACTAAAAGACGCAGGGCCCACAACCCTAGAGAGACACAGTACATGCTTCTGGGTCACACTCGTTTCGGCTCTGCGTCTTTTTATCGCCCGTTTACGATGTCTCAATCCTGGAATAAGCGCCAACCGGAGCGCACTTCTTTTCTCTCGCCGCGCTACTTTCTAGCGCAACGCCTGTCGCCGCCTCCGTATGCTCTGCAAGGCTGCACGATTTTAGTGAGGCGCCCTCGCGCTGGTGCGATGCTTCGGCACCGGCTGTTGGATCTTCCCTCGTCCGTGAAAAGCTGGGCCTTGTTGCTCAGAGGCTTCGTCGCGCCGGCAAACGTCTCTCGGGGGACGCGCCCAGCGGCGTCGGGCCGAAAGGGGAGAAGACGCGCGTCGCCATCTTGCGAGAAGCACACCTTCCCACATCCTCACAACCTCTCCTCGAGCCTTTCCTCCCTGCCAACCCTCAAACGATGGTATCGGCAGCGAAAGGCGGCAAACTCTTGTATGGCTTCCCATATATGCGTCCCACAGCGCCCATTTTCCTCACTAAGCAGGGTTGCCTCACTCGGGAGGCAGAAGAAGAAGAAGAAGAACTGAATGAGAGAACGCAGCAGAAGCCCGTAAACGGGAGAAGTGGGGCTTTCGTGTGGCCGAGGAGCATGGATCCAATGAAGGGAAAACGAAAGGCAATCCAGATAGGGTCAAGTCGTGGGTGAGTAAAGGAAAGAGGACTGTACGGTTCTCACAGAACGTAAAAGAAAGTAAGAAAAGAAAATGGCACGGAGATCCTGTTCGTAGTCCTGGAAAATTTTCCTCGAATTCGGAAGTCTAAGCCTGGTCCATGCCCTCAATCAGAAAAAGAAATAATAAAAATAAGAAAGAAAGAAGGCACTAGACCTCCTTTTGGTGGATGTCAAAGACAGCGAAAAGCCAGTCAGTTTGGGCTCGTTGGTTAGGATTTGTGTTAAAGCAAGTAAGTTGTCAAATCAGTGGACAAATTAGCGGATACACAGCACATACAAAACGAAGCAGGAGGAAATGAGAAAGTGAAATACAGAAAGGTTAGCCAGTGTAAAGACCAGCTGGTTACGATGCGCTGAGGCAATGATATAAAGGTAAACACAGGGAGAAAGACAAGATAAAGCCAGTAAAAATACATTCTTGCCTTGCGTCTGGCGGTCTCTCAGAACAATGAGAAATTCTTGATTTTAACATCCGAAAGGTAAGGTATGGTTTAGGATTAAAATAAGACATGGTTAAGAAAGAAGCCGTAGTTGGAAGAGATAGAGACGGCAATGGATTGTATCGGGCTTAGTTGTGAGCACGTGGGTGCCTCTAATGGGCACCGAAATTTCTGTGCACAAGTGTTACCGTGTTCCACTCATGTCCTTGAATGACGCCATTGCGACAGGGTATCGCAACCACGACCCTCGCCACTGTCTCCATCATCATTGCCGGTGCAGTAGCGACAGTGAATCGTGCACGAAATGCACACGCACGCCAGAGAGGGCAGCGCGTCTGTGGGTAGGTCATCGAGGCCTCTATCCAGCGGCCGTGCCTCTATTACTACTGCGGTAAAAACGGGGGGAAAAATGTGAGTCTGCAGACTGATCGCTACAGCAAAGCTATACTACGAGCTTCAAGCCACGTGTGAAAACAAGTGAGGACTCAGAGAAAAACCCTGAAGGTGGGTTGTTGTTGTTAAAATGCTCTACCAAACCAAACAAAATAAATGGAAATAAGCAATAACTCTAACGGCGCGTCCCTGTCGAAAGTACGCCACGCGTCATGGTTGCTCAGTAAATAAATAAATGTATAAATAAATACATATTTTAAATGAGGCCTCGACTTTTGGTCAGCACGCTGCCGAGGAGGATAGCCTTGGAGGGGACGGGTGGATGTTGCCCGGTCAAGAAAAGAGATTCTTGAAAATAAAAGGAAAACCTTAAATAACCGAGATAGAAACGAAAGCGACAACTTGAAGTTGACAGGCTTAGACGTGTCAACTTCAAATGTCGCAGCGACGCTGCTGTGGCTTTCTGGGCCTGTGAAAGGTGACGTCGCAATTCCAGTTTATTGTCCAGTTTTTCTACAAGCGATTCAGCCGGCTCAGTACGGTTCGCAGAGAAAGCCGTCGAGTGTCAAAGAAGAGGCGGCCGACGACATTTTTTTTTTCTGTTCCGCTGCAGGCAGCACGCTGGCTGACAGTCATTTTAACGAAAAACGAATATTTGTGGCTGGGTCGCCTTACTGTAGCTGCAAGCCCAACAAGAAAGCATGCTCACTTTGTCTTGCAGCTTTTGTCATGGGGCACAGAAATAGGGACCGACTGCGTTCTTTTCTTTCTCTATACTTCTTTTCGAACCGGTGGAGGTTTCTTTAGAGTCATTACCTATACACTATGAAAAGAGTCAAAAGCTGGCAGCTAAATGATGTGAGAGTAACTTCTTTATTATTATTATTATTATTATTATTATTATTATTATTATTATTATTATTATTATTATTATTATTATTATTATTATTATTATTATTATTATTATTATTATTATTATTATTATTATTATTAACGGGATGTAGTAGGAGAGCTTGGCACCTTTATGTGGCACCAGGCGCTCCTCGTCACTTAGCAAAGAAAAATGTTATCACAAAATATCTCACAAAATACAGTCAGTCAGCCCGAACGCAAAGTTCTGTACAGGAGTCTAGGAACGCACAAAAGATAAACATGTGTATACAGTAGCGTTCGTAATCACACGTACTTCGAGTTGTCCGGAGAACGAATTTCTTACTCCCTGTTACCCTGACAGTAGTGGCAGAGTCCCTCGATACTTTTTTTTTCATTAAGTGTTATTAAGAAAAGTGATGTTACGGGGAAGGGAAAGAAGAAGGTGACGCGAACGAGAGGAAGACGAAGACTCTGGTCGTTGCCTGAACGCCATATTTCTTCGCTTGTAAATACATTCTTCTACACTCGTGGGCCTGCTTTCTTCCTGCAACATTTTGGTGGAGGTGCTGGGTACAATCACGGAACTTCGCAGCGGACGTCATCTACCTGCTGCCACAATGGCAGATCAACCGACACAACCGGCAACGCCTCAGCAGTCCACGCCAACGGTCATGCTCACTCATCTGCGGGACCCGGGGACATTTTGTGGCACGGACAACGCCGACGTCGAGGACTGGCTTGCGATGTACGAACGAGTGTGCGACAACAACAGGTGGGATCCAACAATGATGCTAGCAAACCTCATGTTTTATCTGAAAGGAACTGCGAAGCAATGGTACGATACGCATGAAGCTGACCTAACAAGCTGGGATGTCTGCAAAGAAAAAATGCGAGACCTGTTTGGCAGACCTGTCGGTCGTCAGTTGGCAGCAAAAAAAGAACTTGCATGCCGCGCTCAGATGTCCACAGAATCCTATGTCATGTACATACAGGATGTGCTGGCTCTCTGCCGCAAGGCTGACAACACCATGACCGAGGCGGACAAGATTGGTCACATACTAAAAGGTATTGCAGACGACGCCTTCAATCTCCTGATGTGTAAGGATTGTGCCACTGTGGATGCAATTATAAAGGAGTGCCGGCGCTTCGAACAAGCGAAAGGCCACCGCGTCCCTCAACATTTCGACAGACTGCCCAATACCGCCGCGACATCTTCGTGCGAAGACCCGCCGCGGTTCGTTCAGCCGACAGGATCAGAAGATATAACGCGTATCGTTCGCCGTGAGCTTGAGGCCATGGCTCCGGCTCCAATTCGTTCCGACTGCCGGGAAAGTGTGCCCGCTATCTCGCTTATACAAGCGGTCGTTCGGGAGGAAATAGCGAGTTTGGGCATTCCATCTCTCTGCTCGGTCCGCCATACGAACACCTACCAGATTTCTCCGGCCGCTCGCTCCCAGACGCAAAGCTTTCCGCCACTCCGCCGCAACCCCGCTGACTGGCGCACAGCGGATGACAGACCCATCTGTTTTAATTGTTCCGGTATTAGACACATCGCCCGTCATTGCCGTAACCGCTGGTCGTCGTCTCCTCGGTGGTCGTCTCCGAGTCACTACCGCCAAGTACCAGACAATCGCACTTTCTCGCCCTACACGCCGCCTAGGAACATCAACGCCGACAGTGCTCCACCAAGATCCAGCCGCTCCCCGTCTCCGCAAGGCCGACGGTTCCGTTCGCCTCTCGTTCACCGCTCTTCGTCCCCATCTGCAACCGGTCGCTTCCCTTCGGGAAACTAGGCGATGCAGCTCCCGGAGGTGAAGCTGCAACTCCGACCCGGCCCACAAATCCTCTGTTGACCCTGCCTACACGTGGAAACCTACTGGACATTGAAGTTGATGGTGTTCCTGTTACATCTCTCGTTGACACAGGAGCGCAGCTTTCAGTTATGAGCGCTGCTCTCCGCCGAAGGCTCAAAAAGGTTCTGACGCCCGCCGTACCGTGCACTGTGCGAGTCGCCGATGGGAGTACTTCACCTGTTCTTGGAATGTGCACAGCACGTGTGACCATTGCGGGCCATTATAGCGTTGTTTTATTTATCGTCCTTGAGCACTGTCCACACGACCTAATTCTCGGCCTCGACTTCCTTTCTTCTTTCTTCTTTCTGGGGTTTTACGTGCCAAAACCAGTTCTGGTTATGAGGCACGCCGTAGTGGAGGGTTCCGGATTAATTTTGACCACCTGGGGTTCTTTAACGTGCACTACAACGCAAGCACACGGGCGTTTTTGCATTTCGCCTCCATCGAAATGCGGCCACCGGGGCCGGGATTCAATCCCGCGACCTCGTGCTCAGCAGCGCAACGCCTTAGCTGACTGAGCTACCCCGGCGGGTCTCGACTTCCTTTCGAAACACTCTGCCCAAATTGACTGCTCCGCAGGTGTCGTACAGCTGGATCTGCCGCTTCCTGCCGACGCAGACGCAACAACTTGTGCTTCACCCCGCTTATGTTCTGCTGAGTTTGCAAGGCTGTCTCCACAGGCGGCTACCAATGTCCTCCTGACGCCCTGTCCTCCCGTACCTGATGGCGTGTACGTCGTGTCCCCGCTTACTGACGTGGTTTTGTCACGAAATATTGCCCTACCGAGCACCTTAATCCGGATCGTCGAAAACTGCGCTCGGGTGCCCATCCTCAGTTTTGGATTTTCGACGCATGTGCTGCCACTCGGCATTGCCGTCGCACTTATCACTCCTTTGGATGAATTTGAGATTTCTTCTTTGGCCTCCGAATCCTTCCTGAGTACCAACGCACCTTTGTCACCCATTCCTTCGTGCTCGACGCCTGCGGACGATGTTTGTAAGATGATCGCCCCTGACCTTCCTTCCGAGCAAACAACAGCTCTTCGTCACCTCCTGTCATCTTATCGGGATATCTTTGATTTGGACGACCGTCCACTTGGTCAGACATCTGTTGTCACGCATCGCATCAACACCGGTGACGCCAGCCCCATTCATAGGCGGCCATATCGTGTCTCCGCAACAGAAAGGGCCATAATCCAGAAAGAGGTCGACAAGATGATGGACAAGGACATCATTGAACCTTCCAGTAGCCCGTGGGCATCGCCGGTTGTCTTAGTAAAGAAAAAAGACAACTCGTGGCGCTTCTGCGTTAACTACCGTCACCTCAACAAGATAACAAAGAAGGATGTTTACCCCCCTGCCTCGCATTGACGACGCTCTTGACTGCCTTCACGGATCCCAATACTTTTCATCAATTGACCTCCACTCCGGCTATTGGCAGATTAGCGTCAACGAGATGGACCGTGAGAAAACCGCCTTCGTCACACCGGACGGTCTGTACCAATTTAAAGTCATGCCCTTTGGATTATGCAATGCGCCAGCTACATTCGAGCGCATGATGGACTCTCTGCTGCGCGGCTTGAAGTGGTCTACATGCCTCTGTTACCTCGACGATGTGATTGTGTTTTCGTCGAACTTTGAGAGCCACCTGAGGCGCCTCACCGAACGACTCAACCGCACACTAACTGAAATGCTGGCCCTGTACGTTTCCGACGATCTGGGACGTCGCTTTACCGTACATCACTTTCGCATACAACTCGTCCCGTCACGATACTGCCTGATTCTCCCCATTTTACTATTTGTATGGCCGCGACCCCACCTTGCCATTCGACACGTTGCTACCTTCTGCGGTGCAATCATCCAGCACTGGTTACGCTCGCGATGCTATTGCCTTAGCCGCCCAGGCCCGAGAGGTCGCCCGTCATCGCCTCACAGTCTCGCAAGCTTCTCAAAAACGACGCTACGACCTTCGGCACCGAGACCACCATTGTCCTTCTCTGGACGCCTTCACGTCGCGTCGGCTTGTCTGAAAAACTACTTTCCCATTATTCTGGTCCATACCAGATCATACGACAACTGTCCGACGTGACATACGAGATCGCCCCAGTCGGTCAGCCTTCAAGGCCTCCCAACGTCACCAGCGATGTTGTTCACGTCGCCAGGCTCAAGCCCTATGTCCCCCCCATTAAGCGACGCTCCATAACCTGCACCGGGACGGAGGGTGATGTTACGGTGAAGGGAAAGAAGAAGGTGACGCGAACGAGAGGAAGACGAAGACTCTGGCCGTTGCCTGAACGCCATATTTCTTCGCTTGTAAATACATTCTTCTACACTCGTGGGCCTGTTTTCTTCCTGCAACAGTATTAAGGGACTATCGCAGTAGTTAGAAGCTGAAGACTGTGACTGCAGTGCCCATCGTCAGACCTTTCAGTTAGGTCATCGTTACCATGCTGTTGTTACCGCGTCGTCATCATCAGGCCACCTCCATCCATATTCAGCACGCGCCCTCAACATGGCGAAGAAAAACAAAGCGTCTCCCTCAACCACCACCGCCGAGGCCACTGGGAATACAACTCCTAACCCTGCGGTAATGCACGATTGGGAGCCGGGTGCATGCACTAACTACTGAGAATAAGTTAGCATTCGCGGTGGTGGATATTTTGTTGTACAAACATGTCGAGAAAAAAAAATCTGTGGGTTCCATGCATATGTGAGAGTCAGTGGTAAGCGAAACTATTTTTTTTTGTCTGTTTGTTTTGACTTCACTTCTCCTTCGCTTCTAAGTGGCTCAACGCTTCTCGCTCAATGCGCACCCTGGTTCCATTTTGCTCATTGAAATTCTTTCTTCACACTCGGCTGTTTCTGTTGCCGACTTCTTCACGTCTCTTTAGGCGACTTCAATTTTTCTTGCCGACTTCTTCAAGGGTCTACAGCTCAACGCTCCTCACTCATTGAAAGCTCTGGTCCAGTGGCACTAGCTGTGTATTCGTGCACATACACAATGGTACATACACAGTGGTTAAAGTTTTCCAATTGAGCAAATGACCAGTGACCCAATTTGTATAATCGGCAAGACATCAGAAGCCAGCACCTGTAAACTTGGGAAAAGAAGCAGCGAAAGCTTCGCTTTATTTTTTACATCGAAAGCTGTATATGGCAAAGCTAAACGAAAAGAGATAAAGTGTCTGGTTGACTATTCTACATTGCGGAAAAGAAAAAAAAAAAAAACACCGCCCAAGCACTCCGTACAGATGGTTAACCAGCGAAGCGGAAACGTGCGCCCCCGGTGTTTATTAGCAGTGGGTTAATCCCGACGCTGTATTGAAGCGTTTCTCAATTGTTGATTACATCTTTGTGTTTCTAGTGAAACGCAAGCGCCAATGACGGGCGGATGCTGCTAACCACGACACCGAGCTAACTCGAGATATCGAACGCATGCAACAACGGCGAGCCGACGAGGCGGCCTTGCAGGCAGAGCAGCGTCAACGTGGCAATGGCGGGAACGCGTTCGCCGGGGTCAACGCCCGTTTTCGGTGGGAGTTTCTGTAGCGGCACTTTGGCTTCGGCAGCGACGAAACGTCCACGTTGAAATCGCGAACTGGAACGCAAGCGCCAATGGCGGACAGATGCTGCTAACCACGACCCCGAGCTAACTCGAGATATCGAACGCATGCGACAACGGCGAGCCGAGGAGCCGGCGTTGCGGGCAGAGCAGGTATGACGCAGAGAACGACGTCACTAACGGCACTGCCAATGGCGCGCGCGCTTGGGTGCGGCGTAGAGAATGACGAAACTGACGGTGCAGCCAATGGAGACGTTTATCGAAACATGGGACGAACGGTTTTTCGTTTCGCCTAGCCATATACAGCTTTCGCTGTAAAAGATGAATATAAAGAAGAGAAAGTCACAGGTAAATGCGGTGCGCGTGCGCGGAATATTAATACTACACAGTCAAAAGCGCTCGCACAAAGCAGTCGTTTTCAGAAAGCAGAATAGTGCCTTCCCTGCCCTCTGGTTCGAGGATCGGTGGGGACGAGGATATAAGCGAGGGTTATTTGTGGTAGAATGAGACAGGACACACTTAAAGACACTGGCTCGTTTTTTTTTTTCGGTAATTTAGTGGTACATAGTGTCCGGCAAAACTACGCGAAGTTGGCCAACTCATTATTGATTTCCTACTAAAGAGCACGACGCAAGCGAACAAGGTCTGGAGAGCTGTGCTGTTTAGATGAACAGGAGGCAACGCAATCAATGTTTTCATTTTAGGCCACTGATCGATCCCTTCTTTCTCCGTTGGGTGATAAGCTCGCCTCCATAGACACATTATTCTGCTGAAGACGCTGACATGGTCCTGTCGGTGGCTGATGGGCATGTACGGCTTGTTTACCGACCAACCTGGCTCTCGTAACCAGGCTATCAAAAATGTATGTGCAGTATATTATGTATGTTCTGTATATTACTGAATGTATGTCCACTATATTATGCGTGTATTCGCATTTCCTGCGTGTACGTGCTCTAGTTTGCGTGTGAATATTTACAGATAAACCATCTCATGCCACTTCTGCATTATGTAAATTGCCTCTTGTACACCATCAATTGTATATAACTGTCATGTGTTTACACACATTAAACATCATGTAAGTATATGTGCCAAATTTGTTTATCCATAAGTGTGTTATTATTCGCTGTTGGTTTAAGTAGCAATGTATTGTACACAGCATCCTGGAGTCTCACATCTCTGTAAACACATGTCGTGTGTAAAGCGCACAGTTGCTAATATCGTATCGTCCTAGTGGTATTGTGTCGTCGTCACATCTCGCAGTGTTCGTATCGTCTGTTGTTGAATTAATGTTTTTATATGCAGAAGGGGTTGAATATCACGAGCTATCCCATTAAGATGTCTGGTGCATTACAGATACATATGAGCAGACATTATATGGGTGTACAGGCTTTATGTCGTGATATATTGTTTCAGTACGAATAGCCAAGTTGCGCTGACTGGCACTACTAGGACGGTCGCATGAGAGCATACTACTAGATTCACCGCACAAGAAAGCTCGAAGTCCGACTCAAATAACACTTCGCATTTTCGCTTCCTCCCCCCCCCCCCCCCTCCCCCACATTTTTTTTTTTTTTTTTTTGTGTAACAAACTTCTGATGCTTAGTGACGATGTGCGGACGGACGTAACAGTTGTTTGTTTTACCTATAAGCATTAGTGTACACGATTTTCCAAGATATGGTCCCCTGTAATATTTTTGTTATCTGTACACTAATAAACATCCCTTTGTAAAAAAAATATATCGGTGGCTCTAATGACCACAGCAGATTGTATTTTACTTATGGGCTACCAAACAAAACAATGAACTTGCTTTTGTAAAAAAAAAAATATCGGTGTCGCTCATGACCACAGCAGATTGTACTATATTTATAGAATACCAAACAAAACGATAAACTTGCCGCAAACACTGTCATAGTTGTTCACCTCGTAAAAATACCAAAGTGGCTTCATCAAGAACTTGTGATTTTGCAGTTGCTACTTGTTCACATCGATCTACGACGAACAATGATAAAACAATAAAAAAGGAACGAAGTTCAGCCAGTATCTCCAGTTCTTCAGGTCACCGTTTAGAAGAGTGATTGCGCTTTTTTTTTTTTTACGAGCACTCTTTGCGTGTATCGCATCGCACACATCCTCACGCAAATATGAACGCTCACTTGAATCGCGCATATTCTAAAGTGCGATACAGATTTCCTCATTTTCTTTAGGAGGTTCAGAAACTTGCACATGCCACGAAAGACACCTGGGAATTTGCTTTATTCCCAAAAGGCGAAACGACACCGAATGTGGAGCGAGAAGCGCAAAAGGTAGAGGTGCAAGATTTTGCCGCGAGACAACGAAACGACCAGCTCATGCGTCATTCGCTGAATTTAAAATAATGGTTTCTGTGACACCACAGGATAGAGCGTGCATTATTTGCAGCTCTCGGACCGCGCCGTGAAAGAAAAAAAAAAGAAAGGTGTTCTTTTCTTTCTTTTTTTTTCGCTTTTTTTATCTCGTTCCCATCGCGAGACCAATCTGCTTTTGAGTCATTGTCTTGACTGCCGGTTGCGCGATGTCGTAACCACGCTGAACGTCGTTGGAGCTCGTCCGCTGGACCTTTCCGTGCTTTTATTTTTACCTGGGATAAAAACGACCTCTATATATCGTTTGCTGCTTTGGTAAGAATGGGAGCCCCGTCAGTCCGAGAAAGGAAATTCATTTCGTAAAAGCGTGTCGTTACAATCGCCGAAAAAGAACAAAGATAATTCAATCAGCTCAGTGGCCGGAAAATGATGGCCACTTTGGCCCCATCAAGAGGAGAGGAAAAATAAGTCCGGGAGTCTAATCTAACTCGTATACAGCGCGACGATTGCGACGGTGAGGCGTGAAATTTACGTACCCCGTAACTTAGAGGCGCCACGCAAGAACGTACTGAGACGTCTTTCGACAAGCTTCTGAGTCGTTGCAACACAACAACAGATGCTTTTCATGCCAGAGAGCCCTACCGAATGCATTTCGACACAGATAGATCCCGTAATGCCATTTATAGCAGTGTTTCGTAACAAATGCGCTGAATATCGATGAATAAGTGATCTAAACCGGGAGAGGGAGAGGAGGTTGTTGGAGAGAGGTTGAGTGAAGAGCGGCAGCTGATCAAAAGAAAGATGGAATGAGTGCGTTGACGTGATCGTGGCACAAGAGCAAAAGCAACTATTTTTTTTATTTCAGCTCAACCATTGTTTTTTGCTTGTCCGATTCATCAATTTGTTATGTACTTATAGCTGTAAATTGGTTGCTGAGTAGAGAATGAAGCAGAGAGTGGTCAAGGCTCGTTGTTTTCTATCTTTCCCATTTTAAATAGAAAAGGTTAAAATGGAGAAGAAGGAAACAGTCACGTTCCGCGCATCTCTGTAGATAAATAACTTCGCTCACTCAAAGGCACGCATCTATATCAACATAAACGAAAACGGGTAGTGACAACCGCGCACTGATCGTCTTAGTGTGAATGGGCAGGTTGGGGCAACAGCCAAGGAGGTCTCACATACTGATACTAGCAACGTGAACGTGACGAGTTTTCTCACTGAGTAAACACCGTAAAAAAGTAGCATGCAGATTCCACGCACTGTGGAGATCGTTGCACGTGAGGTTTTCGGGACCGGCTGTGGTGCGTAAACTTGTTGATAGCCAAACGTGTTCAGATAACGTTTGCGATTGCAATTGGGAATAGACGGGGGATGACCTTCGTGAATGCTAGCGAGAAAACGTCGATGCAGTGGGGCACGACTATGTTTTCTTTCTTTCTTTCTTTCTTTCTTTCTTTCTTTCTTTCTTTCTTTCTTTCTTTCTTTCTTTCTTTCTTTCTTTTTGGAGGAGGGGAATCATTTTTTTCTACATTGATGAGTTCTTGAACATATTGGCGAGCTCGCCTTATATAAAACTGTTAGTTGATAGTCAGCACTCTGTACTGTGCCTTCTAGCTTTTTCCTGAGCTTTGAATGGGCTGAAATACTGCCACAAAGAACGCATCACCAACTGACTCGCCAGCAAACATTATTGAAATTTATTCCTTATCACTTGTACGATGGCACCCAATTTCTGTCTCGCTTTTGGTATGAATCCTTTCTGTTCCTTTCTGCTTCCACATCCCACATCTTTTTTCGCGTGCCATAAATGAAGATCGATAGTCAAGGCTTTGTGCGTCACGTCATTTTTCCTGTTTCATTTTGGTTTCTTTTTTTATTGTTGTTGCTTTCTCGCATCTGCAACTTGTACTAGCTAGCCAAATACGGCACTCGTCCATCTGTGTCCCGTGAAATCGCGTAAATTCTATGGTAGTGGCTTTTTTTTTTTTTTTTTTGCATTTGAGCAACGCCACCACGAACGCGCTCGGGAAAGGGCTCATCGTCGACGTGGCGATTCTAGCGTGAGGGCTTCCGAAGCTCAGGCGAAACTTCAGCGAAGAGCCACGGACCTCGAGTTGAGGGAACGCGATGTTGAGGCCAAACGTCAGTGAAGAGCCACCGACCCCGAGTTGCGGGAGCGCGATGTTGAGGCCAAACATCAGCGTCGTCTAGCCCTCCAGGAACCCGTCAACGATGCCTCGCCAACGCTAGCGCCAACTTCCCAGGTGCGACGGCCAGGTTTCAACGCGAGTTTCTCAACCGGAACGTTCGTGATAGACATGTTCGTTTGGCTGAAGCCCAACGACGATACGCCCATTCTCAACATGGGGGCAATATTCACTACAGCAGACCCACCATAGTCACAGCTTCGCTGGCTTCCATCTTCACAGTAAGTGGAAGGGCTCTGATTTTTTTTTTTTTTTTTTTGCGAATATTAGCACAGACACCAGCCGCCTCGTGTTCACAAGTTTTGAATAACAACTTAGAGTAATTTGATAAACTTATCTAATCCTCCTGTTTATGAACTCTTCCTGATAAAATTATCAAATGCGGCACGCTATGCGCAATGCGGGTGGGTGCCTGACTTTTGTCGAACGAGATTTTTAAAAGCAAAGACAGAGCGCCTGCTTTTGTCTTCGGCTTATCAAGAAAGCCGGAGACAGTTTCATCACCACGCCATTTTTTTAATGTTTATTAACGCTGAGACCTCGTTTATAGAAAGCTTCCTTTACGTTTTGTTCCTTCCAGGTTCGTAATTTGTTCCTTTTTTTTTCTGTTGGCCATTGTGTCCGTGTATAAAATCTCTCCAACATTCTTTTTGTTGTATATCGCTGTTGCTGTTTTCGTGTCAAAACCTTTTATCTCTGACAAGTGCGCGCATGCATATGTTCTCTGTCAACTTAAGGCGTCAAATCTTTCTCTCTCCTCTCTATCTGTCTATCTATCTATATTTCTCACATAGAGAACTTGACACGTTTTACTTTCCTGAAACGCGGGAAAGAAATTATCATTGGGCCTTCTTTCCAGCGTTTCAGTGATTCGGCGATGCAGTGCTGCCAAGTCTAGAAAAATTTCCCAAGATATTAGCGATTTTAGGACTTATTTAGAGGGGGGGGGGGGGACAAGAATTTTTTACCAAATCTAGGAAAATCTTGCGCCAGGGCGTGGCGGAAAGAAAACCTCGTGACGTGGGAATCCACTGCTACGATCCGCAACTACCGATACGAGGGACTGCTTGGCTTGACCGGCATGCTTTGATCTCAATTGCCGCAGACATCTTCGCATTGAAATGCGAAGTATGAATTATGATCGTATTACGGCCCGCTGAACGCATCTCGCCAAGTTAACGTGGATGTCCTGGGCTTGAAGCAATGCCATCGAAGTTCGTACTTCCGCAGTGATATCGATTTCTGTGCACTTAGAATGAAATATTTAGCTTTAACCGGGCGAAACAAATGTATGCAAAAAGCTCCAAACAAAGGAGCACTGGCAAATATTGGCGCAAGCGGTCACGTGTACACCTAGTGCCGAGTACTGCTAGCGTTTGTGGTGCTGAGCAGCCGACTATGCACACGTGTAATAAGTTTTACCGCAACCTTGGACAGAGCCTCAGTGGTCATGTGCTTAGGCGAGTTCTGGTATGAAGGAAATAAAAGAAATGGGCCGCGCAACGGCTTGCTTCGCTGCAAATGCATGTGCAAGCGCGTAAGCTTGGTGGTGTTACGCTTGTACATGGCGCGCAAGAAAATTTTATTGACCAAATTTTACAATGGTGTCGCAAAGTGACACACTGTTTGGACAATATGTTACATTCTGTAAGGTCCGGTGTCCACCTTCCTTACAATTCTAATTAGGTTCTGTGTCAATCTTACAAACTGCGCTATTTACTGGGTTTTCTAAGCAAGTTTACATTATGATATTAACTAAACCAATCTAACTAACATAAAACAACTCTTACAGCTCTGGCACTTGTCGCAGTGCCTGCGAATGGCAGCGTACGCGTTTTCCTTCTATGAAGGTCATTCCCGAAATTTCGATTTCTATTTGCGTGCCTGCTTGCGTGCGTGCGTGTGAAGAAAGAAATGTAGACACGAAGGAAAGTAAGGGGGTGTAATTTGCTATTCCTTTCTTTTTACCGTTCTTTCTTAATTCTTTTTTTTTTTTCGTTTTCACTTGCGATCTCTTATGAATAAAGTATAATGCTGCAAAACCGAACGGCCATCTTTTTTCTTTTTTATTTGGTGCCCTTCACCTGAGAAAACAGTCCTTCGTAAGGAAAGCTCCGTTCAGGCGATCAGTATCGAGGGTTTAAATATTATCCGAAGGTCTCAGCGCTAAGCCCCGCGTATAAGCGCCCAAAAGCGAGGCCTTTGGCGTACACGCGAAAGGTGTCCGCGCTGGGCAAACACGACGCGCGGTCCCGTCAAATCGGGGCGAAGCGGAGACGCCGGGCGACCGCAATTAGCGCCTCCGTCCTTAAGTCAACACGAGAACTGATTTGGCGCCCGACGAGCGTCAATAAACGCGCGCTGGATCACATTTGACGCGGCCCGAAAGGCCTCGTCACCTTCAGCGCGGATTTATATCCACATTTCGCTTCGCAGCCACGGGGTGAACGCAGGGCGATACAGGTGGACGCTAAGGGACGTAGAGGAGAGAGAGAGAAAAAAATGCAGGTGGTCACACAGAAGAAAGCCTTGAAGGGACGCTAAGAAGAAACACTAAGGCAGTTTGGAGAGATAACGTATTTTCCTATATATATAATATTACGTATATATATATATATATATATATATATATATATATATATATTATTACAGTCGATGTAGCCGCATTAGTAGAAGAGGAAGGAGTGTGAGCGGAGAAGACGAGAAAGAGAACGTTTTTGCCCGTCCGAGTCGCCAAAGCATTCCTTTAGGTCATGAACGAAACGTTCCCATGTTGTTAATAATTCTTCGTGATTCTCAAACCACATCAGGGCAATATATATATATATATATATATATATATATATATATATATATATATATATATATATTTTTTTTTTTTTTTTTAAGTGTTTCAGCGAACACTTTCAAAAATTCTTCAAGGTTGCCTGTGGCAGATAGCACAATTCTAGTTCATGAGCTGGCCTACTCGAAGAGGCGGACATTACTTGCACAATAAATTGAAATGCATAATTGAATAATTAACATAAATTCACTAATTAAATTTGTAACTAATTACCTGATGGCCCATATTGCAATTTACAATTTGTAGCCGTGGAATGGGCAAGGTGGATCCACTTGGAACGAATTCTCGGGATGACACCAGTTTCGAGCCATTAATTCCCGAACTTTGCGGAGAAATGCATTGACCTTCCAGTTAGTTTCTTAACAAAATGTCGTTTTATGCATTCAAGCACAAAATTAACTGGAACGCCAATGCATTTCTCCGCAAAGTTCGGGAATTAATATCTCGAAACTGGTGTCATCCTGAGAATTCATTCAAAGTGGACCCGCCTGGCGTACTCCACGGCTACAATTTGTTCATTGCAATATGGATCATCAGGTAATTAGTTAAAAACTTAATTAGTGAAATTTTGTTGATTAGTCGATTATGCATTTCAATTTCTTGTGCAAGTAATGTCCGCCTCTTCGAGTAGGCCAGCTCATGAACTAGAATTGGAATATCTGCCACAGGCAACCTGAAATAAATTTTGAAAGTGTTCGCTGAAACACCCTGAATATATATATATATATATATATATATATATATATATATATATTGTAAGACGACACACGGTACGAAGGCAGAAGAGCCCTTGCATTTCAATGCAGCGAGCACCAACCAAACAAACGATGATGATTATTATGAGGATGGGTGTATATACAACTGAAGACGATGATAACCTACACAGTTAGCGCTCAAACTAACTTTCCCCCCTCACGAAAGTGGGCGGCAGCGCCGCAAGTCAGAAAAGATACGAACGCCGAAGAAACGGCTTCATGCGAGAGACGTGAACGATTTCGGGGTGGTGCGGCAACGGCGGTCAGTAGCCGTGCTAACAGGAGCTACGCGATAGTTTACGGCAGATGTGATTTCAAGCACGGTGTACGGGCCGAGATACCTGTGAAAATTTTTTTCACAGAGCCCCGGCACTCGAACAGGTGTCCACAGGAGCACTTCGTCGCCTGGGCGGAACGAAATGACACGACGCGTCGCATCACAACGGACTTTCCTCTTGTCCTGAATGGTCGCGGTGTTGGCGCGGGCAATTTCACGGCAGTGGTCGATGCGGGCGGCGAACTCCTCTGGTAGAGATGTAGATGGGGCGGAAGGCGTAGAAAGAAAGGTGGTGTCCAAAACAAATGATGGTGCACGGCCGTACACGAGGAAAAAGGGGCTGTAGTTTGTTGTGCGTTGAACGGCAGTGTTATATGCAAACGTGACGAAAGGAAGTCAGTTTGTGGTCGGGTTTAACATACATGACTTCAGAGGCAGCACTAGAAGGAAGAGCTGCCGTGTCAGCGTAGCGAGTGAGATGGTCTACGGCGGTGACAATCCAGCGGTGACCCGCGGGTGTAAGCGGAAGGGGTCCGTATAAGTCTATCTCCACGAATTCAAAGGGAACGGACGGGCACGGCAACGGTTGTAAAGGGCCGGCGGGAAGAGAGGTCGAATGTTTTCGGTGTGTGCATGACGCGCACGAACCTACGTACTTGGCAACACAAGTGGACAGGCCAGGCCAGAAACAGCGTTCGTAGGTTTTGTGAAACCAAAAGTGGCGAGCCGTTGCGTCGTCGTGAAACGCTCGTAAAAATTGTAGTCGAAGTGAGCGAGGGACGACTGGGACCCATCGGTTATCGGTTGGGTGGCAAACTTGCCGAAATAATGCGTATAATGCGTAATGCGAAATACCGCGTATACACGCAAAGTGCCTCGAGTGGCCAGTCGCGCGGCAATTGTGCGTGTATTCGCGGGCTTCTTTCTCGCTCGGAAAGGCACTTTTATGCAGCACGTATTCAGCAAGAGAAAGCTGTATCGGGAGTCTTTCATGTCGCCCTACAATTTTCTCATTGACAATTTTCATCTAATTATAATATTTGATAATTTAATTATTAATTAGGACTAATTATGTACTTAGGCTGAATGCAAAAAAAAGAATAATCTGTGTATCTCCAAGCGACGGCAAACAACATTACCACGGTTCTGTTCAGCTACATGGCGTTTGCATATTTTAAACGTTTGGCTAAAGTCACGTGGGACACCCTGTATAGTCGTCTGGGATGACAGTAAATTTGAAGCTACGAACACTGACGTGTCGAATGCATCTGGTGTACCATGGATGCGCCTCGCCTCCAACGCCGCTGGTGGCGCTGCTGATCACGCCCGCGTTGTGAGACGCCTGGTAGCTACCAGGGCGCTGTTGCTGCTGCACATCAGCAGTTACCTCTTAGCTCAGGGTCGCCCCGCGTGGCCAACGAGCTCGGGCTTACCGCTGAACATCCCTATTTAGGCCATTGCTTCGCCCTGCGGGTGAAACTGCCAATCCTTTCTTCTTTAACTTCATGGAAAAGTACAGATTCAGTGGCAGTATGATTTCAACATAACACACGATAAGCAGGTGCCTTCAGAAGGAATGGAGCAAATAGAGGAACGGTAGAGGTGAATAGAAACCGTGAAGGCACTATTCCATAAAAGCACTGACGCTGCAGACAAAGTTATAACATAGATTTAAGCAACTAATAATGGTGGCGCATGTACGATATATATCTGACCTGTTTAAAAATGAGCGGGAGAAGGGGAAAAAATAGGTCAAGTGGACACCAGACTCTTGCGCTGTAACAACCCGAAGCTGCCTACACGTGCCCTGGCATAAAGTAAACTATAAGAATCGTGCAGAGATACGATGACGCGAATAGATTGGACGCGCACCATGGTCTGTTCTACTCGAAGTAACACGTTCGATATGAAACACACCGGAGTAATAACGGTGACATTCGCAGTGACTCTGAAAATCGATGTGGCGCTGGGGTGTGTGGTTTTCATGTTGGGAAGCGATAAGTGTGAGTCGCCACGTGGAGAGTCACTCGTACTGTGCTATTTACTGGACAGCTAACCGATGCGCCACTGGCAGGCGTAAATGTACAGAGCGAGCGACCAGGGCTCGCGGAATGATCGTATGTTAATAACACACCCGAGCTTCCTCTTGCAATTTGCACATCGAAAATGGTCGGGCTTCCTGTTATTAAAGTGAGTAATGTGGTGTATTTATCACAGATTTAGTAACAGTACGAAGAAGTAGAATATGCTGGAAGCTAGAAGAATGAAACAGACGATTAAGCGGGCATGCAAAGAAGTATATTACACGGGGCTTAATGAGCTGTTTTAATTTGCGAAGCTCTTTTAAACTACGGTGGTCTGAGTAACGTTTCGGTATCTGCGCAAGCATTTCCCACTTTATCCTCATTTGGCGTTAACCCTGCTGATATGTCGGCTTCTATAGGTTTCTTTTGTCTAGTGCAAAGTAAGGAGTTAGGTCTACGACCACGGTTATCGCATTCCGATACGTTAGGACTGCTAAAGCGCCAGTGCTCAGAAATTTCGGCTCATGTTAATTAAAAAAAAAAGGAAACACAATGTGGCCGTAGTTGGCCCGATTCCTTCCTTTATGGCGTCCCTCATAGAAAAGGTGTAGTCTCGGGAGGGTATTATTCAACCAGTCAGCCAATCAATCAATCAATCAAGCAAGCAAGCAAGTAGCAAGCAAGAACGAACTTCTTTGTAGTAAAGTGATATATATTTCACCTAGCGCAACAAATCTGATTCATATTTATTGTTTATTGCATCAACGACCCGCGGAAATGAATTGTGAATACCTCAACTTTATAAAAAGAAACAGTCTGGCATGCTTCGGCTGCCCAGCTAGTGGCATCGGTGTCTTAGTACGTATCCACTTTTTCCGTAACACCGAAGCTTCAACGAAGCAAGCATAAAAGAACATGGAACCTCATGTTCGCTCATTTATCTCTCGGTAATAACGCGGCCCCTCTTGAAAACGTCTAGTGTATAAAATTCGCCAGCTTGAGAAACAGCAAAAGCTTTTATCCGCTTGGCTGCAGGAGCAGAACTAAAAGAATGGCGCACTGAGAAGACAAAAAGAATAATAAATGAATAACGAAGAAAGAAAAGGGGGGAGCGCACTGCTTCGCGCACCGAGAAGCTAAACCTGGGCTGACAGCAGCCGCCACGACTCCCAGACACCCTCGGTGCCGCGTACTCGCCGCAGTTCTCAACTGCGAGAGAAGCAGCGGGAAAGGACGAGGGAGAATGCGGAGAGCTGGGGAAATTGGGAATCCCTTCTAACGCCGGCACTCTCCTCTCATCCCGACGCCCACAGCAGCCCGGCTCAACCAACCTGGAGGAAAAGAAAGAACAAAACACACAGTGGTTGGGAGACAAAGTGGGCGCTCGATTTTCGGTCGGCTTGTTCTCTCTTAGCCACCGGTGGCGGCGGCGGCGGCGGCGACGCCACAACGACCCAAAATGCGCGCCATTTGAATTTCAAACGCCGGTGACGATGACGACGCCGTTGACAAATCACCGCTTCCCGTTTCGGCCAACCCGGGCCACATCTCCCCGCCGGTCCCTCGCCACCGCCGCCGAACGGGCGAAGTCGCGCGGCCAGCAAGCAAGTAAGCCAAACGAGGCAAGCAAACAAGGCAAGCGAGCAAGTAAAGCCAAACTCGAGCAAGTAACGCGCGCGATCCAGCGAGGCATGGCCGTACTGCTCCTGTTTCCACCGGCGCGGCGGCGGCTCCCGGTGCTCCCTTTGCTCGTTGCCGTTTCTCTTCCTCCTTTTCAGTGCCTGCATCGTTTTGCAGCAGCGCAGGCAAGGGCGGGTGTCCCGACGCTCTTCTCTCTTCACCGGGCCTCGGCTCACGCGGGCCTCATCGATCTTCCGTTCTTTTTGCGCTCCTTCAGGGCTCACGCCCGTCGCCGCTGGGAAACAAAGACAAAGGCCCCGTCGCTCTAGCGCCGACACCGCAGCTGCTCGACACCCCGGCCGAACGCCGGCCCCAACACCGCGGCGATGCCTGCCCGCCCGCCCGCGTGCAGTGCGCGGCGACGTCGTCTATACGATCGCTCGAGCTCGCCGTCTTCTCGTCCCCGCTAGTAGCCCCGCTATACAGTTCGGTGCAGCGCATACCAAATCACGCCGGCTCTGCTTCCACCTTTCCATCCTCCTTTTAGACTCATCAACTCTTCACAATGAAATGCTCCACTCTCTGTCTCTCTTTTGTTGCACCGTTTCTTGCGTTTTCGTTATAAATACGACGTACCAACTAGCCCAAGTGCAATCTCTCCGGCAGAAAAAGGGAGCCTCGACAAATATATATATTTCTTTTCAATCACTATGAAAGAGCCCATTTATCCTCGTCAAGTAACAAAGAGTGCGTGTCACATGAAAACCTACAAAGACAGCCTCACGATGTCCAAGGTCCAGTAGATTGCGCGTTGCGTAATCGGTGTGTGAACGGGGCGTGACAGTGGCAGTATACAATGACTCGTGACATTATTATGTAACGACTAACAAAATGCGTACGTTATAAGGCACGCTTCTGGCACGTCATGTTACTGACGGCTTTAAACAGAAGGCAGGGGAGTAATGTACAGCAAAAATTTATTAAACACTGGTAGTTTATCATATGCACGTGGCACTTTAAATGCAATACAAAATTCGGCGATCCTTTTCTCATTACCGCCTTTTGGCTATGCCTCTAACATTTTGTTGTTGTTGTGGTCGTCGTCATTGTTGTTGTTGTTGTTGTTGTTGTTGTTGTTGTTGTTGTTGTTGTTGTTGTTGTTGTTGTTGTTGTTGTTGTTGTTGTTGTTGTTGTTGTTGTTGTTGTTGTTGTTGTTGTTGTTGTTGTTGTTGTTGTTGTTGTTGTTTGATTTCATCGTGTTCAGTAAAGTTCGGAGGCCAGTATGAATAAGATGTGACCTCCCCCTGCAAAAATCACCAGCTCTTCTCCTATCGAGAAAATGGTGGTATGCGAAGCTTGTGGCAAGACGACGCTGTGGCAGGCGTTCCGCTTCGTTCGCCCTAAACTTAGAGTCGGAGGCGGCTCTTCGCTGACGTTTGGCCTCAACATCGCGCTCCCGCAACTCGGGCTCCACGGCTCTTCGCCGACGTTTCGCCTGGGCTTCGGAATCCCTCACGCTAGAATCGGCACGTCGACGACGAGCCCTTTCCCGAGCGAGTTTGTGGCGCCGTTGCTCAAACGCAGCCTACTCCTCGGTGGAACGCACCACGCGCGGCCTTCCCATCCGGACAACGAAACTGATCTGAGGTGAGGGAAGTCCGGCGGAGCACGCGCCAACCCCCTTTCCTTCCCTTTCCCTCCCCGCGACACACCAAACCAGCGGAGCTGAAATGTGCGGCCCCGGTATGCGACACATGATATTTTTTTTCTTTCCTTCTCTCTTTCTTCCTTTCTTTCCTTCTTTCTTTCTTTCTTCTTCTTCTTTCCTTCCTTCCTTCCTTCCTTCCTTATTTCTCTCTTTCTTTCTTGGCCCTGGCTCATACCCACATATCCCTGGCTCATACCCGCATATCCAATGCGGGTATGCGCCACACGTGACTTTATTATCGTAATCGTGACATAACTGACGAGCATGTGATGTTATTGTAGCGAGAGCTACATTGGCCGTATTCTCGCCGTTTCGCTGTGGCCGGTGGCCGCACCGCGAGCTGAGCTGTTGCCCAGCAACCGCAGCAGCTGACAGCGCCGCTCGCCATCGCCACGCCATCTGGCATGACGTCAGAGGAGGAGCCAGTGAAACCGCGTTGCAACAACAGAGGAGGAGCCGGCGTTGCATTGTATATATAGAAGGAGCGGCTCGGTGGGATTCGCCGGCAGATATGGAAAGTGAGTCGGAGAGACTGAAAGAACCCAGGCTTCGTCGTCGGAACGAAACCAAGAGGAGGCAGCGAGCCGAGGAGACGGAGGAAGAACGAGCCGCACGCCTCGAGAAGCGTCGTAAGTACGAAGCGGCCAGGCGAATGGATTCACATGAGGATAGCACCCGAAACGTGTTCAAGTCACTGGACGACAACCCCTTATCCTCCCGCCTCACCGACCATCGGACCGTCTTTGTAGCAATTGAGAAACAACGAGGTGAAGACTTTCAAAATAAATGCGTTACACTTTAAAAATGTCTAGTCTTTAATGTAATCATAACTTAACGAGAGGTAACAACCAAACCTAAACCCTCAGACGTACGAAGCTAAACGATAAAGATGTAACCGTAGAGAGAACCAAGCTAAACAATAATATTAACCGTACCCCTTGCTACGCACACCCAGGCATAACTGAGTTAAGCCACAGGCAATTTTGATCTCATGACCTATCAGTCATGTTAGTGATACATTCGTACCCTTCCATGCCAATTTTGGTATATACCAAGTGAATGAGACGCGAGTTTTCGACAGGTTTTCGATGGGGTTATAGCGTGACACCACCACCGCCACCGCCGACACTAGTGAGGCGATACAAGCTTCGCTCGAAAAACTCGGCAATCTTTTGATGCGGAAATCGCTGCTCAGGAGTACATAATGCCCTCTCTATCTTTCTTGTTTCTAATTTTCTTTCCCTTCCACCATGGTCATCCCCTTCATGATACAAATCAGTCTTTATTTATTTTTTTTTTTCCTGCTTTCTTTCTCTGATTTTCTCAAGCAAAGCACGCTTAACGCTGTCGAAAGCGCATGTAGACGTGGCAGACAAATAATGATGACTTCGCAGATGTATTCGAATCCGAGCAACTCATACATCAAAGACAACGAACCTGTATTAGAGAGTTTTCTGCCCCAACAGCCCCAACTCTACTTCAGTTTTGCAGACAGTTCACTCTATCTGACGCAAGTAATTCGCTATAGCCGATGTATTTTCAAGCACTTTACTGTATCCGAGCTGAGTACTTCTATACTCTCCGAAATATCCGACGAAAGCTCCTGTACGCTGCGCCGGCTCTCCACTGTTAAATTCTCCGCTATATTCGTTGCTACCCGATACTGTACCCGTTGTATATTAAAACATTTCGCTATATCCAGTGTACTGGTTCGTTACACTCGTAGACTTCTGCACACTTCAATAAGCTTCCCAAAATCTACCCAGTACTTTGCGAATGCTGCACCATATCCGGTCCAATGCCCTCGCTATACCCAAGTCTTTTCAGACGCTTTGTATACTATCCGTCATATCCGACGCACATTCCTGTATGCAGTGCCGGCTCTACTGCGTCGGCTCCGCTCTGTGCAATGCGCCGTGGCTGTACGTGGCACAACGAACACAGTGACGGAGCTTCCGTCTGTAAAATCTAACTCAGAAACCATCTCATGGCGACTGTCGGCGTTAATTCGATTGCCATTGAAGCAACGTAGCGACACGCAGTATTGCCACAGCCGTCATGCATGAGGTGTGTACGGTACGCCATCTAAGGGCGCCTCCATGAAGCTCGCGCGTTTCGCGTGTCCCAAGTTGATGTCAGATAGGTTTCTTAAAGAGCGCCACATACACAGTGTGACACAAACGGTGACCAAAGTTGGTCCGATGGTTGGTTTCGAACGGCCGGTTCCCTCAACACCGACTCTCTACCCATTACACCACGTACTAGTCAGTGGTCCAAGTTGGGGTGAAAGAGGTTATAGACAAGGACAAACAAACACACAGGCAAACCGCAAAACCAAGTGATGTTCCCAGAGAAGATTAATCGCGTTAAAATATTTCTCCCTGTTTCCATATACGGGGCGCTTTGGGCAGGATGTCCTCTGCTCGGTGACTGACAATTCCCACGTAGAGCTTGAGTTTCATACAGACTTACAATCCTGCACGTCACGTGGCGCTGTACGAAGCCGGTATGAATTCGTAGACGGAAGCTGGCGTAACGCAAGCTATCTTCACTGTGCGATCGATGCACGGCATAAAATAAAATAAAGCCACGTTGACAAAAAAATAGACATTAGTACAGTACACCGGGGCACAAAACTGCTGCACCCGGGTGAAACGACGTTATCCACTTGCAGTTCGCGGTCGGTTGTTTGCTGCGATATACAGATGGGCAATATTGCACTAGATTTTGCCGAACTGTGCAATTATCGCGAACTTAAACACGTGGCTGCATCGGTGCATACGCCAGTGTTCCTATACAGGGAGAAAACGCAGTCAACAGACACTTATTGGCATAAGATGTACGACTCCCGGGCTTTGATGCAATTCTGGAACAATGTTTGGCTTCTAAAATTATGTCCTATGCCTTCTAAATTTATGTCCAGCTACCTCTTCGTATAGTATCACCGCTTTCAACTCAAACAATTATCTATTATTTACTTCTAAACTTTATTCCGAACAAAGATTCCAAAGGACAGCCAAGAGAGAGAGGTTTATTTGAAGAAAGGCGGAGAGGTCGGCAAAGGACAACCAAAATGTTGATGTCATACTAGCTTTCGCAGGAAAGAAGGAAACGTTGTCCCGGAAAGAACTCCCCAAGAAAAATTGTCCAGTCTTGAGCTTGAATAGTGCGTGCCTACTAGTACAAGTGCGGTAATTTAGAATGTAGCGTATAGGTAAATCTAGTACACTCTAGTATAGGCAATACAAGAGGACTCGCGAGGATGCCCTATGGGGTCACAATTTGCCGCAGAACCTTGTGTACAGTGAGAGTGTAGTGAAGTGTAATAGTTTTCCAGTAATACTGCTGGCGTTTCGAGCAATACGCACTTACACGGTATGGTCGGATTACTGAGACATATTTATTACAGTTTCATTTCTTTTCGCGCTTCATCACTGGTTCGAGCCATGTACCGCCTGCGTCCTCACCAAAATAAGCGTGATCGGGAGCCTCGGGTGATAAGGATCGGAATAGGATCGGGCAGGAAGAATCTTTAGAATATACCGGCCCTGAAGAAGGACTACTGCTTCTGTAGGCACAAAGTAAAGAAAAAGAAAAAGCCGAACGGCTGGAACATCCGTGCCAATGTTTTCATTGGGCCCAAACTCAACGCGCCGCATCTGGTGCCCTGCACCCAACTTTCGTGACACCTCGGTGCTCGCGTCAGCCTTCCGAACACGAGAGCAACTCTACGTAAACGAGCCAACGCCAGAACGGATTCGCCAGGATCGTTTCCTGTTGCGAGGGGTCGAGGTAGAGAAAAAACCAAAGGAGAAAGAAGCAGGAAGTGAATGAGAAAGCGAAAGCCATGGCGCGGGAAAGCTGGGACGCTTCGAGTGCTCGTCAGCGAGGCGCCAATCGCGCTTCACCGCTCGCACGAGCATTCGCGTGAGGGACGCCTTCTTGTGTGGCGGCTCTGCCTTTCCTCGCACTGATGCGCACACTCCAATAAATACGGTGGGCCCACCCTCTGCCGCGTTTTTTGCCTATCTGCTTATACCTCCCTAAAGTCGTTCGGTTTCTAACTTTTCCTTCTTTCTGTCTCTACCGCAGCGTTCTTGTTATTTCTTCTGTTCTCCTAAATGTTGTCGCTCGCCCGGGATTCCCGACCAGCAGGCAAGTGGCTCCCCTGTCGACGATATAAGAAAAGAGGCGCGCGGAGAGGCATCTCGTCGACGGCGTCCTCCGCCTATGCCACGCCGTCGCATTCAGATGGAGCTCGCTGTGCTGGATATCAACAGAAACGTTTGACGACGGTCTCGCCGTTTACCTTAACGGACGCGAGAAAATATGTTGAGTGCCGACGTCGGCATATGTTTACAGCGAGAAAAGCACCCCATAAATGTAACTGTAGCAAATGCACAACTTGCAAAACTGGCAAAGAAGACACAGTCACCACTGCCCAGACATATTCACTGGGACGTTGTTTCTGCAGTGTTTATATAGGAGTTCGTTGCACCGTAAGCTTTGAATCAATCCAATGCAGGTGCCCGTTGTAAAACACTTTTCGCATGAGTATCTTGCCGTCGCAAAGATTTCACATTTACTGCTGCAGGGTGTTCGTGTGTTTGTAAAGCGTGCTTTGCCACAAGCAACATCATATTGCGGAGAAAGCAAGCGTTTCTTGACAAACAGCTGGTGAGGTGTCGACCTCACCAGGGTGGCGGTTTCTGCTAGTTAGCGCCCCATCTTTCGTATTTCTTCTTGTTCGTTTTTTTTTCTGAGTTTCGCTAATGTCATGAATACGTCCACCGCACCAGCAACAGGACATTTTGTTGTATAGACATAGCTGAGCGTTTTCTGTATGCCATGCACAAGGTGCAAAGGGGAAGAAGGGTCTGTCGGCGGTTTACTTCAAGCGAATCTGTCACTTTTTGCCTGGGTCATCCCGCATCTTCGTGATGTAAACAGCTAAATAAATCGAATCAAATCAAAGCGCACGAACTGTGAGAAATGTGCAAAGGAGCCAAATTTTGACTAAAAATAGAGGAAAAATCAATGCCAGCAATATTTCGTCAAAAGCTAGGCACAGTGAAAGAACTTGACAGCGATAACAGACGGGAATGACACAAGTACAACACGGGCGCCAAGCTAGGTACGTGTGTTTGCTATGAGTCTCGGCTTGTGGGCGCGTGCTTGCGTGCGTGCGTGCGTGCGTGTGCATGTGTGTGTGTGTGATGTATTTATAGACGCGCTGAAGAAAAAAAACAATCCGACGCACAAATAGAAACTTACGCAATAAACATTCATCTCAGCCTTGTGCGCGTGATATCGGCAAAACAAGAAATACAGATCGGTTGGAAGCGCACGTTAAGGGTCAAAACAAGGGGAGTAGTGCAGCGGGAGAAGAAGGTCGGGTGGAAGAAAACCATTATCGGCACCGATCCCCGCGACCCTTCATCACACGAGGGGCGGACACGCTCTGTCGATGCAGTAAACACTAGCTCGGCGACCGAGCTATCGACGAGGTGGGAGGGAGTGGACTCGGTCAGCGGGGGTAACGCTTATGCAAAGCGAAGAGCGTGCGTCCACGCCCGTAGGTGACTCCAGGCATCCCCCCCCCCCCCTCCCACTCCCATGTTTCCAGTCACGTTGGCAGGGGTGGTTCGGGAACACAGGGAAACGTTTCGGCAGCCAGACCTCCGGCGGGAGAAGGCGCAAGCCGTTAACGCGACTGGCCAGGGGCGCGTGAGCGCGAGCGCGCGCGCACCTCCGAGTTCTCTGCGCTCCGGAGAGTCGCTTCCAGGAGCAAGTGCTCCGCGCGCGGGCTAGAGCTGGGGCATCCGTCTCGGAAGTGGCGGAACTCGAGTTCCTTTCCTTCATTTCCGGCGAGCTAGAGCTCGCCGTCTTATCAGCTACCCGGTAAGGCAGAGCTCGCGCGCGAGCGCGCACCATCATAGGCTGTGCCTCGCTACAGCGCGATCCCTGGGGCATTCCCGGGGTCATTGACTTCCACGGCCGGCAACTTTCTCCGGAGGAGCGAGCTAATGTTCTGCGTTAAACAATCGAAAGGCCGAGAACAAAAATGAAAGAAAGAAAACAAGAAGCGGCAAGAAGGCGGCTGGTAGGAACGCCGAAGCCAGAGTGAAACTGCGCCTTCTTTACGCCGCCGCCTAGCGGAGAGAAAAGCCGTCTAAAGCGCTAGATTTATATTCCAGTGGGAGCCCCCCGCAGACTCCCCGGTTCAATTTACCGAAACATGAATTGAGTGCGAGAAGTGTTTCAGCGGCGCTCGATGGATGTGGGCCGCAGTGCTAGGAGCGGTAGCCGTCGCTTATACTGCAGCTGTATATACGGCGGCCGACTCTCTGTGAACCTCGCCCGAGCGATAGCGGCTCCCGAAAACAGTTTTCCCAATCAATTCCGCTTAAGCTCGTCACCACTCCGGGGCTCCGAAGAAATATGCAGATTTGGCCGCCTTTTCTATGACCATAGGGGAGCTTCGTAAATAAGTAGCGGTAAACTCTCCTATCTCTCTCTCTCTCTTTTTATGTGTTTCCTTACTTGAGGCAAATATCAAGCCTGTCAGATGTGCCCGAGTCAGATGCGAGCCCTGCCAACATCCGTTGAGTGCCGAGTTTTCTTACAACAGTCCACGGTTTCGTCAGAAGCAACGTGTAAAATGCTTGCGACATAACTTCACGGAGACGATGATACGTTAAGAAAGTTAGTTGTGGTTTAGGTAATCACATACGTATACCACAACAGTGTAATACTATATAGTGAGTTTAAAGGGACACTAAAGAGAAAAAGGAACTCTTCTGTATCAGTATATTACCCTTCCACAATACCAAAAACACCACTGTTACCGCGATGGGCGGCTTGGTAAGCCAGAAAGAAACGAAAAACACAGAAGGCGAGTGGCGACGCCACCTTGAAGTTCCCGTACCAGCTTGCCATGACGTCACGGATTTTGACAGCGTCTTCTAGGTCTCAGTTAATTCGTTAGCTGTAAAGATTGGCTACATTGCGTTCTAAAGGAGCCCAAGACTGAATATGGCAAGTTTCGCGAACTTTTGCTGAGCCAACGTGGCCCAAATATGTAAAATAACTTAAAAAGTCAGTGACGTCACACTGAAGTGATGACGTCGGAGCTTCCGCGTGAAATAAAAAAAATTAACTTTGAGCTTCATTTTCTCTTCTAATAATTGACCTATTGCACTGTAATTAACGACCGCAGAGATTTCGAAGCATACTTTATCAGTCTAAGTTGATTTATTGTTTTGCTTTAGTGCCCATTTAATAGCACACTTGAGTCGCGCTGCACATCGCAACCTGGAGACATACGTTGCCGCGAATTAGGCTGAGAAACTCCACTTATTTCCTCATTTAGCGAACAGAGTTCACTTTTTACTCCAGCAAGAAAGCGAGCAGTATGAGTCACAAGAAACATACCTAAATCATGTCGCTGCAGCGAATAACTACGCTATCAAGAGGAAGCTTCAAAATATCTTACAAAAGCGGCTTATCAAGTGCTCATTTCAATCAATACGGCAAACTGGCTACGCGCGGAGTGCTTTAATCTTCAAACGGTGGTATTTGTTAATCAACGTCGCAAGAGCGGAACGCTAGCAGGATAGCTATAGAAAATGGAAGAAGAGGGATGGCACTGGGATGTGGAAATGCGATGGAAAGTACCAGGCTCCTTCTGCGTACCGCAGGAGCACCAACGCCCCTTTCGTGGATTCGCTGCTTCTGAGAGCGATTCAATCTAGGTAGGTTTGGACCCCGGTCAAAGACGCAAGACCTTCGCTGCTCCACAAAGACACGCCAAAGCGTAGTTTCATACAAAGCTACTAGAGTGGAATCTGGCACTGCAATAGTTCAGCCAGTAGCTACTCGATTTAAAGCCAATGGGATCTACCTGCGCGTATATTGTTCGCGCTGACAGTAGGGGCGTGCGAATACTAGTTTTTGAGAGCTAATCGGAATACGAATTCAATAGCGTCAGAATCAAATCTACTAGTGCCGCAAGCAAATCTAATCGAATATAGAATATTTTTCGAATAGATTCCGAATATTGTACAGCCTTCTTGCCATTCTTATATCAAACAATTTTCACTTCTTGAAATTCACAACATTAGAAAGATTCTATCATTGCACTGCACATTAAAAAGCCTGCTTTCTTAAAGGACAAAGGGAGCATTGGGAACAACTAAGCAGTTTGTTCGCTACTTCAGGGCTCTTCAGAGCATACACTGTCATACATTATCATATAAACCTTAGAAAGGCATACTTGGTGGCGTAGTTAATATATGAGTGTAATTGCGCATTTCTATAGAAATGCATGTTGCCTGCTGCATCTATAGATAGTACCAAACCACTGCCGAATCTAAACAACATTTTATTACGAGTGATCGTGATTAGTGGGAAATATCTGGCTCTCTGAGCGACGCCGCGTGCTCTAGTACATCCACTATATTCACTGTGGACGGGATGAAAGTTATCGTACTTTTGTTTGAATTTCACATGTGATCTTGTACAGTCGACAACGTGAAATACGAGTATATTTTAAAAATCTAGTCAAAGAATATATAAAATTTAGGATGGTTACTATTAGATTCTGGGACCAAGTCGAATACTGATTATTTGATTCGAGAACTGAATCGAATAGGACAATTTTCGACTTGTTATTTGAAAGTTTAGAATATTCGCAGACCCCTAATTGACGTCCATGTATGTCTTAAGGCTAGTCACTTTTTTTTTTTTTTTGTCTCTTGTCTGTCAACACGCGGGATTGTGAGAGAGTTCCAATTTCATTGGCTTTTCTGCAACATTAAATTTGGACGACATGGTGCCCCTACAAAAGGATTAAGAAGGAAGCACTCACACTGTCGCAGCTCTGCGGTGGCTTATAAAGCGCAACATCTTTTTTTTTTTTTTTTGAAACAGTATGGGAACATTAAATATTAAAGGAATAAAAAAAACTCGTATTTTAGTAACCTGCTCTTGTAGTTTTCTTGTGAGCCAGGTTATTTACGCAGTCTCAGTCTCATTCTGGGCTAAGACACTGACCAAGCCATATTCATCGTTATTATACTGCCACAATAAAAAATGCACCGGGAAAAAAAAAAAAGCTCGCAGACGCTAGTGCTGCACATTCCCCCAGGGTATTGTTTCAGAAACTTCTGCGATAAACGGCTTGGAAAAGTAAAAGAAAGAAGGAAAGAAAGAAAACAAAATGCGTACAACGCGCACATCAAGAATACACGCGACTTCAACATCAGCAAAAAAAAAAGGAATCAGCGCGCGACGACTGACAAAAGCCGTGCCGCACTTTGGCGAGAGAAAGCGCTGCAGCCCTAACTCTCCAGTTTTCGCCCTGTTGCAGAGAAGTGTTAGGCTCCGAACAACCGCTTCCTTGCCTTTTGATTTTGCGAAGAATACGTAAAAAAAAAGAAGTAAGGAACTGCTGGGAAAAAAAAAAAGGAGCGAGGGTAGTTTACATTCGAACGTCATTTTGCGAACGACACGACACCGTGAACGCTATTACTCGCTTCCTGCGATCTGCCAACCTTCCGTCGCTCCTTTTCGACATGGCGAATCCTCAGCGCCTCGCGATGCAATCAGTCTTTGTTTACGAGACCAGACGTGCTCACAGCCACGGATCTCCGACGCTTATACAGACACCGTGCGAGAGCGCATGAAAGGTGCATTCTCCCGACACGCCGTTACCTCTCGTGATCTGCCACGCCAAACGCACTCTCGTTGATCGCACGAGAGGTGCGCTCAAGAAATCAGCTCCTGTTTTCTTAGGTAGAGTGCCAGTCACGGGAAGAAAAAAAGAAGGAAAAAAAAGGAGAAAACGAACCCACAGAAACACCGTAATGGTGGTAGCCTGACGCAGTCTAGTACGAATTCGAAGCAAAGAAACTCGCAAACAATGGTGAAAGAAAGGCTTCGGACACTGCTAGGGGTGAAAAAAAAAGTAGTGGTATTTCGGATTCTGCCCGACTGAAACAAAAAAGCAAACAGAGATAGAAGAACCATAGAGCAGCGCTAAAGAAGCTGACTGGGCATGGTCATGAGAAATGCATCCACGGCTTCGCCTGTACACGTTTTCGTGTGGTTAGGTTCGCGGTTACGTGCACCTTCGTTAAGGTGTATAGCCTAGTTTAAAGAAAGTATATCTTTATCTTCGAGATATAACAAGAAGCGAAGCCACACCCAGACGTAAGTGCAACACTAAATAAAAGTGGCAGCTATCGGAAGCAACGGTAGACTATACATCCGTAACCAGTTCACTGGTTAAACTGACCGTTAAGACTGCCAATAAAATTTACATTGAGCTAAGTGGTGTTTCATGAGATATGGTGCAATTCCGCGTGAATTTCATTAAGCTAGTATAGTCAAACAAGCAAATAAGATTCACGTAAACATGTTGGACAATATGGTAAGGCTGATGACACGCACAAGCAGTTTGTTAACACAAGCGCCAGGGTATTTTGAAAAAAAGCACAAGTAGATGCATTATATGTATATCTCTCCCAAAAACCCTTCTTCACAAAAAAAAACTTCTGTTCAGTTTTCAGAGACCTCCAGTAAACTTTCTTTGAAAATCTACTGAATTCAACCTAAAACATTTCAAGGGTGATTGGCCAAAGCAGTAGCTGCATAGGATGTATTTCCAACTTACGTACGTTCGTACTTATTTCATGACCAAAGTTCGTATGGCCAGTTATTCGCTGCAACAGACAACCATGCAAAACATTTCGGGCTGAGTTACACCATGCTGAGAGCGATGTGTAAAATGGTAGCGCCTAAACAAGCGACGGCGGGCACGCCGAAATCACGACCTAAATAAGCTTCATGTGGTCATCACTTAACACGGAAACCACATTGAGCGTATTTCCCCCCCTTCTCATTCCGACGCTGTAATCAAAGACGAAATAGTTTTCAAATAGCTGAAGCATTTGACCAGTACATGCAATACATGCATTTGACCACTACATGCCCTGCCTGTGGCCTAATGGCAACATTGAACCATGTGTTGTGGGAGTGTGAAGCCGTCAGCTCCGCCTTCAGCGAGGATAGGTGGGCTGCGCTTTCGGGCAGCCCCGAACTCAACGACCAAACCCCGGCCGTCCAGAGTGCCCGCGATCGGGCCGTCAAGCTCGGCTTGGCGGTCCCTACGTGGGACTATCCGGGTGACAGGGGGTCTCCCCTGCGTCTTCTCTGGACCTAAATAAAGTTATTTCACTCACTCACATGCAATAAAATTGAGCACACGATTATATAGCCTGAGCATGGCGCTCCATTTGGTTGCCACTGTACTTTGCCAAAGGTTAGAGACTGCACGCAGAAAAACGCAAGAACCATAAAATGCTCCAGATTCATCTCTGATGAGAATGCAATATCATTCTACCCGCCGCGATGGAGTAGCGGCTATGGTGTGGCGCTGCTAAGGACGAGGTCGAGGGATCAAATCCCAGCCGCGGCGGCCGCACTTCAATGGGGGCGAAATACAAAAAACGTCCGTGTCCTGTGCATTGGGAGCACGAAAAAGATCCCTAGCTGCGTTAAAGTCCCACCCAACGGCGTGCCTCATAATCAAATAGTAGTTTTGGCACGTAATACCCCAGATTTCATATCATGCAATATCATTCAACACTACGGTGTCTTACGACGCGGTTCATAAGTTCTGTGTATATTTTTCGCGTGACGTCACTGACGCATGTTCTCAATGTGCTAAAACCCAAACATAGCGGGCTCGCTGAAGTCAGTGCACGATATCATCATGCGTACATTGTATGGCTTTTTTGACGGTTAGGAGACAATTGCTCGCCTGTATTTCTTTCTCTTTGTGACGCTTCTATATGTTTACATGATTAATAATATAAGAATACTAATAATAACAATAATAATGACGGTGACCGTTTGTCACCGGATTATCACTGCTATCAATTTGTCACTCGCCGTAAAAATCACCTGTCGTGCTATCACGCTTCTTGTTAGCGCAGCTTCTCGACGTGCTAATACCTCAAGATGACGGCCACAATGATGTGAATGCAAACCATCTAGTTTCTGGTGATTCACTGCCCGTGACAGGCTAGCTAGTAGGGGACGGTGAAGTTTTATGTACCTCTTGCGAACACGTGATCAATTACACCTCCGTCGTTGCTTCCGCTCTGTGGTTTCTTCTACCGTATAGGTGCATGCTTCTATCTTCGGAGGCATTCGAACTGCTGAGGCGGCTTGCTGTGGTATGGTTTTATATATCGCACGTGATGAACGGATACAACGATCAGGACATCGAACGTGCCCATATCACACCAATCTGACGACGTAGCCGCACCAAGCCTGGGTATATCTGGGTATTCACTTAACACACAATCTGTCCTGGAAAATACACGTGAACTACATATCTAACCAGGCTAACCGCATGCTCGGATCCTTACGGCGCCATTTCATAGCTTCTAACAGCGCCGTTAACCTTCATCTGTATAGGACGTTAATAAGACCTAAACTAGAATATGCATGCTCCATTTCGGATACTAATCAGATAACTTTAATGAACACTTTAGAGTCTGTTCAAAACCGCGCCGCCCGTTCCATTTTTTTTTTTCAGGTTATTCGCGAGCAGCAAGCGTATCTACAATGAAATCTGCCCTTGGTCTTCCCGTTCTTTATCTGCGCCGTAAATATTTTCGCTTATGTCTCTTTCATAGAATTTATGATACCAAACCTATTCTCAAAGATGAGTTACTCCTTTCTCCATCTTATATATCTTCAGAGCACTGACCACAACTTCAAGGTAGGAATACGGCAATGCCGAAGTAGCCTTTGTATAAATTCATTTGTTCCTGGCACTGGAAATGACTGGAACCATCCCGCTTCATCGCTATATACCATCACCGACGTCAACAAATTTAAGGAAACTGCCGCTGATTTTGTATGCCCCTCCACTCTGTAATGCCTCTGGCCCTGAGAGTACTGAAATAAATAAATAAATAAATAAATAAATAAATAAATAAATAAATAAATAAATAAATAAATAAATAAATAATAAATAAATAAATAAATAAATAAATAAATAAATAAATAATCACGTTGTGCGCGAGGACTATAACACGATAACACTCAGGAGGAGGAGGAGGAAAAAGAAGAAAGGAAAGGCAGGGAGGTCAACCAGAACACTCAAACTAACACTCAAACTTCGGTGAAAGGTATGACCTGCGAAAAGTAACCCAACGCAGGCATGGCAATACGTTTAAAACAAACAAAAAAAACCTATTCAAATTAGGACCAGATTACGGTGCTTCTGCTGATGAATAGGTTCCCAAAAACTTTCGTTAGGCAACTAATGCAAGCAAAATGAAGTAAGCAATATGGACAACATTGTACTATACACAGTGGTACACGTGTCAGATTCACTGCAGCCGTTGTCGCGCGCTGCCTGGGACGAGCTCAGGATTCGTCAAAACAGATCGACAATGGGCCGGAATCGCACGATAATAATTTCAGACCGACGCGTGACAGACCGAGTCACGCTGTCGTCAAAAAAAAAAAAAAAATCCAAGAAGTGCAAGCAGAAGCGTATCTCGAGACACATTACAAAAAATACACCTGTCATTTTCTTTTTGTGCGTGTGTGTATCGAAATATCCAACAATATTCTCATGTCTTCAGGTTCTATTCTACCACTTCTTTCTTTTTATTGTTCTTTTTTTTTTCTTTGCAGAAGGCAACATCATGAGATCACTCGGCCACGCTACTCGGCGCTTCTGTTTTCCTGTCGCCAGACAGCGAACGCGTTAAATGGGTCAAAATAAAACGCCACAACGCAGACGGGAACAGTCACAAAGTCGACCTAAAAGGCGTTTAACCATACAAAAAAAAGAAAAGAAAAAGAGAAGAAACAAAAACGGTGCACCACAGGAATAAACACGAGCCCCCGGTTTAATACGAACACTGTTGTCACTCGAAGAGCGCTTGAGGAAGAACAATTCCCTGACGCGGGTAGAAGCATCGGAAGTGCGCTTCCGCCTTTCCTTCTCCGTGCTTCTTTCCTCACTCTACTACTACCTCCTGTCCTTTCTTTCTTTTTTCCTTTCTTGTTATTTTATTTTTGTGTCTTTATTTCTACGCGAGCAGCGATTCCGATTCAGAGAGCCTCGCTTTACAGGACAGCATTCGGGGCATCGCGCGGCGTCTACGCTCGCGATGCCCGTCGTCCACTTCGACAAGCGAAGCCATTCGGCGTAACGGCCACCCATCGCATCCGCCGAAGAACCACGCGAAATCGACGCGCCGCATTTATTGTTTCCTTTTTTTTTCCCTTCGTTAGCTGGTAGCGCGTCGAGCAAGGAGCCCGTCCAGCTCAGCGCGCCCAGAGATCTATGACGGACGAGAATCCTAGTTTTTCTTCTTCTTTTTTTTTTTTCCTTTCCCGATCCACAGCCAGCCGTGTCGTGCACGGGGTGTATAAATGAAGAGAAGAAGAGCAAACGGGCAATACAGCGCCACAATATACGGCTCAGACATATACGGCACTCGACTCTCGTGTAGGAAAAGCGAACTGGATAGTCTGGGAACAAGTGCGCTTTGCTCGACGCGTTTCCGTCGAGACGCCTGCCGGCTTCCCGGCCCGTCCGAGATGAGAGAGGACTCGCTAACTGCGAGCTCCATGTATGGTGTCCCGAGTCCGACGTATGTTTTTTCTGGGCAATAAAATCGTCCCGGCGCCGCGGAGACAAGGCACGAAACGATCTTTGTGGACGTACGAGTGTCGCCGACTGCCGTTGTCGTGATCGCCTTATTCTTCGTCGTGTTCTCCTCCCGCCGCTGCTGCTGCGGTGGCCGCGATAAAACGAAGAGCGGCACTGACACAGGAGTAAAGACTCCGCAGTCCGGCGGTTTCTTTATTGTTTGGTTCTTTGATCGCTCGTTAGAACTTGCTATAGATTCCGAAGGTTCGCGAAGCAGTACCACCGCAGGACTGAAATGAAACCCTTACGTCGCGCAAGGGAGCCACTCGCTAGCCGGGAACACGTCGGCACGACGCGGCCAGTTCTCGAGTGCGATGTCGTCGACATACTGATCCATAAACGTGCTCCATTGAATACGGAATGGCCCATTTAGGAGGGAACTAAAGGTAAATACTAACTCGGGCTAAACCAGATTCTTTGTATGATGTCTGCTCATACGTATGAAAAGTTCAACATAGGGCAACGTATTTTCCTCTGTTTTGGAACTTTTTATACGTATCAGCGAGCGGACGTCATACAGTGATGCTGGTGACGGTACCAGAGATCGATAACAAAAAAAATTAATTAGAATGAAATTATGGGTCTGTACGTGCCAAAACCCCGAATTGATTATGAGGCATGCCGTAGTGGGGTACTCCGGAATAATTTGGACCACCTGGGGTTCTCTAACGTGCACCTGAATGTAAGTACACGGGTGTTTTCGCATTTTGCCCCGATCAAAATGCAGCAGCCGTGGCCGGGATTTGATACTGCGAATAACGAAAAAATAAAATACACATACAACCGCACCGATGAGTCAAAATTAATCCGGATCTCTTTACTACCGGGTCTGTCATATCCCAAGTGTAGTTTTGGGTATATTAAACCCTACTAACAAAACAACTCTAA